>NC_050203.1:79760656-80079094 GCF_013141755.1 Anopheles stephensi | reverse complement strand
TTCTTTGTTTGTTAGTTTGACAGATAGAGGGCGCACTGTTCTCTTTGGTGTGGTTTAAATCTTTCACCGGGTAAGGGGTTAGCGTTAAGCATTTGAAGGTTAATAGTTTTAAGTTTGAGGAACGGATGTCATATGCCATTATGTTTTGGACTTTTTCACCAATTCGAAGCAGGGAAGCTAGATAGATAACTCTTATAAGTCTATTAGTATACAGAATTGGATGAAGAATCAACAAATTCCTGAAATCCCTAACACTTCATCTACATCGTATTCGGCTTTTTAGAGGATTTCTTAATCGCCAAGAAGAGTGGCCAAGTTTTTTGGCAGAGTTTAAGAGCAGGGAGCATATAGAAGCAAAATAAACCATGAGTTGGCCGAGGCTGCTAGCAGTGCAGATATCCTGACGATGACCAAAGCAAGAACGATACGATGATTGAGGCACGTGATGAGAATGCTGGACTAATACCTCACAAGGAAGGTTCACGTCAGCTTCTCGTTCGGCCGAGGCATAGACCAGCTCAGAGAGCTTTCTGACCGGCTAGAGTAGAGTAGAGTGTTTATCAGCGATCAAATGCAGCTATGAATGGAGGAATGTAGTCTTGCATCGAGCTTCCAAGAAATCAAACTGATGATGTGGACATGTTACTTAAGGCTTGCTCAATCATGAGCAGACCAAACATTCAAAAATTCAGCTTTTTAAAAAACTTTAAAATTCGTTTACTACCGATAAGAAAAAACAGATCGGTTTAGTAATTTTACAGCTGTATTTAAAATCATATCAGCTGTAAAACACATATCAGCTGTAAATCATATCATAGAACACGAGCTTACTTTTTAAAAACAAACCCACAACCAGCGCTTATTGTTACAAAATCGCTTTAACAACTTTGCGCACTTGTTGTAAAACAACAGCCACACCTAATTGCTTTCCCAATGCCACCACCCATCTCCTCATCCCCCTCTGACTCTCCCGCCACAGAACAGCACAATGCAAACAATGTAGCAGCAAACTCCGCGGTAGTAAACTTTTGCTTCCACTTTTACCTTTTTGTTGCCCCACACATTTTCTTATGACCTCATATTTGGTGCTTATTCCGCAGTCTCTAACTCGCTACTTCCACGCCAGATTCGGTGTGCTCGGTTCGGTTCAGGAAGCCAGGCCAGCCCACCCGCCGTCAGTTCTTTTCCCTAACGATGCCATCATAACAGGAATTGTTTTAAATGCATCCGACTGTTCCACCATACTCATATATTCGGCGGAAAACGGTTGTCTGCAGCAACATTATGCTTACTGTTTAACATCACTAAAGTGCCAGCCAGCAAGCAAGACGCGACACACACGCACACGTGTTCATAATCAGGATAATAGCGACAGAACGGTTGGTGGCAAAGGAACAGTGAAGCAAAAAAATGGAAGCTCACTCACAAAAGGGCAGCACCTTTTGTATAGCTGGCTCTCGTTGGGCGAACCAACCCACCTCTTCCTGCCTCGCTGTTGACCTGAGGTTTTGTGCTAAAAAGCATCCATCCGGGGGGTGAGCGAGCATTGGGGTGTGTTTGTATTTCATCACCGACACCCGACGCTGCTTTACGACCAATGGCACAATGTAACACAACAACGGGGTGGGAAGCTCAACAATGGCGCATTGTTGCAATGTTGCTCCTAACCATAGACACACACACACACACACACATACACACACAAACCGTTCGGTCGGATAATACAGCAGCACCGTGTCGGAAGTGTGGCACATAAAAGGTAGCTGCTTCCGTACATCCTGTCTAGTTGCTGGTTCTCGCCTACTCTCCCACTGCCCCAGTCTTGGACCCATTCTTCGTCCAATTCTTCACCTGTGGCTCGACTGGCTGGCTTTGAAGCGAATAAAAATCTCTTAAGCGATCAGCGATCGAGCTTATTGCTAAAATGCTTTCTCTATTATAATTCTTGTGCTTTTGTGCAGTTTTCCTATCAACCTGACGCTGCTACCAACTTCCGGGAAATTGCTTCGAGGCGGTGCAGTCGAGAAAGAAATGGCCATTTTATTTTTTTCTGCTTCCTGCTGGACAGTGGACTTTATGGGACGATATAAAAATGGGCTTGTGCTTCCGTGTCCCGGCTTGGTTGGGGACCATTTTCCAATTAAGATGGATAGAAGGATGGATTTATGATGGAGCAAAGTCCTGTGAGGAATAGCGATCTTTATATTATGCTAGTGGCCTAAGGGGGGGACGTTTGCTCAGGGAGTGATTCTTTTCAAATGCAAAACTTTCATTATAATTTAATAATGCATTTTTGCATTCAGTCGCACAACAATATGGCTTCTTGTATATCAATCAACGAGCTGTTGGTTGTTGGAAGTATCACAAGATAAGCCATTTTTATAGCTGCTTCCTTAAAAGATGATACTCTCTCTCTCTCTCTCTCAAGAAACACTCTATCGTTATGAAAAGGCTTCTTTGAAAGGAAATTTTAATTAAAACTAAATGCTCAAGAGCAACCAGCCGTACAAAAGGGCAAAGGAAGAAAAGAAATGCTAGATAAATATTCATAACGTCTTATCTAAAGTAACTCTTTCTCCAAGCATCCTTAACCCACCTGTCGCTTTAAGACTCAATTTAATTAACTTTTCCCTGTTACCGCATCCAAGTGGCTTTCGTGTCTAATACTACCATTTGCCGGGGACATATTTTACTACTTTTTTCTTTACAAATACACACAAACCTTCACCGTAAACAAGCTTCATTCGTGTAAGGAGTAGTTCTTTAATACAATGCTGATGCTTTTCTTTCCTATTCCACAGGCGATCTGGGCCAACTGCTGCGGGGCGTGATGACGGAGGCGAAGGAACTGGCGGCCGCAGAACGATGCTCTCTATTTCTGCTCGACAAGCATACCGGCGAACTGGTTTCGAAGGTTTTCGATGGCAATGAGGTAATTTGAATGAAACATAACTATTTGACTAATGATAGCGCGCTTCCCGACAGCGTGTCCAACGGTAGTAATAAGTGCATTCATTGGACATTTGTAACGAACGATTGTAAATTGCCTGGTTGATGGCAGGCTAATTCGAGACAGATCGATTCGCAAAGCTGCTCAATCGATCAAATGCTAATGAATCCAGGTAGCTCGGGTTTTAATTTATGGTTGCAGTGATTCGATTGCCGTTACGCACCATTTGCCCTAGCTGAAGCATCCAATTTAAACTGTAAACTACAAGCGAAAGCTTAAAATGTTTCGCTGGAACGGGCATTGCAACGAGCCATTTAATTAAATCCTTTCCATGTTATCGGTGGGAAAGGATAAATAATGTCGCAGGTTTATTTGGGGCCGGGGGGAATTCTTATGAAACTCATTTGCTTATTCATTTGTAATTAGAGATGGAACTATTTATTTGATCGTTTTCGGTAACGAGAGATTGGTTGGACATTATTTATAAATAATTTTACTAAATTTTTTACTTATTTTGGGCATAAAGTAGCAAAAATAAACTGGTTTCATAAATAAAGCAAGAAGTCAATTAAATAGACTTTTATTTTATTTGGTAGGACCGGCGGGACATAGTTTATTATGAGCTTTTAATTGGAGATGAGCAAATAGGGTGTGCAATTTCTACTCTGGAAATTTTTTTATATGCTTTTCCATGTCAATTTCGGTAGCAGCACGAGATAAGGACTGCTTTAAGCTCCCTGAAGGATTAGAGAACCATTTTCAGCGTGAGATAAATAGGGGAAATCCAGTGCTAATAGTTATGGCGATGCGATAAAACAAATCCTCCCACTTTATAGCACAATCAAAATCTAACCGCCAACCGACAGGTGAAAGACCGACGAGCCACATTTTCGGCCCTGATCTGTTCTTCGCCCTTCCGTCTGGGTGGTAGTTTGATCGATCCGCAAAACCACCACCGTAAAATGGCGTCCATCAAATCCAAACTGCCGCCACGTACGCAGTGATAGTGAAGCAATACCAAAAGAAAAAAAAAACACTAAACCGCCTCGTTTCATTGTTTTCCACCATTCCGACAGGCCTCGAAGGAGATACGCATCGAGAGTGGCAAAGGGATCGCTGGGTACGTCGCACAAACCGGTAAACTGCTAAACATCCGCAACGCATACCAACATCCACTGTTCTACAAAGGGGTGGACGAGTCGACCGGCTTCAAAACGAGGTAAGGCATCCCTATTCTAGGCACACCGTCAAGCGCACACACAGATAAAAGCAAGAAGAGATAGCAGAAGCACTTTTGCGATGCGGATGCGAACGAGACGCCGACGCATCGGTGTTCAGGGTTGTCTATTTTCTGCTAGGAAAATCGCCTTGGTTGTGTGTGAGTGTTTTTCTTTTTCTCCCGTTCGATACACGGCACGACGACGTGAGTCGTGGTCTGGAAAGTCTACGAGGAGGAAAAAAAAACGGCAAATCACAGCAGCAACGTACGATTTCTGGCAACCCGGAGGCAAAAGTTGCTCCTGGAGATGGAGATTGAAGTGTTCATTCAATGCAAATCATGTTTTCTCGTTCGCTGGGTGTGCTTTCTGCTTGAAGTAAGCGAGGCAGACGAGCTGTTTGTTTAAAGAAACAAGCTGTTTAGTTAATTTTGATGGATCACTCCAATTTGATGGATCACTATCCGTTACGTTGTGTGGCTTCGGTTGGCTGTTTCCGACCGGGTGCTGAATCATGGCTTTGCTAGACAATATTAAATCGTCCTTAAAGAGCTATTTAAAGGCAGACACAAAATACGAGCATATAGAGATGTGATACAAAAGAGTTTTAAACACGGCCAGCAATGACACATGTTCGGGTCTTAATTAATTTCAAATCACTTTCAAAAGCTCTATCGATGTTTGTGGCACACCACCAACGTGTTCCCGAACAAAACAAACGCCTTCCTCTCCCGAACAAAGCCGATTAGAGTCTTTCACTTATCAATCAGCCAACGACTGAGCAAAACTTTTCCAATTAGCGCCAACAAGTTGAGCGAGCGTCGCCCGGTGGCTTGCTTGTCTTTTCCGTGCGCTCACATATGAGCGCTCAAAGTCACATCAAATAGCAATCTCGTGCGTCCAACGTACGGGGAACTTAGTTCCACTAATTTCAACTGATGAATGTGCGATGCGGTTCGGTACACCGATTTTTGACGTCCTTTTTTTAAATTTCGTTCGGTTTTTTCTTTATTTGCAGGAACATTCTCTGTTTTCCCATCTGTGACGAGGAAGGCGTTATCGGTGTTGCTCAGCTGTGCAATAAGGTAAGACGATGGTTATTATGGTCAAAGCATGAATACACTTGCCCTTGCCGGGCTGGTAGCTACCATTCCGTGAAACATCAGGCGCCTCCATCGGGATAACATCTCGCTCTGTCCAGCTTCATCCACATAGTGCACCGGTAGCGTGTAACAATCGATAAGCAAATCTTTCATCCGAGTGCTATAAAATTGCTGACAATCTCACTTAAGGCGTAAAAGAAACAACGTTCGCCCGTGTTTTTTATGCTGTGTTGCTTTTCATGTCAGATTTGCCATACAGAGTGGTGTTGTAGCAGAATGGCCTGAGCTGGCGGAAGAATAAGATGATTGATTGATTTAATCGCTCTCCGTCAGCGTCAGGCAACTATGGTCAACCCTCCGTTGGAAGGAAAGAGGACCGAGAAACGAGCTGGGCCGAACACTCTTCGTTTGTATTAATATGCCAATTCCGTTGCTCCTTTCGAGCTCACTTTGTCCGGAGTACTCGAAGATAGGGCAAGCAACGGCTGGACAGAAGCTGAGTCTTTTTTTTTTGCGAAAAACCGTCCATCAAGATCAGGTGTATAGGGAGTAGGCGATTACAATCTAATACTTGGAAGGTCAAAAACTAAATTTAGTTTTCCATATAGGAGCGATTGAAAAATGTTGCCACTCTCTGTTCGGTGGAAAATATATTTGACATTTTTTAATCAGACTTTGCAGAAAATCCCTCAGTGTCCTCTGACATTCTTGGGACATTTTTAGCGCACAGAAGCGAGGACAGAAAGGCGAAGCAAAAGGCGAAACATTATAATGCGACAAAATGGACAAGAAAAATCACCAGTTGTACTTGCCATAAATTGATTACCATTAAGACACAAGATTGCAGACAGAAATTGCGTTCCTTCGGTGACGGTTTCGTCCGGTTGGCACGCGGCGGCCAGCCAGAGATCTAGCGGAAATGATTGAAACGATTTGTATTCAGCAACTGTAATTCAATTTTGTTCAAGGGTTACTCATACCGACGGCCCGTTGGACCGGTCGGGCGAGATGGTTTATGATTTTTCATACGCTTTTCCTCACCGTTGCCGTGCGGTGTTTGAATCCTCCGTGGCTGCTCGCTGGTAAGGAAGAGTCCTGCCTTCTAATGCTCTTTGTGCCGAAGCTTTTACTACCCATCGGAATAGGATTTCTATTAACCGTAGCCCGTACCGTGCCAGTTGCTGTTGGAGATCCCGGACTTTTCATAATAGCAACCGGTTTCATTGCCCTTTTTTTTGTTCCTTAACCTTACCGTAAAGTCGTATACATATAAGCTGATAAGAAGATCACAACAAAGTTGTTGAACCAAGTTGAAGTGTGTGTGGTACAGAGTTGAAGAAGAAATATTGAGCTTTTTCCTCTCATCTCACCCATCATCACTCCCGCCCCATTTTTGGGCGTGTGGAGGTAGAATTTAATGATCTTATTTCAAGCTTGACACCTGCTCTTTTCTTCACCAAAAAACAAGCAAACAAAAAAAAACCCATTAATGGTATTTCACACCAAATGCGATTGGAACGGAATAAATTCACCATCGCGCGATTCTTGGAACTGTCACACTGGATGCTCACTGCGTGGGGGCTATAAAATGGCGCAGGTGTTGTTGTTTTGGTTCCGCATCGTTTCATTTAAATTGCAACTTTACAGACACTGAGTCGAATTTATAAGAACGAAGTGCAAACAAGCAGAGGTTAAAGTGAAAAGTGTGAGATAAATTGCTACTTGAATAAATCTTCCCACATAAGAAGGAAACGTTTCACAGACTTCCAGCTATATTTAACCGCTTCACAAGCTAAATAGCACCATTGGTGGAGAATATTTATTACCATCGAAATCATTTACACTCGAAGCGAATAGGGGTAGGGAAAAAAAGGCTAAACAAGAGTTGCCACCACAGAAAAGTTTACCTCACTTAGACGAGAGTCGGAAAGTCACCAAGAGTGCTGGACAGAAGGACGGAGAAGGAAAAATAAAACCCAAATAATAGTACTTAAAACTTTCTCCACACACGCCAATCTACTCCTCGCTGCTCCATTCGCTGGCGGCCTCGCGTCTACGTTCCGTTGCATGTGCGTATAAAAGTTCCCCGATGCTGCTGCTGCTTTTGCTGTGCCTCATGAAATATTATTCAGTTTTACCAGTTGGTAAAAGTTGCTGGCTCCATTTGCTTGGGCCCATTGCTACGAAATCAAATCACAGTTCTTCCGGGTTGTGCCGGGGCCGAATGGGTGAATGTGGACGTTTCGCAGTGTGGACAGAGGCAGGAGTGTTGAAAGACATTTCCCAATTTGGTGTGTGGCAAAAAGGTTTAAAGCAGAGCGCCGCACAAGTGGCGTAGATTTATTAAGACAATTTATGGGATTGAGACTTCTGTGCGGGAAATCGGGAGGTTTTTAAAGCAATCCAATTCGTTTGACTTATAGACGGGAGCTATCTTATCATTTAAATAGAGAAAGTATGCAAACCGCGTAACAGAACGCCTAAATGTATGCAAAATGATCGTTAAAAATCTGAACGATTGAATATTGTAGCCCTGTTTGAGTATATTTCAATACCAGATCTTTTAAGTCTACTAAAACTTCTTGTCTATCTGACAGACCTGGGTCTCAGAAAATAGCTTAAGACACTGAAAGAAAATATTAAAAAATATCTGTCTCTGTCTGCTAACCTTCCATCATCAAAAGGAGTAGGGTGCTATGTGTCTTAATGAGATAAACTAAACACTCGGCACAACATCCAAGACTGATTGCAAAGATCGACAGCAGTGCTTCAATTTCAAATTTTCATTATAAAATTCGAGTATAGTTTTGACACACTGGACACAAACAGAAGCCCTCCAAGAATTGATCGATCTCTTATGAAATAGCCTATTTCTTGGAGGACGTCAGTGGCTTTCACAGCTTTCGAAATTGAGAGAGAATATTTCTAATTATTCGATGAAGTCGCCATTCCTTAGTAAAAATTTTCCCTTCAAAATTTTTAGTCTAAAACAAGCTTTGATTCTTTTTTCTCAACATAGTTATAAAACAGAACAAGACAGCGTCCTGTAATTCATTCTAGTTCTATTCTAGATAAAGCTTAGTCCTTAGTGGAAGTCAACAACTAAGTTTTGTATACCAAAATGTGGTACATCTGTCAAACAAAACGCCTAGATGTATGCAATAGCCATGCTCAAAAATCCTCCTCTATGAAGCCCATGCAACAATCCCAATAGTGATACAAATTGACTAACGTAATCCCTATTTGGCGCAGCATATCTGCAACTGTTCCACAATTTGTCCTTTCGTACACACGTATTGTTACAGCTCCCCGTACGGTCATCCACGTGATATGATGTTCCATATTCTGAGCTGCATCCAGTTGTCAATCCAGCCGGAAAGAGCATCAAGATTACAGCCCGAGCCCAGAGCACCAGCATCGAGGTGTATCATCATCGGAAATCAACCGCACAGACATACACACACACACACAGACCACAAATAACCTATAACGCTGCACCGATGATGATTCTTCGAACCAGGGATACAATTCCACTTTAATTACTTTCCCTTCTCGTTCGTCTGCCACGGTGGTGCTTCCTGTTTTCATCCCTGTTGATGTTAGCTCCATTAGGGTGAGCACGAGCTGCACGATTAGATCGATAGATTGTGCAATGGGGATGATTATTAGACATTTAGAATCACATATCGTCCGGCGCCCGGTTTTTTTTTTGCACTGCATTACGGCTCTCATAAAACGGGGTTGTTTTTAGGAATATCAGCTCACTTTCCACCACCTGTTGTTCGAAGGTGACGCAGATGTCGGAACGAATGCCAATCCTTTTTATGGTTCAATTTAAAATTCTCCAAACAACCTCGTAAAGGGCTGTCCTTTTGGGAGTGATTTTATTCGTACGATGCGCATTATTTCGAGCTTTCAAAAAAAACGGAGTGAGACTTGTTGGACTCACTCAACTTACCTCAAACTTTTTATTCAAATGGAAAAGTAAGGTGCAAATGTGAACCCAGTGAATAGGGAAATGGTTCGAAAAGTAAGACCGGTTCAATATCCATTCAACGGATCGGAACGGGGTGTTGCAAAACCACCCTTACAGCGTTTTCGCTACTTCGCTTCTACATGTTCCGTGTCTACATGGAAGTACAATCAGAGAATGTTGTCCCTAACGGTAGAAGTAAGGTAAGATGGGAAGATTTGTAGCGATTTTGTGTTTTATCTGCTGGTACGTTTTGAATTTTCCTCCTCGCTTGCTTCAAGGCGAGCCAACAACCGCAAATGTTTCGGAGCCGGAACACTGGTAGTAGCAACATTGCAAACGCTAGCCTGATGCAAAGCTCGGACCGCTCGTAATCCCCCTGTTGCATGTACGCTATTTGACATGGGCCGCCCGGAGTCATCCGAGGGAAGTTTTGTGCATATACGCGCCCGTATCTCCTTTTACGCTTCGTAAGGTTATCGGTAAGGCGGGTCGTCTGCTGTACAGGGAGCGTGTCGGAAGGATACAAGCGTGTACGAGTATAGAGCTTCCTGTTTCCATCGGAGCACTGCACCGATACACATACCCCGGCTATATCGATGCAGCAGCACATTCCTGTACCTCACTCACGCCGGAAACGGGACACAAACCTCGCCTGCAAAATGGAAGCGCATCATGGTAGAAAAAAGGGGTTTTGAATGGTAATCGAACACAAAACCTTTAGCTTCTCACAGTAACACAGTCCGTTTGTGTTCACATGTTCACTGTGGAGAGTTGACGAGGTAGCAACAGCAAAAAAGGTAGACTTCCGCAATAAACAAACTCTCATTCCATTGACCCGATCGAGAGCTAACTGGGATGGAACTCAAGTCACATTCACATTGTACAAAACAAAATGTGCACACTGACTGCGGATGTGTGCTTTCATCTAGAATTCGATGGTTTTTTAATTAAGCATGGAGGCTGAATCAAAACAAGCTGTTTGGCGCCAGAATTGTTGAAGTTCTTTCCAAGTGCTTTCGGTCGAGAAGATCCGCCATTTTTGGTGGATACTTTTACGTCATCCCTCTTTCTCAATTAGAGCTTGAATCTGCTCCTGTGTGTATGAGGAAGGCCCAAAAATTAACTGAGTTGTTTGGTGCCATTCCCGTGACATGCCTGATGTCTCCGCAGTCCAGACAGTATAATTCGTTGCCCAACAAAAGGAGTTAAATATCCTTGTAAGCATCTTCTTCTGGAAAGAACCTTCCTACCTGGACCTACCAGCCTACCTGGACTTTTGCACAGAGTCCTTGGCTCAATTGTGAGCATTGTCACTAGAATTGTTTCAGGATCAGCAACCTTGTGCATACACTAATATACATGTTGCTGCCTGGATGCGTCTTTGACCCAAGGTAGGCTGGAGCAGATCATAGGGATATCTTCTTGTAAGCAGGCTGTAAGGTCCTGAGAAGTTCGATCACTTAGAGGGTCGTGAACTCCATAATGCCTCGCAAAAAATGTTTGCTTAGACTCTGACTCTGGTTCAGTCAACAGATTTTATGTGTTAGGAGCTTCTAACTCCAATTCTGCTTCGGCGCTTCCAAGGGACTTGATCCTCCACCGGAGATAGATGAAGTTTTCTATGGCTTTAAAGATTAATTATAGGACCTAAGAGAGTCTCACGGGGCGGTCCGGTAGCCGAGGCGACACCGGCACCGGTCTCCACACGGCAGGGCCGGGGTTCATATCCCATCCAGACCGCCTCCCCGTACGCAGGGCTGACTACTTTGCTACGGGTAATTTAAGTCACAGACAGCCAGAAAAGGCAGGCCGAGACCTCTCGAGGTTGTAGTGCCAAGAAAGAAGAAGAAGAAAAAGAGAGTCTCACACCAATTATGTCTACTTCATCAGCAATATGCTAAGTCCTGGAGTGATTTAAACCAGATGGTCCTCAAAGTTTTCACCAACGAGACTTGGATGACGCTCGGAAAATGTTTGAGACTTCAAAAACGTGATGGTAACTGCTCCTCAGACATCTTCTCTGCTATTCGTCGATTGTTGTGGATCGTCCTCCGAACATCGCATCGACGAGTTATTTCTGCTAATCTTCAGTTTATCTCATTTCTGGTAAATAAAGTCAATGGTGCCAACATTCCTAGTACAAGACATCAAAATAAAATAAATAATGAAAACAAATCAAGTAGTCCTTGACACCATTTACAAGTTTGACAGTTCAGTGAATATGTATTTTGACAGATGGCATTTACATTGGGACAATTTCTTCTATTGAAAAATATTTTCCTTTCCACTTCTAAACAGCTGAGCGGATTTCATTTCGACAAATGTGACGAAGAGGTGGCGACCGCATTCTCCGTGTACTGTGGCATCAGCATCATGCACGCCCTGGTGCACAAACAGGTCCAGAAGGCGGAGGCACGCTACAAACTGTCCCAGGAGTTGCTTCTCTATCACATGAAGGTATTGATCGGTAGATTGTTCACTGAGCTTCAACGATTAACCCGTCTTTATCCTCTGCAGGTACCGGATATGGAGGTAAATCACGCCCTGGAAGCAGTGAAGGAACCGGATCGGGAGCAGACCGAACTCTATCGAACCTTTCCACGGTTCGACTTCTGTCCGCGCGATGTGAAGGATCACGCACTGTCGGTGCAGCTGGCGATGCGCATGTTCTACGATCTGAACTTTGTCGGTAGCTTCAAGATACACGAGTACAAGCTGGCCCGGTTTGTGTTGCTGGTGCAGAAGGGCTACCGGGACACGCCGTACCATAACTGGTGGCATGCATTCTCCGTGGCACACTTTGCCTACTCGCTCATGATGAATCTACGGTTGATTGAGCGTGGCATAATAACGTAAGTGTGATATTGCTGGGCTGTGAAGTGTCGGTACTTAGCCGGAATTGTCTGTTCACAGCAAAATGCAAGGCTTTTCCTTTCTGATTGCGGCCTTCTGTCACGATCTGGATCATCGAGGCATTAGCAACAGCTACCAGACACAGACAAGCAGTCCGCTGGCACGACTCTACAGCAGCGAGGGAAGCGTGAACGAGCGTCACCATCTGTCGCAAGCGATCTGCATCCTGAACGACTCGAGCAGCAAGATACTGGACGGACTATCGACGACGGAGTTCAAGGAATGCATCGACTATCTGCGCGAGCTTATCTTGGCCACCGATCTGGCGAATCATTTCCGCATACTGCCCCGGTTGAAGAAGTTGCGGGCAGAGTACTTGACCGAAGGATCGAATCAACGGCTACTGCTGTCCCTCATGATCACGTGCTGTGATTTGAACGATCAGATCAAGTCCTGGAAGACGGTGCAACACGTAGCGGTTAGTGTGCGCTTGTTGCTCTTAAAAAGCTTTTTTTATTCATCAAAATGACCTTCTTTTTACAGCACCTTGTCTACGCGGAGTTCTTCGCCGAAGGAGACCTGGAGAAGCAGATGGGCCTACGGCCGAACGCCATGATGGATCGCAAGAAAGCGTGCATCCCGATGCTTCAGATCGAATTTCTTACCACCGTCATACGGCCCACGTTTGAAATATTGGTGCAAATCTTCCCCGAGACTGGTTCGTTCCTGGAGACGATCGATAGCAATCGCGAACAGTGGGAACAGGTACGGAATCGTGCCGCACAGCAAGGCAACGGCAGTGACGCATCCGGCAATGGTGCAACGGAACCGTGCAGTGGATGCAATGCGACTGCAGAATGTTGTGATTTTACCTGCTACACAAAGGTGAACGATTAGAAAGAGCGGGGTTTTTATTTCGGAATGCTGCAAGCAAGGAAAGACAATTTTAATTTATTTGACAGTATTTGTAGTAGCGAGTGTTAGATTTTTCTTTTCGCCGCAATTCCCACCACCCGCAATTCCAATTCCAACAAGCTAAGACAGGAGACGGGGTTTTTCGAGAGATTGTGTTTGCTGGCAAACAGATCGTTTACCGTTTTGTTCCCTTTCGCACAGTCCCCTTTGCAAAATGCAGCACACGCACACAATTATGAACCGCACAAAACCTAGCTCGCACGTCATCAACTACACGATACCAAAGGACAAGGTCGCGGATTCGTCTTGTAGCCCACGTGTCTCTTGACAATGCCACACACACACAGACACACACAAACCGAAACCAAAAAGACAACATATTGTTAGTGGGAAGTTTAGTGGTTAGTGGGCTGATGCAAGCCGAAGGGAGGGAGGGTGAGTGTGGTGGTGTGTTAGAGTAGAGTATTTTAATGCTGTTGTACTAGAATCGAACAGGCCATAGATGGTGAGCGGTGGAACGCGGTTGCGGTTCCCTTTACGGTGTATTCAGACAGGAAAGCAAGCGACTTAAAGCTTAAAGCAAGGAATGTGCCAGGATAGCAACAAGAACAATTTTCGTGGATAATAGATGTAGAATAAATAAATAATTTAAAAGCTAAACTTGATCATTTGTTTTCTTTGCTTTGGTTCAGTATGGATTGGTGGAGAGAGAGAGAGAGAGTTGGGGAAAAAATGAGAAAGAATTGAGAGATAATCTAAAGTGAATCGAGAGAGATGAGAGAGAATCGAGAGGGAATAAAGAGAGAATCGAGAGAAAAATGAGAGAATATTACAAGAGAATGGAGAGTGACTCGAGTGAAAAAAGAGAGAAGTGAGAGAAAAATTAAAGAGAATCAAGAGAGAAAGGAGAATAATTTGAGAGAGAAATTAGAAAAAAATGAGAGAGAATCGCGACAGAATCGAAAGAGGAATGAAAGAAAATCGAGAGCGAAATAAAAGAGAAAGAGAAAAGGAGGAAGATACTAGAGAAAAATGAGAGAAAAGTTAGCGATAATGGAGATGAAATAAAAATAATAATTGAGAGAAAAATGCCAAAAATTAGAGTGAGAAATGAGAGGGAATCGAGAAAGAAATGAGAGAGAAATAAGAGAGAAATGTGAGAGA
This sequence comes from Anopheles stephensi, assembly GCF_013141755.1. Taxonomy (NCBI): domain Eukaryota; kingdom Metazoa; phylum Arthropoda; class Insecta; order Diptera; family Culicidae; genus Anopheles; species Anopheles stephensi. The sequence goes on along the minus strand of NC_050203.1, from coordinate 80,064,916 downwards.
ATCGAAAGAGAAAAGGAAGAGAATTGAGAAAGAAATGAGAGATAATTGATGCAATCGAGAGAGAAATGGGAAATATTTTTGGATTTCTCGCTCATTTCTCACTCGATTCTCTTTCATTTCTTTCTCTAATTTTTCTCTAAATTCTCACTCATTTCTCTCTTATTTCGCTCTAAATTTTATGACATTCCTCTATAATTTCTCTCTTATTTCTCTCGCGATTCTCGCTCATTTCTCTCGGTTTTCTCACATTTCTCTCGGATTTCTCACGATTCTTCATCGATTATTTATTATTTTTTTCTCATTTTTCTCTCATTTCTCACGCGATTTTTCTCGTTTCTCTCTTAATTATCTTTCAATTTTCTCTCATTTTGCTTTCGCTTCTCCCTCGATTTCTCTCATTTCGCTCTTATTTCGCTCCCATTTCTCTCTCGCTTCGCTCCCGTTTATCCCTATATTATATCTGATCCCGCTTCCCACTCGTTTCTCTCTCATCTCTCTCTCGCTCTCTCTTTCTCTCTCTCTCTCTCTCTCTCAATATCCTCTCAATATGTTTCCATTTCTCTTTCGATTCTCTCTGATTACTCGGTTACACAGTTGTAGATCGTAGATCTGGCAAAAATCGTTACCGGTTGTTTACTGCAATGTCCCGGCTGTAAAGACGCACTAGTACACAAAACTTCCGAGCTTATTGTATCAGTATTTTGACACCATTTTATGTATTGTTTATTAAATTGTTTACTGTAAACGTATCCCGTTCACATTACCAGTATGTTTACGATGTAAAAATTAATGTTTGAGGATGTTGTTTCATTATCCTTCCTTTTAGTATCCTTTTAGTGCCTAGCTCCGGCTACAATTACATGCTTTTTGTTTGGTTTTGTCCATTCGTTACTCGTTAAAACGCATAAATAAATATTAACACATTTCTAAGAGCTAGAAGCATTATATTGTCCCAACGTGCAAGCTATGAATGGCCATCGATGTCCGAACAACGAACGGTTTCTGTCTATTTCATTTTTAATTCACTTCTTCTGTTCATTCTTCTTTAAGGAACTAAGGAAAGTTTGTGAATCTTAAAGGAAAGTTTGTGAAAAAAAAATTCTGAATCTGAAGCAGCTAGAGATATCAGACCCTTCTAAAAGGAAGTAGTTACAGTAAAATAATAATTGTCAATTAGTGCATGCCTCGGTGAGCTTCTCCTCCTTCGGGTTTCGGTTCGTCTTCCATTCGAGATTACAGCCTGCTGTACACGAGCTGTAGCTATACGCGTACACTCAAACCAGTGTACCGCAACGGAATGATCGGAACAGCATCCGGTAGCGGTTTTCTGTGTTAAATATAAAACTCGTTTGTGAACCGCTTTAGTCGGATCGTGGGGTGAGATTATTTTCCTTCGGCTGCAGCAATTCCTCCACAATGCAGTCCACCATCTCGCGAAGTGTTGCCTTCGAACCGTTCCAGTCACTAAAATAAAGTAAGAAAAAATCATTAAAAATGAACCACCCTGTGCCAATCGTTTTTCGAGCACTCGACCACTGCTCGAATCTGCTCGAAACAAAAAGCTTTCCCACGCTTTCCGCAAGCACCGAAACGTACCGTTGTCCTGGCTGGGCACACATTTCGGCATAATATTTGACTTTCGGCTCCGTTCCGCTCGTACGCAACGTAACGACGGCTCCATTTTCAAACGAAAACGTTATCATCTGAGAGCTTTTGCTCGTCGGCAGTACGGCAAGGCCGTCCGGCTGGGAGGAATCGTACCCGGTGGTAAGATCCCGCACGTCCGCTATCTTAAACCGACCGCCGGCAATCGATCGTGGATAGCGTTGGTCTTCCTGGCCGTCCTTTTCCATGTTCCGGATGCGCTTGAAGATCCGCTCGATGACTGGCGGTTCGTAGCAGAAGTGGTACGATGCGAACGTACAGTGAAACCCGTAAATGTCGTACAATTCGTTTAGCTTGTCGGCTAACGATTGGTTCGAGGTGGCCCGCAGATAGCAAGCCATCGTGGCAAGATGGCAGGCGGCGCTGACGCCATCCTTGTCGAGTACGGTCGGTGAAAACATGAACCCGATCGCTTCCTCGAATGCGAACAGGACGGTTTTACCCTGGGCGAGCAGTTCCACCGATTTATTGCCTGCAACAGATACCATGAGAGCAATTAATTGAACTAATGGAGCAATCGGGCGTACTCGCCTACATTCTAATGGAATTAAATTTAAACTACTCCAGGACGCATGCCTTTACTCGACAGGCTACGATTAGTTTCAATTAACCTCCGAACGCTAAGAAATCGAATCGAATTATACGCTCCACACAAAACCGATCCCAGCTACTTACCCATCCACTTGAATCCGGTCAGCGTTTCGATAAAGTGCAGCCCGTCCACGTTCGCAATCGAGCGGCACATCTTGCTGCTGACCGTGCTCGCTATCAGATAGCAATCGGACAGACTCCGGTCCGGATACTGTTCCCGGTAGCATCGGATTGCCCACCAGCCCAACAGTGCGCCGAGCTCGTTCCCGCTGAAAACGCGCCATTCACCGCTGCACCGGAAGAAGAAGAGCGAAAACAGAAAGCGAATTACAGAACCAACCAGTCCCTGCGGCCTTGCCCTTTTGAAAGTGCACACTCACTTGGCATCCTTTTCGGCACAGGCCAACCGATCCGCGTCCGGATCGTTAGCCAGTATCACGTCGCATCCGGTTTCGTTGGCGAGCTGCATCGACAGCACCAGGCTCGATTTGCCCTCCTCCGGGTTCGGGAACTTTACCGTGCGAAACTCCGGATCGGGATCACGCTGCTCCGGTACGGCAATGACCGCCGGCAACCGGGCACACTCGAACGCTTTCACCACGAACGGATAGCCAACGCCGTGCATGGCGGAATAGACGAACCGGAGCGGACTGGCGGCGTTGTAGTCGGTGATGAAGGGCCGCGGTACGTTCGCTTGCAGTTTGCGGAAGTACAGCTCCACCATCTGGTCGTACGGGTCGTTAAGTTTGTCCGACAGCAGCAGCTCCAGGTTCCAGGACGTTTCGAGCGGTCTGGAAGGGGTGGCAAGAAGGAGATTATTTAGGGCAGGGTACAACAAGTAACGTTCATTACTTTCTTCGCGGTTCGCGTGAGCAAGTGTACCAGTAAAGCACGAAACGAACTGATATTTTGCTTTGAATTAAACTCGCAAGATCACAACGCAAAAACATGTTTGCGACATTTGAAGCGACCTTCTGAGAATCGAGAAAGCAAACCTTTAACACCGCTGTTTCCTTGAAAAGGTTTGCACAGAACATCTCTCTCTCTCTCTCTCTCTCTCTCTCTCTCTCTCTCTCTCTCTCAGCCACTCACTAGAACATTCCCAGCTTCATCCACAATCCTGAATTCCTTCAACCAACATCTTCGTTAGTTAAACTTCCATTCCAGACACAAGAAATAACTTCACTGTTTTGACCATTTCGGCCGTAACCGACACCTTCCAGACAACGGTTTCCCTTCCGGCACCGGGCACACAAGTTCATGGTCCCAGGTACCACCACCACCACCACCACCAAATGCTCGTTCAAAGCGATCAACAGCAAGCTGCTAAATGAAGCTGGCCTTGCTGATTGCATACTTTCAGGCGCGACTGTCTTCAAACTCGTCCATCAAGGGTATGCCGGTCGCTACATTTAATCAGACCGTCGCTTGGGTTACTGTCGCTTGAGTTCTTCGTGGTGTAGCAGTGAAAACTAATTTTCAAAGTGCTGAAAATCCCATTCTGCAATTAATTCCAAGGAGGGGATGGGCCCGGCTGTCCTCCAAAAAGCCACAGGAAATTTTCGCTTCGTTTGATCTATGGTGAACGTCATGCTTTCAGCCCGGTTACGGGTGGCACAAAGACCATTGTGGGTTGCTCCTTTTACCTCGTTTGCCACCGGGGGCTTATCCTTTTCCAGCTCAGACGACAGCGCACCAGGATATTCTCTGGGACAGATGTTAAAACAGAAGGTACGTTCGCACCACATTTTTGTTTTGCTTGTTTCGTTGGGTAGAATGAGGAAGCTGATGGAGACAGTTAAGTAAAAGGACCGGCAGCACCCACTTTGCCGAGGAAACCAACGAAAGGGCGAATGCTTTTACCGGTCTGGTCTGGTTAATGGCTTTGCGCTACCCGATGGATGGATGAGGCTTTTGGCGTTTGCATTTCAATTAAAGTATTAACATCAATTTAAGGGGTATGATTTACCCCACGAGCCCTTTTTTGGTTTCAAATAGTGAGCCTTCGACTCTTGCCTAGGGACACTACAAATCACGCCAACATTAACAATTGTTCGAATAGTGTGCCTCCCGGAACACTGGTGTGACTTCGTCGGCAGCATCACCGTCCCCCCTGCTATACTTACTCCAGATTCTCCATAATTGAGGTCTGTATGTTCTTGTCGTGCGGCGGTATGATCTGGGCACTGTTCGTCCAGTACACCTTGTAACCGTTGTCTTCCTTCGGGTTGTGGGACGCCGTCACCATGATGCCGGCCAAACATTTTAGCTCCAGCACGGCAAACGGGACGAACGGTGTCGCGACCGTGCGACTGTACAGCCAGACGGGAATGTTTTCGTTCAGGAAAACGCAAGCACTTAGCTCGGCAAATCTGTCCGGATCGTGGAGGCAAATGAAATAGAGCGTGTTAGTGGATTGGAGAAAGGAATTTCAACATTAATGGTAAATTATTTGTTTGTGTACAATTTTCTGCAGCTGGTTCGTGATTAAGCCGTGCTTGTTAACAGAGAGAAGGCTAGCTTGTAGTACGCACGTAGATAAAAGGTAAATCCTTGGTGAGGTATTAATCTGACATTTATCATTCTTTAGCGGTTCTACACTGCTCCGCAAGCATTATCCGAGATTTTATTACAAAAAGAGTCACTAGAGCCTTACGAGGTGTGCTCAACAAACAGTATAGATTTTTTTTTGAATTTCAAGGATTCGGAGAGTCCGATTTTCAAAACTTTTTTAAAAGTTTATATGATGGAACAGTGTTTAACAAGCTCAGGAGGAATCTTGTTTTGTTCAAAAAGAGATAAGAATGGAAGAGGCATTCCCCACAATTACACAGGATAAAGCTCTAAACATTCTTCTTCTCTTCTTGGCTTAACGACCTGCTGGATCTTGCCGAGTCTCTAGATAGACCGTCGAATTGCTCAGAATCTCTTAAACGTATTAGGATAGATGACAAAATAATGTCACCTCGGAGATTACCAAGAGAGATAGCCTTTGTGAGCTTCATAAGAGAATAAAAATCCTCATTCTTTAGTGTGAAAGTGATTCCAAAAGCCACTAGACGTCTTTAACGCCTAGATGTAGGCAATTTGCAGGAAACATGAGCAATAAGAGAACTACATTCGCGTCATGAATTATTGATGTATTAGGAGCTTAGGCCTGGCAGGAATAAATTTGATACACCGTCAAGGAATTTGAAGATGAAAGCTTGCACTTGAAGCTGAACTTGGCATCATCGCCCAGCTATACGTCTTCGTCTTTCTGACGGACAGGTATGCTCCCATGAACCGTTCCGCTTACCTTTTGCTGTTGTACCGCCCGTCGTATCCCAGCACGACGCCACGCGACCGTTCCTCCACCGTCGGATAGCACTGCAGCAAATACTTGGCCAAACCTTGCGCCGACTGTATCACCACCAGATCGTTCATCGCATTAAACCCGGCCTGCATCACACCACGCAAACCGGCCGTACCGAACGTGAGCCGTTGCAGCAACCGATCGCCCAGCACCTTCCAATCACCGCGCCCGGCCAGATCGCGTATCTCTTGCGAATTCTTCTCGTTCTGCAAAAGGGACGAAACGAGTTGAAGCGTGTCGTTTGAAACCGCGCGCGGATTGAATTTGCACGCTCCGCTTACCTTATCCCAGCGCAACCATTCGTCTATTCGTTGGTTCAGCTCAGCGGAACCGGAATCAAACTCCATCCTGTGTGTGTGTTTTTTTCTGTCTTTTTGGCTGCACAGAAAATTCGTCCGCTGGATCAACTTTGGCGCGCGTTTGGTGGTGTCTTTTGTTGCGAACCTGGCACTGTACGAAACTTTGTACGACGTTTGCTCAACGTGGCGTGGCGTATGTGACGGATTATGTCACGATTCGTTCACGTTCGTTTCGTGAATCGTGGTTGATGCCTCTGCTGGTGGGAATTCTCAACTCTCGCCGCGTCTGTGTACGTGTACTCTGTGTTCGGGGGGTCGATGGCGGCTGTCTGCTGCTGCTGCTGTTGCTGTATCTCACACGCCTAGGGGCAGCGTGTTTTGCGGAACCTGAAAATAAATAACGCGGAGTTAAGCACCGTTCGGAATAGATTAGAAATTGTGTCTGTCTTTGGATCGGCGCTGGAAGTGATTCAGTATGACCCGGCGCGTTGGAAGGCTAGTGGAAACGGGGGGAAGAAGGGTGGGAAACGGCAGCGGAAGATGTTGTATAGTGTGGTCTTGCTTATCAAAAACAACGCTGGACACGTATTTTCGTTCGCGCCCTGATCGGCCAAATCGTAACTACGACGAGTCCCCGAAGCGTTTATGGCATGGCAGCAAGTGAGCCGCCGACTCGTACACTTGCTCTATGTACAGTAAAAATACAATTGATACAGACACTTCATCAGGGACCGCGCATAACCGAGGCGGCATTTCGTTTCAGTTTTTTCTGCTTTTAATGCGCGATAATAGGCTTATCAAATTTGCGCCTCAATTGTCAGTATATTATGTCCACGCTCGGCTGGGGGACACCGCTCCCTGAGGATTATCGGCTTACCTAGGGGAGTTGGCTCGAGACGTTACGTTAGCATACAGATTAATCATACAAATGGGCAACATTCAATGTCAAGAGCGGACACGCACCAGGAGAGCTTGTAAAGCCATTCCTCTCCAGGGAAAATATTAAAAACGAAGACCGCACCGTAGCCATCACACGAGGGGCAACAACAAAAAATGCCTCACTCGAATGCATCTTTATTGTGCAACGATTCTTTTTAAATTACATTCAGCAAACACAAATTCCATCGCAAACAACTGCAAATGAAAACGGCTCCTCTGCAACGCATCTGTCTGTTTCTAGTGGACCAAACTCTTTCCCCCAACGAAACAGCACAAAGCTGTTGTGGAAGTTGGATTTGAAATTTAAATTACATTTCTTTTCTCCACACTTCCCATCGCGCGATGACTCCAGCTGAGCAATTCGAGCCGGTAAATCCACGACCTGTATAAAACGAAGGCACAACTTTGCCCGCTGGACAGTAAACTAATTTCAACAACTATCGACCAAGGGTTGGCAAGCAAACGGTTCCATCCCATCCCAGCTCATCATCATGAGGCTATGGTTCGTCTTACTGCTCGGGTCGCTGCTGTCTGGGCAATGCATTTCGAGCGATGGTAAATGGAAAGGCAAGCGAGCAAGCAACTCGGGAGGTCATAAATAAGGAGTAATTTCTGTCCATTACAGATGCGTTCAAGAAATTGGAAGCTTGTGGTGTTAGCTTGTTCAGCTTCTGGATGACACGACTTCAGCAACAGATTGAAGATTTCTCCGCATGCAAACAGTTCAACGATGGAAATTCCGATCCGAATTGTAGGGGAAGTATTGAGTCGGCCACGATCGATCTGCAACAGGCGTTGGGTGACTATGGAGAATGTATCAGGGATATATGTTAGAGGGTGTAAATTGTACGATGAATAAAAGTAGGCAGTAGTCGATGTAATAATTATGCTCAATTATGTTTTCCTTTTCTTGTTTGGTACCTTGTTTGACATGTAGAGGGCTACCTTCACTGAGGCATATTCTACATATTTTTTTCACTGGGTAACAGATCAGTGCTACTATTAATTGACCATTTTAGGCTCAATTAAAGTGAACTGTATAACAAAATAAGGAACAAAAAAATTGGCGTACAGTTTCATAATTCACAGTTATTATGGTTTGCTTTCGAGAAATTCATGAAGAAGTTTGATTCTTCTACATCTTCTATTTTCTTTGCCTAACGACCTCTTAGGTCATGTCTGCTATTTCAGGCTTACTCGACTCAATATGATGCCCCGTAGTTGGATTGACAGTGGCCGAGGCGACAGCGGCGCCGGTCTTCACACGGCAGGGCCGGGGTTCAAATCCCATCCAGACCGCCTCCCCGTACGAAAGGCTGACTACTTTTCTACGGGTAAAATTAAGTCACAGAAAGCCAGAAATGGCATGCCGAGACCTCTCGAGGTTGTAGTGCCACAGAAGAAGAAGAAGTTGGATAGCCAGTCCTCACTACAAGGAAACCGGCCCCAGATGGGTTTTGAGCCCCGGTCCTGCCGTGGGAAGAACGGCGCCGTAGTCGCATCTTCCACCGGGCCATTCCACACAGGGATTGTCTAAATAGGAATCATTATACACAATTTCAAACTCATTCCACCACAAGCCTTGACATGACTTTAATTTTTTCTTTAATTAATTCGGCAAACCGATCAATCCAAACTTCCTTCCCAGGTCACAAAACAAATACCTCGATGGACAAATAATGAATAAATAATTGAATATGTTAGTAAATTTCGTGGGTTATGAATCTCCCAGCTTAAAATCCAGATCTGTGTCACAACTGATACCATCTTTACTAACCCATTCCCTCTTATGAGGCTGAAATCGTTCATAGAGCGACTAATGACTCTTTTTTCATTGCTCTCCAATTTCTGCTTAGTGCTCATAGTGTAAACAAATGTTGCACAACCACCACCAACTCTTGAATACATAACGGCAAGCAACATGTTGACATGTTGACAATCAAATTTGAAATTAAAATGCCATTTTTGCAACAAACAGCTTTTTTTTACCCCATTCGCATCAACTTGCAAGCTCGCACACTCAAAATGGTATAAAAAGAGTACACAAACTTACAGTCGGACGGCAGATACAACCATTGCAAGTTCAACAACAGGAAAAAACCAGAAAGAACGGCACACTCAAAAAAAGCTCATCAGCAACAGCAACAGACATAAGCATGAGAGTTTGGTTCGCCTTGTTTGCACTCCTTACGGCGGGTGCTTTAACAGTCACAGCTGAGGGTGGTTTCTTGCGGAGTTTTAAATTGGAAATAATGTTTTGTGATGTAAACATTCCCCTGTCCTTCTTTGCTTACAGATTCGCGCACAGAGCTGATAGGGTGCAGCAGTACTTTGTTTCACCTGGCCGCAAACCGTATTTCGCGGCAGTTTGAAGAGTTCGTGGAATGCAAGCAAACGGCCACGGATTGTAGGGAACCTGTTCAGCGAGGGCAGAATGCGCTCCAGCAGGGGCTGGTCGATTACATGCAATGCACAGAGTACATTCATTAGTTGGACAAAATAAATAAATCGAATCAAATTTTTCAACAATATTGCTCAGTATAGATAAAAAAATTGATTCTGAAAATTGTAAGAAAAAGAAAGCGATGTAAAATAGCCAAGAAATAACCGAAACGAAGTTTCTTGGAAACTTTTCAAATACGTCTATTCGCTGTTGCTTACGGTCGTGACTCCGTGCGGTATCGTTCCACCGCCAGAAATCCACTGCTGAACAGGCACATCAATCAACCGGCCTAACACTCATTAATTTCTTTTCAATTACTACTGTGTTTCCCGGCCAATTATTTCTCATCGTCACCATTAGAGTGTAAAGTGTGGGCCCTTCATGTTTTCACGGCCATATCCTTTTGCCCGTCGCTTCGTTTGCTCATAATTACTTGAGCATCATCCTACACGTGCAGAATGCGTCCACAGGAGACAGAGAGAGAGAGAGAGAGAGAGAGATGTAGATAGCGAGAGAGAGTGAGAGCGCTGATCAATTAATCAGCCCGCTCGGTTGGGCGCTGGAGGTTTGAAGCGGACCCCATTTATCATAACATTTTCCACCCGGACAGACAGACGGCCGGCCCCCCGGTTTTTGAAGTGAAACTGTGTACAAAAGCCTTCAAGTCAAACAGACACACCGACACAGCAAAAACGATGGTTTGAAAGGACCCCCGTAGTCCATGGGGAACGGTGGAAAGTAACAGGACGAAGGAAGACTCGAAGCGAAAGAAGAAAAAAAAAACAACTCGTCTTTAACTTTGTACCCTACAAATGTGCAGCAAACATTTTCTTTTGCATTCATTAGCAGGGTCGGACGTACAGCCGAGCAACCTAACGTTGATAAGGGCCCAGCAGTCCGGTCGCTCGGACTGACGAAGGATACTACTCTGCCAAAGGTTAGATGGCAGTCGTTTGAAAGGGCTTTTTGGGGGGGATTATTTTTTTTGCTGTCTCTGCATAAACTGCCTTGACTTGTAGGATGATGACTAAGCTGTTACACTGTTATTTTCGTGCGTTTCGGCGAGATTTGGTCGACGAGATCGGTCGGACTATCTTTGAGAGATTAAATCGGTGTGGATATTGAGAGTGATTTGAGTCCCCGTGTGGATTGATAGCTTTGATTGTTGTGTGTTGGTGGCTGAAAGCTCCTAATACAAAGATGTCTTGAGGACCTTTAATATCCAAGAAGTTTGAACGATATTGGAAGTTCAAGTTGGCTTGACGCCGTATTGTCAGGGCTTCAACAATGTTAAACGCCAAATGAAGTAGAATTCAAATCCAATACATAGAATTGGCAAAACTCCACGGGAATGAGTTAAAAACTACTAAAATCTTCAATACCGATGACTTATTCTTGGGCTTTTGATGGTATCCTAAGAATCTTCGACGGCTTGGCAATATCAAATAACACCCTTAAATACAGCTCCCAAGCTATATCTAGCAAATCATGGTACCGTGCTAGTAGTAGCCCTTAGAATTGCTTTGTAATAAGAAATTGTGAGACAGGTAATCAAATAAGTTTTGCTGTCCGGAAGTTTTACGGCTTACATTAGACAACTGGCAGCTTGGATGAACGGGCATTGGGTGGGCTTCAGGAAGTGAGAACCCCTTGACTGTTTTATTTAGCTGAAAGTGTTGAATTTTAGATTGACTAGCTTCTCCTACTAACTGACAAGCAAAGCTCGTATTTTGCAGCATTTAAATTAAACTACAGAGTTTTTAAATTAAAACCCTGGCATATTTCCATATTATCAAGCCCTTCTATCGAAATAAATAAAAACAACTTTCTTGAAAATGTCAATAAAATTAAATTTCACTTCTCTGTCTTTAATTCATTGGTTCACTTTTACAGGCGTTTTTCGTAAGCAGTTACTCAATTACGCACAACCCCGGAGTTGTATGGTTATCAATTTAATAGACTTTTTTTTTTGTTCAAACCCCGTAAGTAAGTAGTACACGCCCCGACGTGAGACTGTCAAATTCAAAGCATTACTTATCTTTTTTCATCTTCAAACACGCCTACGGCAACAACCGAGCCCATTTGGACGAGAGATGCTTTGCCATAACGACCCTGTTCTATTATTCATGCAAGATCCACCCTCTATCTACATACCTCGAAGACGAAGAAAAAAAAAGGGACGAAGTTTAAGCACTTGTATCGTTTGACTTGGCTTTACTAACAATTTAGGAAAGACAGAAGAGAAAAAAATTCCAACAGCTCCTTACATACAACTCATGTTAAAGTTAACCCCAAAAAAGGTACATTGCGATAAGCGCACGTTTAGGTCGAATCGATCCACATCATGCAAATGGGTAAGCTAAACTGTTACCAACACTTTGATCTTTGACCACGGTCAACGGCAACTACCGGTAGAGTTTGATACGTCCACTTACGGGACTTCTACAGCAATGGAAGAAAACACTTTACCCTTAAAACATTAGTCCCCAAAAACACATTCTCCAACAGTTGGACACGAACCTTAACGGCTGCGTAACGACGTCATGCGATCTAATTCCCTGTATTCCCTGGTGGCTTATTTTCACTGCCAATGTGGCAGTTACGTTCGCACCGTAATGTTGCTACCGTTTGTGGCAGGAGAATGGATAAATACTAAATTTTCCCAACTTACCCCCGAAAAACGAAGCTCTTGGCTGAAGAACATGTAGGTCACAACGGCTACGAAAGCACAACACGATGAGATTTCAATTTGATGTTCTGAGCCGGTAAAAGTGGTAGAAACTTTGAAATCGAACCGAACGATTGAAATCGATACTTGATACCGTTCCAGGTGGGACACAGCTATTGCCTCCATTGCGTTCGAAACAAAAATGGAAATTAGGCTTAATGTACGGGCGAAGGACAGACGCATGAGAAAAAAAGATAAAACTTTAAGATAATGGGTGAGAAGAAACAAAACAGGCTAAACAAGACTATAAAAAAGATCATAAAAATACTAAAATAAGAGGAAAGTGGAAGAAACAACAAAAAAAATGAAAAACGATTAAATTTTTCAGTTATGGACAAGAAAAATTAGAAAAAAGTAATTAAACTTGAAAGAAAAGGTGAAGTTGTAGAAAGAAAACATAAATTGAGAAAAACTGTATATTAGAAAACCAAATTCGAAAAAATGTTTCAAAAGAAAAATAATTCAACAAATATAAAGTGGATGAAAACGTAATTAAGTTAATAAAAAACATAAAACATACACAAGAAAAGAAAGAACTTCAAACGTCAAGGCAAAAGTGATGAAAATAAAAATAAATAACCAACAAGGTTAACAGAGCACCAAACTAAACATCATTTTCATTCATGACGACCAAGGCCGAAGGTCATCTAACGATAAAATTATCACCTTGGGCCGATAATTAATGATCAATTTGCGTGTTGCCATTTTCCAAAAATCGTTTTCGCCATGTTGTTCTGCTGCTTTATATCATCGTTACGATAAAAGGATCAACGTGTCCCGTTGGTAGGCTTCCCCCAAAACTGACTGCTAAAGGCCTAAATAAAGAAACTAACCGACACCGGCGACAGTCATCGTCATAAATCAGAAATCCATCCCCTGTCCATTCATTTGCCACCAAACAGCCGGCTAGCAAAGGCAAACGTATTGTACCAAATCCCTGCGACGTGACACGAGACAGTTGCTGTGTGTGACAGAAATAAGTGCGTAGAAGCAGGGTGTTGGGGGTGAGGATATCTTAGGGGGGACCCAAAAACAAATAACATAAACAAAAGGAAAGCTCATGTTATTTTCGTCGTCACCGTCATGGAATGGTTTTTGCACATGAAATAAACCATCTCACGCTACCCCATTTTGCACTTCACTAACCAGCGAAAGGACACACACTAATGTGCGTGCGTTTTGTCGAATGTTTTGTTTACCAACCGCGCCAACCCAAGCGTCTACTCGTTTCTTCCAAACACACACTAACACACACACTGACGCCAAACTGTGCTGAGTGCTGTCAGCTGGCAAAGATCTCGGTGGAGGTGTTTGACAGATGGCAAACAACAAATGCATTGCGCTTAGTACACACGCGTTTCATGCATTTTTGCCAAACTCACTGCACTTTGACTGCACAAATAAACCAACTAAACATTACCGTTTTAATTTCACACACCGCGGAGTTCCCGCCTTCACACGAGACTACAGTAGCAAGTAGGAACGGAGCGAAATCACGTTGAACTGATCACGCGGTACGAAAATGTTGCTCGGCCTGAAAGCATCGGCCTCTAATCTGCTCCACACCGGACCAGTATTGATTTTCGACGGCGTTGGCAGTTTACTGGTGTGTATGTGTGTGGGGGCTTTATAGGTAACGCATAGTGAAGAAGAGTCATGTGTTAGTGTTTTAAAAATTATAAAAGAATTTTTGAAATTATTTGCTGTGTAGGTAATTTTTTTTTAATTTATCCTTCAAAACGTAGTTTTTGTATATTTGAAAAAATATTTTATAAAAAACTTATATAAAATAAACATACGTGGTTCACCATAGAATAGTAAAAATAGAGTAATCACAAAGAGTAGTTTCGAGCGTCATCCTATATCATACTCATGTTTATAATACAATGTTGAGTTCTTGGATTAGATTTTGTATGTTACGTGGTTGTCCAATGACAAGTTTTTTAAGAAATCGATTCGCAATGTCATGCTGACTCTTGTTACACTTGTAAACTTTATAAAACATTCAAAAGACAGAAGTATAGAGCTTAACAGGTCATACAATCGTAAACTAATATTTGATTATTCAAAATGCATTTAAATAAAATAGTATTTCTCAAAGCATTATGTTTAAAGAGTAGTGCAAATTCGATTTTAAAATAAATAAATACACAAATATAAATAAGCCGAAACATGAATGAACTCAATTGCATTTTAAGCATCTTCCGGTGCATACATAAAAAAGTATTCATTCAAAGAATTGCACTCCAACAACAACTCTAGGGAGATTCCGAGAATAAGGAAAAAACCCCCTCAGTGTCTGTTTGCAGAAGCCGCAGTAAAAGTGCAGTGCAGTGTTTACCCGTGCCTGCCTCTCCGTCGTACGTACCGGGCATGCGCTCCTACATCGCTCCTCGTCGCGTGGTTCGTTTCGTGTTTTTATGAATGACAAATACACACCGAAGTCGAACACTGACGCTCGGGCCGGAAAAGAACCAAGAGAACCACGATGAATCCTACACGACTCACCGACAAACACAATCGCACTAAGCACAATCCGTTCTAGTTAAGGCAATACCAGCCTACATTGTCCTATCGCGCTCCCATCTAGTCCGGTAAGCAGACGGAAGCGTTACAATTCGAGCAGTTACCGAAAGCGTAACTGCTCGACAGACGGTGCTCGTTCGCTCACACGCTCGACCTCTCTCTCTCGTGCGACGCGGATAGCATACCTTCAAGGGGCATAAAGCACGCAGCTCGCAGTGCTGCAGTGCATAAACCGTGTGGAGTAACCGTTTAACCGTCATTGCGTTCGGTTCGAGATCGACGGCGTGTGGGGCCGTGTTGCCTATGTTCACTCTAGCCGCATCGACGTGTCGTCGCGTGTCACGCGTTTGTTCCGTTGGTCCGTTTTGTGATGGTGTTGGTGATGCTGTTTAGCCGTGTGTTTTTTTGTTCTTCTTCTTTCGGTTCGTCAGCTACCGTAGCGTGAAGATAATGCTGCAGTTTGGTGCGTGAGCTTCGGGGTTTGACGTGCGTTTCTCATTTTCACCTAATTCGCCACCGATGAAGTTTGGTGTGTCCGATAATTTCGAGTCCTAAAACGGAAAGTTACTGTACGGACGGTAACCGTTGGGTCGTTTTCGGGGGATTAAAACAGATCTTCCTCCACCACGATTGCTATTACTGCAGTCCAGGCAGGCTTTTGGGGAGTGATTATTAGGTGTGTTCTTTGATGTGCGATAGTTACGAAACTGAGCTTTGAAGAGGCCTATAAAAAATAATAATCCACAAAATTATTATTACCATTCCTGATGCTGTGCAGATAACGCAATTGAATGTTTAGTGTGAGTTGAAGTGTTTAAAAAAATAGTAACGTTTACATGAACATTCACTCGAATTTAAGGCCCCCCACAAAAGATAAAGCGTGAATTATAGTATGCAAATTAAAATGCAAAGTTAACGATAATTCTGCCTGCTCTGTGGCCACGCCGATAATGCAGACAAGTTTGTTGTTCAACTGCATTTAATCAAGCTACACCCCGGGTGGCGATGAAAAGCGCTGTTTCAGGTCGGAAAATCTGTGCCTGTAGATAATAGCGCGCGTACATCAACCATCCAGCGGATGGTGCAAACAACACACGGAAAAGCGTGTGCGACGACAGTAGGGAACAAACCCTCAACAACAACCAAAAAACTCCTCGTACCACGTGTGCACTAGTGAACGGGTGTCTGTGTATGTATGTTTTGCATTGCAAAAAGAAAACACAAACGCGCAAGAGCGAAACGGAAGACAACGGTCGAGCCGAAAAGCATCAGAACATCATCATCAGAACCTCCAGTCAAAGCCAAACTCCGCGCGAGAGTGAGAAGGCGGCTTCTAGCGTAGAATAACCCGTGCAACGGTTACCAAAGTAAGTATTGGTGGGGCGTTCTTGATAAGCTTCCCAGCTAGCACGTGAGCCTGTGGGAGAGAGAAACGCGAAGCCTTAATTTTCCCTTCTTCGTTATGTACATCCCGCGCCGTTCATCGGCACGTTCTCACGTGGTCACCTTACACCGCACGCTCTCTCTCTCACACACACACACACACCGCAACACTGTTGCTCGATTTAACCGTTCAGAACTTTCGCAAAACCCTTCCTGCATTTTCCACTCGTCATAGTCACATGGTTCTGTACTGCCGGGAAAACTCGCCTATCACTGTGTGGGTTTTTGCCTTCTCCATCGCACTGGGGATTTTTTTTGTTGTTTGCTTCTGTATTGTTTCGCGGTTGTTCATACACACCGTACAACCGATTGGCAGCAGCAGTCCATTGGCCCCGTCTGGTTGTACGTTCTGTTCTGAAATCCTTCCCTGAGGGAAAAAGCACGAAAAGTTGTGTCTGCAAAGCGATAGTGTGTGCGCGAATAATAGTGGAAGCAAAAAAAGCCTCCCCGTAGTAACTTTCCCTTGGAACACACTATCGGCAATAGGAAAAATGGATCTCCTTTTTCCTTCTTTTTCGCCTTGCTTGCTCTTCTTTAGTAAGCCTATTATATGAGCATATTTTTTCTCTGTGTGTATGTGTGTTTTGTTGCTTATCAACAATCGCGCCGTTCCATACAACTAGCGCATTCAAGTAGCGCGTTCGGTACGCTTTTTTCCCTTGGGAGAAGTGAAAAAAATACACTCGAATAACACACCACTTGCCCTTAGTCGGGCACTTCTTACGCTTGTAAGAATCTGCTTCCATTCCATTCCCAGCACGTGATTACCATAAGTGAGAAAATGAGACTTGATTCCGGTCCGTTGGAGCGTAACCTATCGAGCATCAAATTACTGGGCGTCTCCATGGCACCAGGCGCCTCCATCTGTTCGTGCAGTAAGTCTCAGCAGTCCGCGTTGTGCTGTCCTCTAGTGGCGTGTTTTGATTTTTAATTATCGATATAAATATTACGCTCCACAATTATGAGCAATGATGTGGAGAAGAAGTATTAAAGTTGGATTAAAAGCTTTGCTTGTTTTTTTTTTTTTATTCATAAAGAACGGCCTGGCCGTATTGCTAAAAGCTTTGCTTGTAAATTCAATTGAAATGCTGTCGGCGCCAACACCTAAAATATGGTAAAAATTGCATTGGAGGTTGGAGAAAACGTGATTTGAAGCGACAATACGAGAGTGTCATATGGACAAAGGAAATTTTTCCCACGATATACTGAATACGGAACGTTGCCACGTCTTTGTTTCGTGCCGGCGATCAAACGAATATTCATAATACCCAATCAATCTATTCAAACAGTATCGATCTTTGAACACGTCCTACGTTTCCACCACTGTCAACTGTTGGTGCGAATAGTGTTCATCGTTCTGCGTGCTGGAAAAACAACGTTGGAAGAACAGATGTAAGGAGAATCAGATATCAAACAATGGCGATCTTTTGAAGTAGAAAGGACAGAATGTATCATTTTTCACTCGAAATGAATGTTTCTTGTTGCGTTACGACACAGTTGTTTTTCGGATCATTGATATCAAACAATACTAAAGCTTCCAGAAAATGGTGTATGCAAAAACTAGCCAATATTTAAAACAAGCCTCACCAAGAACCCTAAAACAATGCGCTACATTAGTAATGCTATACAGTGGTGGAATATCATATTCCACAGTAATGGAAGAAAAAAAAACACGCACGCCTTCAACAAAATGATTTATGATCCCCTGTGATAGGCGTTGATGATTTCCATGTAAGTACAAAAGGGTATTTACTGAGAAGTAGCACACAAGATGCGCCCTCAAAACAACATATGGGTTGTCCACGACTACAAGCGAAAAACGTGGGTCATTACTAGGAGAAGGCGAACAGCGCAAAGAAAAAAAACCTCTCGCATCAGATCAACTTTCCCCCCGGTAGCGGCTTCATAGGATGCGAGATCATCAACACATTGCTTATCGCAAAATAATTAACTATGAAAAAAGGTTACGAAAAGAAAAGCCCTCCCAGAAGGCCAGGACGACCGGCAGCCGATTGGACAGTAGATTGGCATCATCATCAGAGCGTTTTCTTTATTATTTATTTTCCACGTACCACGTACAACGCGTTACGAACAGCTGAACAAACACATAGTCACACATTTGCTCTTCCCACTCGCTGGCTGCAAGCTTCACTTGATTTGTCAACATTTGTCCGTCAAGTGGCATCGAGTTTCCAGTTGGTTTCGTTTCAGGAAACACGGGGACAAAACTCGACCAGAAGGAAGAAGTGAGAGGAGAGGGGGACAGGAAATGATTGAGGTTGGCAAGAAAGGAACCCAACCGTTGACTGTGGAAGACAATCAGACGGAGCCCATAGTAGCTCTCGCTCAATGGGAAGATAAATATAGTTTTCACTTGAATCATATTACAACGTACGTCGGCACTGCCATTTTGCTCCATTCCATTAATGAAGAACGGAAAGAGTGCTACAACCGAATGGTCAGTGATTGGAAAAAGAAACAAACTTCCGGCAAGCAACTGGTAGCATTTCCACAAATCATGGTGCGGTTTCGAGCGAATCGATTTTTGCGTTTTCCTTTTCTAAAAAAAAACACAAATCTCTCGGATGTGAACGTTTGTCATCATTGGGGAGAGCTAAGAGGTAGGAAAATTATCGATTTCCTTCTTATCAGCAGAAACTGACGGAATTGATAATCAGTTTCCTGCACAAGCTGTCGCACATGTCGCTACCCACGCACATACACAGACA
Source organism: Anopheles stephensi (assembly GCF_013141755.1). Classification (NCBI taxonomy): domain Eukaryota; kingdom Metazoa; phylum Arthropoda; class Insecta; order Diptera; family Culicidae; genus Anopheles; species Anopheles stephensi. The sequence goes on along the minus strand of NC_050203.1, from coordinate 80,046,198 downwards.
CTGGACCGTCTGGGAAGATAATGGCTTTTTCCAGAACAATTTTCCGGGTAACGGGCACTGCACTACGGAGCCGGTTTGTGTGAATCTCGTTGTTTAGCGAGCGAGCACACAGGGCGGATAGTCTTGCACAAGAGCGACACATATTATCCTTATCCTCCTCTTGATAAGGAGCTCCTGAAGGACGACGACGCCCTGGCAAGCCAAACTTGAAAGACTCTGCATCATTTATGGCGCACGAAATGGAGTGGGAGGGATGCTGACACTATTAAACAGACTCCAGCCCGGGTATAGAAGTGCCAACTTTTCGAAGTTTTAAGACCAACCGTATGTGTCTCCGTGCATGTGCGAGTCTGCCTGCTTGGGTGGTTGATGTTAATGGAACTTCACCTGGCTGTGGGTGAGAGGTGAGTTTGTAGAAAACGTACAGCATGGAAACAAAGTTTCCCACGTCTTACGGTGTGTAAGACCTTCCCCTAACACCTCTAATTCTATTGCTTCCACAAAAAAAAAACTTCATCACAAACTTATCATCGTTGCCGGCAGTCTTCGCCTTCAACACTTGCCGACGAGCGAGTGCCGGTCGCACCGGAAGTATGAAAATTCAGTTTACACTTTCTTGTATCGTGTTGCCGTTACATCCGGCGGCGAGGTATTCGATTTGAGTGACAATGTGTCAAGTGACAAGTGAACACATACTCGTGTACACAGCAAAAACAACAACAAAGAAACAGCAACGCCCGCCTCTCCGTCAGGAAGTCCTTACGGCAAAATACTTTCGACACGTTCCACGTAACAATTTCCCGGATGTTGCTGAAAATACGGCTGAAAATAAATCACACTTTCTAGTGAAAAGTTGAAGAAAATCGAAAACCTATCGGCAAGATGGTTTCCGTGGGCGTTTTGGTGGGTGAAAAGCACTTAATCCCGTGGATAAAACACAAAGAGAGGATTTTTGTGAATTTTTTGTCGGAGCTTTTGTTTGCTGTAGGATAATGAGATTTTTTATTCCAGCCGGTGTACTAACAAGCATGGACACGATCCATTTGAAATATTTCATCCATCGAACGATGTTTGCAATAAATAATGGTCAAAGTGGTCGGCTTTGAGCGGTCGACAGAACCACAGCACAATGGGAACTTAAAGGCAGGAAATGAAAAATAATCTTATATATCTTATATATTTATTCGCTGTAAATAATTATGTTACTAGACAGAATACTAAAGCTCCTGTTTCTCTGCTTCACCAATACTGTTTCTCTTATTCACCAAAAATAGAGTAGGTGTTTGTTATATTTTTGTTGCTCAATTTTAAACAACGATAGACATCAATCGTTCAATCAATCGTTAATCGACATTCATTTATTGGCTCTTTTCATTTATTGGAGATACCAGGCATCTCCATATCGAGTGGAGACTTGAGGTACTAAGCGTCTCCGTATCGAGAATAGACTTGAGATACTAGGCGTCTCCATATAGAGGATAGACTTGAGGTACTGGGCGTCTCCATATGGAGAATACACTGGAAATACTAGGCGGCTCCTTGGTGGGATTAGACTAGAGATGCTAGGCGTCTCCATACCGATGGAATATCGATGATTAAGCCCAGCCACCGCTATATAATCCGCTGATTTAGAACAAAAAAACCACTAAAATTAATATTTCCCGAAATCAGATCCCAACTGCCCATAGTGCCCCGCAACCGCTCGGGTATAATGATAAATTGATCGACAAGCAAAGGAAACTAGAACAATCGACAAACATTTAACTTAGGCCGGTGTGCAAGCACTTGAGAACGGAGATTTTCTTTTACTCACAAACCACACATAAAAAGAGATTTAGATTTTCTTTTCGTTTCGTTTTCCCGGCACACGGAAATGGTTAAGATGCGTGTTCATAAATTTTGCACATCTCAGGGTGGTAAGCTAGCAAAGAGCCGAAGGGAGGTAGGAGGGGAATGAAATATTGGCCAAAAATTAATTCCATCATATTGAGCATGCCCCGGGACACACATTGCGTGCCGTGGTGGCATTATTAGAAAACGGGGGGGAATAAAACCATAATATAATGGAAAGCAGTTGGCACGAGCAAGCAGCTTTTATGGCCCTCAGTACGGACCATTAACCGCTTGATGTGAGCTGGAAGAATATTAATAACCAACATTTGACGCTTTGACCAGCAACAGGACCGACCGGGTAGTACGGAAGTTGTTGATGAAAGAAGTTGTTCAATCAAAATGATTAACATTAAAACTCAATGTCATGGCCATTGATTAGATATACACAGAGGAAGAAAGACTGAAGAATGGAAATTTCTATTCAGTATGTTTTACAACATGTTTCACCTTGCGGCGGACATTGATACCTTTGAGGAAATAAAAGATTGTGTTGAGCCCAAGCTCGAAACCCTCGCTCGAGTATCTTTTGATTGAATTTCAAGCGGCCATCACATTGTCGCCGTTTCGATGTGGTATCCTGTTGACCCGTGGGCTTGAATCCTTTCCCATTTGATTGTGCCAATTGAAATCGTTTCAAAGCTGAAGACGTGCTACCTACGCAGGACGACCGGATCGGGACAACATAATCGGGGCTCATTATCGATGTATCTGCTGCTACATCATCATCATCATCGTCAACATCGTCATCATCACAATGATCATTGTATTGCCAACGCTTGAGAGCAGCTTGACGTAGACGAGCGAAGAACGTTACTGGGTCCTTTTTCTCTATCTCCACACACATACACACATTTCACAAGGCCGTTTTTCTCGATTTCCGGCCAGCACGGATTGAGCCATCCAATTTTGTGCGGATGATGTCACATACCGGGGATGAAACCACATACCGGTAAGAGGCCTGGACCCGTTTTCACCTGGTCGAATATAAGCAACAACAACAAAAAAAAACGACAAAATTGTATGTTTTCGATGAGCTTGTGTGCGGTTCGGTTTTAAAGGTAAGCGGTAGGCCCAGTTCACCATCTGCTCAATTTTGTTAGCAAATTTTTTTCCCCTTTTGCTCCTATTTGGAGGGAAAATGGAGGGGAAAATAAATCTTACATCACAGGTTAAAGAACTGTGCCACTTTGAACGTACGTGTGTGAACGGATGTCTGAGATTTAACAACGTTTTCATCTCGCTTTTTTTTCTTGCTTTTGCTTCGCTAGTACCCAAAGCCAACAATCCCGCCAGTCTGAGAACATGGTGACATCCAGCAGGTACGCTCGCTGGTATGAGCTTTCAAGAACGAAAAGACGTTGGGTGTGTGTATATGATCCGTGGCCTGCGGATAGAATGTGTGTGTATATGCGGAAGCTGTCACCGACAGGATAAACATTACTTTCCACGCGTGTGTGTCCTGTGAGTTCGTGTGTGCCTGTCGGAAACGCTCAAATGTGTGCTGACTTTTCTATTCCATCGTACCGATTACACCGAGCAGTACCTGGAAAAACGGACCATAAATTTGATTACATATTTTCTGTTGGCTTTAAATGTTGTTAAAATAGCTACATTCACATCAGTTCGTCGACTCATCAAACGAAATGCTCGGTAAACATTTTTATGGGAATCGAATACAAATTCTCTTTTTGATACGAGTTCAAATTATTAATTATTTTAGGCGAGCTAGCGTTGTCCTCTGTTCAGTTGCACGAATCTTAATAGGGACATCTAAAAATTGTTATCTTCGTTAACATATTTAGAACATATTTTTGTTTTCTTTTATTTATGGTTTTCTGCATAAAATTGATAATACAAACTTGAACACCAAATATTCGCCCAGTGAAAAAAATATACGATATACTGTAGACAGTATAGTCCTCTATATGTCAAACTGAGAAACATTTAAAATTTAAACGAATTTGAAAGAAATTTGTATCATGGTCCATATTAGGTAGGCACACGCTCGTCCCATTTTACATGTGAGCAACTGCACCTTTTCAAACAAAAATTTACAAACCTCAGCAAAAAGAAAAAATCCCCCAGCACTGCCCAAAATGAGTACTTATGTGCAGGTTGAAATTTGCTGAAATTTATCTTTCCTATTACGAAAAACCCCCACACACACACACACACACACACACACACAGAGACAGTTCTCTGAAACGAATGGCACATTAAAAAAAGGGTTCTGCCCTCAGCAGCTACCTTTTCGGTAGTGACGCGGACTGTTAGAGTTTCACGGAGTAGAGTAGTTCGTGGTTTAGATAACGTTCGCCTGAACTTTGTACCCTTTTCTGTAGTGAAGTTTAGCGGAAAGAGCGAAGAACCGTGTAGTAAAACTTGTGCGGAACACCAAATTGCACCGTGTCAGTAAATGCCGGGTGCCGCACTCAAAGGGCTCATACTCACAGGAGCGTGCGCGCACACACACACACCGGGGGAAAATCTGGACCAGTCAGTTCAGTAATTTTTGCACTGCAATGCTGTTTTTCTTCTCCTAGTTTTCCCGCTGCACAGGAACTGCCTCGTGATAGAGTACCGATGAGTGCAAAGCACAGATAATCATAAATGGGTTTTTCCAAGTACGCCCTGTACCGTATGCTGCTCTTCTCAATTTCCGGGCGAACCATCCAGAAAATGAGTTTCCCGCCATTTTTACACGGTGTCATCGTTTTTCGCTTGGAAAAAACTTCACCTTTTTTATGCTCAACTCTACCACCAGTTGCTAGGTGAAAGCACGGAAGTGTTTATGAATTGAGTGCGCACTAACTTCGGCCCTTAATTAAAGTTGAAGGGAACTGTTTTACAGCGCCAAAGTGAGGCTACAAAAGCGCACTGGTATGATGGGGCTAAAAACATCGCTTGCCATAACCGTAAAGCGGAAAGGGAGAGAGTACATTGGAATTTTATTGGATCATGTCAAACGTAATATAAAGTGTGTCGATTTCTGCCAGTCGAATAGCGCTCACTAAACGCATAAAGGCGGCGAGCGAGAGACATGATGCAATATTAACGCCATTTATGTAATGAATCTTGGGGCGACAGTCACGGCGCGACTCCCACGCGCACTGCTGTGTCACACAAAACACACAGAGCACAAAAAGACAAACGACCCTGCAGGGTGCTCACCACACACACACACGCACCCATCGTACAGGAACAAGCGAACAAACACATATCCCGCGTGGCAGCAGGGGCAACAACATGTCGGACAATTAGATTTTCGACGAATCGTTTGGATTGTCTGCGCCGAATGTTTGAAGGCGTTTCACCGTTTCAATGAAAGCTAATTACATTTCACGACCATTCCGAGCAAAAAAAAAACAGTGATTTGTCACTTTGACGAGGAAAGCAAATAAATTCCTTTCACTGCCAGTACGGTTTTCCAGGATCCCTCATTTTGGATCTCTTTGATAGATTGAAATGCGAACATTTTGGGCAGCTAGAAACAGCTGATTTACTAATTTTAAGGCCCACCCACCCAACCCATCCCCATGGACGAAATAAATTAAAATTTATGCCACTTCTTCACTCACTCAATCATTCCTGCTTCGCCTGCTGGTGCTTTGTTGTGGTGGTGAGTTGCCTTGAACTTTGAACGATTGCGTCTCACGCTCCCAACCATCAAATCAGATCGCGCAATGGCGACAAGTGCCATCGTGCAGACGTCACTTCAGTAACAGTCAACTCTCGCTCTTTCATTTTTACCCCCATTTCTAAACGTCTTTCCTTCAGCTGGCACAAGTCAATGACAGATATACCCCCCCAGGGTGTGGAAGAAGAGAGACACACAGCCAAAACTCCCTGAGTGGAATTAATATCTTAACTCGATTAGGAACTGAAGGCCAAAACCGAAACCTTCGTTTCGTTTGCTTGCTCTGATGACATCTTTCAACTTTTACCACCAACGATTATATTCATTCTCTCTTTCGCTCTTTCTTTTCGAACGGGACTATGTCGTTTTTTATTTTATTATTTGCTTGTTTTGTTCATGAAGTCATCGCAATTTTCTTACCAATCTCGCTACTCTTCTTTCAATTCCTTCCAAACCAGCAAGGCACAACGAATGGCACGAATAGCGGACGACAGTGACTTCGAAGCGCTGAAACGACTGGTCGACAATCACGACGGCTGGACGCTCGAGCTATCCAAATCCGACACGGAGGTCTACACCCGGCCGGTGCCCGGCTGCAACTTCAACATGGTCAAGATCCACACCGAGTTTGCCGACGTCACCGCCGACATTGTGTTCGATGTGCTGCACGATCCGGACTATCGGAAGGTTTGGGACTCGCACATGCTGGCCAGCGAGGAAATTGGCATACTGAACGTCAACAATGACGTCGGTTACTACGCAAGTGAGTAGTAGATATCGAGCCACGCTGTCACTTCCGCTATGGAACAGATCGCTTGATTAATCGTGAATGCGTGGGTGAAGGTTTTATAGGAGAGTAGAGGGTGATGGGGGTGGCGAAGAGGCAGAAGGTGTTGTTATTCGCCTACAGGATGCGATAAAACGTTCGATAGGGCACAGCTTGATAGCGCTATAAAAGCCCCGAACCGGTCGCGTGTTCCGTTTCGCTTGTCTCGTACGCTGGCGCTGATTTAACCTTCACTTTTCACGCGGTAAATAATATCATCCCCTAACAGAGGGGATTTGGGGGGGGGGGGGGGGGGGGGGTGAGTATTTTATTCTCCATTCAACAGGCCCAAAGCTGTGTGCGTATACCTTTTCTCTGTGTGTTTTGCCCCTCCTCCGTCACATTAACACCGAAACCACTTTTAATACGTCATGAGAGCCCATTTGCACCTCAAGCCGGTATTTTGGAGGGTGTTTTCTTCCGGACGAAGGCTCACCCGGTGCTGAGTGCGCTCTGCTGTGGTCGTAAAGCCCACGCAACTATGGGACAGCCGCAGCACAGTCCGCAGTCCAAAAATAGCTTGTTGGTGTTATGAATCAATTAAAAAAATATTTTCACATCAAGAGAGAGCTTTATATAATTGCACAGTACACAGCTTCCTTACAATAAAGAATTAGAGTTAGCACATTTAGGTAAATAATAGTCACAAATGAGTGTTTAAAATTGCGTCGATTATCCCTTGTTTTTGTGTAGATTGTGAAGAGTAAATTAATCTGCTATTACTTCAGATTTCTTTGAAGTACTGGGCGCCTCCATCAACTCAGCATATTTTATTTAAAAAAATTGCTACAATTTAGACTGTACGGTGTTGAATATAAATTATATAATTTTTTTATTCATGAAGGACCTGGCTAATGTTTTAATTCTTGTAAATTGGATTATTTAAAGATAACATTGTTTTTCTGTTGATTTTTTGCTAGACACGCGAAAAAAGATTGAAGAATATTTAATTGAACCTTTTTTATCTCATGTTCTAAGTATATGGAGTAATTTTTAGTCCAGATTTTTATGCTTTAATTAATGCTCTTCCAAAAGATGAAAAATTCTTGACGTACAGTCATTTTATTTTTTATTTTTTGACCACTTTCACCTCATAGTACAAGACGCATAGCCTTTCCCCGTGGATCAAGATCAAACCCAAGCGCGGACGTAAATTCGTGTGGTGCAATTGCTTTATTTATTCAGTAGTCCCATATCTTTCGTCCGTGTGGCTAACGTGCGGGTGGAAAAGCTGACCTCGGTTTAACCTCGGTTCCGTGGGTTGCGAGCTCGCAGAAGACGCGGAATCCACGAACAGAAAACTCCACCAAAAATGGCTGACTTGAGTAAATTAATTTTTCATAACACCCGGCCCGCGTGTTAAGGTGTGTGTGTGCGTACGGCAAACATACACCGGGGATTTGGGATGAAGCAAATTTACAGACCCATTAGCAGCTCAGACCCTTCATCGCTCTACCTTCGTCATATTCGCTTATCTAGCGGGCAATAACATTTGCAGCTTATTGTGAGCAGGTTATGCTAATGCGGGGAAAGCCGCGGGATGGCGGTTTAAGATCATCTTAAGATCAACAGGATGTAGATTTCGAGCAAGGTTTTTTGGCAGACAGGCAACATTACTGCCACACGGTACACACGCGCGCGTGGTAATTTGACCCGCGTCACACGTGTCGTTAATGGCAATGAATTTAACCTGGTGGTAAGCCTATAAATTGTTCAACTTTTCGAGAAGTGGTTTAATCATCTCAAACAATAAAACACAAACAGGGAAAAAGTTTCTAGGAAGGAACATTGAATGAAAACCTATTAATCTGTATCCATTACGCAGGCTCGCTGTTGAACATTAATTGAAAACGATTGGTTAATACAAATTAGCAAGATGTGCTAAATTTTCCCGCTAGGTTTTATCTAAATTCACCACAAGAAGCCTGAAACTTTTGTTCCATACCCGAACCGTAAAACTTGCCGAACCTCCGACCGTTACCATACTGAACAACAGTTTGCACAACAAACGGTACAAACAATTTTCCAAACATGGCTCAAAACAAACGCAAGTAGCTGACATGGCTTTGAGTTTCATTGGGTTTTGTAGCGGAAGACTTTCCCTGTGTACTTCCAGGCCCATTCCTTTCCCATTTTGTTTACTTTCCAAACACAAAGTTACTAATCAGAAATTCACACACATACACGCTGCTAAAAACGATGCTCCCAAAATACCCAAAGTTTCAGCTTTTTGCCCGGAAGCATGTGTAAATGCTGGCACCGCTGGTAGACAGAGCAGACAGAATTCCGGCTTCAAGAAGCGAGAGATGTAAATTGGTTTGAATTGCTTGAGATTTTGCTTTACTTACCGAGCGTTCCCCGCAGGGATCGGATCAGTGAACACCCGATAATACGCATCTGTAACAACAAGAACGCTTCAACATTACGGCTGGAAAGCGGGTTAAGGCGGGTTCCGGAACGCTTGCACAGATGTACACAGAAAAAGAGGAGCCGTATGGAGGGGGAGAAGAGGAGTTTCACCATTATTGTTCAAGAAAAATGATGAATTCTCAGATTTGGTAATAATACCGCGCCTGCAGGTACGCAAGAACGTTGGTCGGGTTGTAAGCCGTTGGCAAATGGTCCTTAATCGTTAGCAAGCATAATGACAGCTCTATAAAATGCTAGAAAGATGAAGATAAATATTCTGCAGGGAGAAGTGTGCGCGTAGAACAAGCATTTCACGTTTGACATTCCCTGACTAGTGTGTGTACTTCGCTTAAAATCAGTCCCATCAGATTTTAAACGGCTGAAAGTATGCAATCACTTTAATTGGGAATCACTATCAGCAGGAAGGTCATTCAACTGTTTTATTCGTGTCAATCAGCAATCCCTAGGAATCTTGGAGACCCCATCCAAGATGACAGGCAATTACAAGTAGTAAATTGCATACTTCCAGGCGCGAACACTACAAGCAAAAGTTTTCATCTAAGGATTTCCTAATCTCTCTTATGTTATATTGAAATATTGTGCGAAAAAGGCTCGTAATCATTCTTAATATGGAGATTTTCATATTAATACTCTATAACAACGGTTGTAGAATATTCTAACACTCTTCCAAATCCTAGTCCTTCAGATTTATAAAGCCTAAAAGTATGCAATAGCTGATATTCAGAGTCATTTCATCGGTGTGATCTGATCTGCTCTGAAGTTATTAGGTTTCTAGACTTATGTCAATCACTAACCCCGAGGAGCCTTCAGATTCTCTTTGGTATTGCTAAGCTAAATTGCCTACTTTTAGGCGCTAACACTGCAGATAGTAAATCTCTCTGACTGCCACATATTAAAATGAAGTGTTAATTCCAATACGCACACAACTTCTCAAACCTCCCGCAGCACGAAACGCGTATTCCTTCATTTGTTATCAAAAGTGGCCATCCGTTTCACGGCTCGCTTCATTTCAACACCAATACACCATCGCGTGGACCATTATTTTATCTTTAGCAGCAAATTTAGGATCCTAAACAAAAGCACACCAATCGCTTCGGGACACATTTCCCCAGCACAAAAAAAAACGAAGAAGATCGCGTAACACGAATTTCCCCCGGGACTACGAAGGAATGGTTCTGGTTTTATAAATTGATTGGACCTGCTGCTCATCCTTCTTTCTTGGGGGAGAAAACCTCCTCCGAACAGACCAAACCATTTGGGGAACACGGGTAGAAAGCTCTGCAGGCGAATATTGTTTAATACAGCAAAGGCACGAGGCGATCACAAGCATACCTTCGGTGCCGGGGAGCCTAATCTGGGTCCTCTCCTTTTGTGCAGATGGTTTGATTATTTTCGTGGACAAACGATCGTGTCTCATCGTCCGATGCGACAAATGAGGTGATGAAAAAGGTGGGGCATACCTTTTTCTTACCCACCCACGTTTCTGTCCTGCTTGGAAGGATAATCGTGAAAAGCAGATTTGGACGAAGAAAGCTTCGGATAAAATAAAAACGAAAGGAATCAAGCTGGATCACATCCAACAGCAGCCCATCGTTGCCCGTCGTTAGCTTTGTACGAACGGAAGGCGGTAGCAGATTGTTCTATGATCCAGGCACTTGGCGCAGGAAAATCTACTGTCCATGCCGAAGGAGGAGAATCTAAAAATATCAAAATACTAAACCACAACGAGCACTTGGGGGCCGCGGAGAGCTAAAGATAAAACAGGCTCGGCCGGTCTTAATTGAAACCAGTGCCGCGCTTCGTTACCGGTCGCGAACCAGCGTGAAGTTTACTTTAGTCCTTTCTCCTTCTCCCTGCTGCAAAGGCCCTTTTGTTTTTGTCCGTAAAACTTTCGAGAATGCTTCGACGGTTGAGGCGGAAAGTTAAGAGTCTTTCGGTCTTACCCGGCACGATCTATATATTGTTGCCGCTTAGCAGGGGGATTTAACAAGCGAACGTGAAACATCAAACCTAGGAAATATACACCGCGAACGCGGCAGTTACATGATACCATCTTCCGACGACAAGTGTGTCGTTTCCCGGTGGATGCTCTTGTGTGCTGTGTGTCGCATCTACCACCACCATGCAACCAAGAAGACATTATTTACTGTACGAAATTACTCGTCTCGTTAGCAAGAGCATGATTGATCTGCTTCATGGGAGTTCTTTGTTTTATTGTATCAAGACTCGAAGCGATTCTGATGATAAACTAGGCATAAATTCAGCATCATAAGGACAATGTTTTTTCTAACATAATGATCAACAGAAGAGAAGGTATTAGGAGCAAAAAAGTAACAAATTAAGGACTCAGGTGTTTAAAAATAATAAATGCGAAATGAAAACAAATCCAACTAAGGATCCATTTAATTCCATAAACAGGAACTGAATATCTACATGAGAGTGAAAATTTGTTCACTTACGTTAATCTCATCAAACCGCGTATCTCGCGGTATCTCGCGTATAACCAAAAAGCTTTCCTGAAAGCCCTTTCATCCTTTTTTTAGATTTTGCTTACCTAAATCCCACCAACTACAGCACTGATTTTTATCACCAGCGACATACGGATTCAGTATGTAGCTTCACAAATTTACAGTAGATCCACAACCTGGCAGCATCTCGTCCCAACAGTGAGAGCCAATTTTCCCTCAGTATCATCCGTCCCATCAGCCAAGCAAAAAAAGGTTTCCCTCTCGTAAACCGATTAATGGAGCAGAATATTCTTGGAACCGCTCAAATCTAATAACATCTCGAGGTCGAAAAAGGGCCGTCCGAGCTGAGCCGAGCCGTCCGACCGATGATGGGCGGGCCTTCCACCCAAGGCAGCGAAGCCAACGAAAAACCACAAATTGAATTTACTGCTACATAGCACTGCATGGAAATCGCACACACCCAAGCGCCGAATCAGAATGTTTCGTCACGAGGGGTATCCAAATTTTGCACCAGAACATGGCGATGGTGCAATTTGCCCGAACCGGAAGAGGGACAAAAGGTGAGCGCGGTGTTTGATGTGCCGGGTAGGCAAAATCCTAAGAAAACCGACACAAATTTTGCACAACTGCTGATCTGCTGAGCTAATTGATCTGCTGGAACTGGCAACGTTGCCGGGGCGAGAACAAATAATACCAGTTGTTTGTTGCGGATCGAAAGCACAGAACCGCTAGAAATTAAGAGCTTGATGTTTAAGTGGTTGTTTTTTGTACACATTTTTCAAGTTTGATTAAAGTCGAATGTTGCTAACAGAAAATATTCTTGGAATTGAGCAAAATATCGTAAAACCAGTAAAAAAAACACAGCAGGAGAAATCGCACATTTCACAATTGCCCTCCGGGGGTGTTTGTTTCTTTAATGCAAAAAACTTGCTAACGGAAAAAGAAAACTTTCAACCATTTCCACCACCTCTACTATACTGCCATACCCCAGAGCGTCTCTCCGGGGGCCTCATATTTCACGCTCCGCGAGTGGATTAGCATCAGTTTCAGTTTTCGCTTACAGTTTCTATGAGGATGCATACAATCCACGTCCTTCCAGGAGCGAAAGAAGGGGGGGGGGGAAGGGTGGTTTTGTTTTTCTTTTCATATGGCATACAAAAAGGAAATAATAACGTTTGATGACTGTATTAGCATACCCGAACCACTAAGGGGCGCTATCATTCGTATCCGCGTGAAGGATATGGGGATGTATCTTGTTACAATTTTTGATGTAATTTATCATTCGTTAGACAGGTTTGTTAATACTAAAAATAGCATGAAAAATTTAACAAAAAAAATGTTACAGACATCAACTTAACGTCAAACCACCTAAGGGGGCTAGCATTATCCGCCTCAATTTCCACTCGATGCCCAACCTCGGAAGAAAAAAAAACCCATCCCGAGTGAGCTACGTGCCCAAACAATTCCGCCATTTCCCTGCGGGATGTTTTTCCAACTGAAATAAAAAGTTCCAACAGCTTCTGGATGTCGTAATTTACACGCGTAAAACTTCTGTAATAAAGTTTTTCTTTCAACATCCCCCCCACACAGGGAACATCCTGTCACAGCGAACATGAGCACTCACTTTAACGATTCGAATCTATTCGAATGTGGCTCACATGTCTGTCGTTGTTAACGGTCTCGTTTAAAGAATCGATTTTAGATCTAAGTGGTCAAAAGCGACCTTTAAATCCTCGGCCACTAATAACCTTCTCTGCACACTTTACATATCCGTGCGATGAAGTATTTATATCATTCTGGGTTTAAACCAACAGCTAGACAAACAAAAAACACCACTCCCACGGCACTCATTACTGGGGTGGTGTAAAAGCAAAACAATCTCAACCATGTTTTTAACCATTTAACAATATTTACCTTGCTGCGGTATGCGGCAACCTTCAAAGCCGGTGGAATTTTTTGTTTTTGGGCAAGAAAAGCCACTTGAAGAATGGCTTTCTGCAGCCACTGGTAGTAGAATGATAACGAGGAACTAAGGCAGGCGCGAATGGCAGGAAAGGCATGGGAGATGAGAAGCAGGGGTTTGAAAAACATTTTACGAGTTTATTAAACCTCGATATAGCGTGTGCCGGCCGTAAGGCTCGCGCGCGCCTCAACAGCCTTTGGGGCCTGTATTCCTGGTGTTTATTTGAGCTCCGGGGCTCTCGGCGTTTTTTTTTCGCTGCTACAGCGCATGATGAAGCCAATAGGCAGTAAAGGACGAAGAAGCATGTTGAAGGATGGTACCGAGGGGTTGCATACATTAAATGCTTCCTTACTCCTTCTCTCGCGGAATCTAAACGGAATGAACGATTGAGAGGTGTAGAAATTCTAAATACAGGCCGGTGTGAATATTTAGTATTGATTTTAGGAGGAGGAAATTTCAAAGTACTTAGTCACTCAAGGAAAAAGAGGCAAGAAAGTTCTTCTTCTTCTTTTTTGGCCTATAAAAACCACCTGTGACCACCACCAAAGAATAGCCGTTTATTAAAATAAAGGGCTGCAAATAGATATACGCAAACTCATCATGACACGACTCGGTCCAGATTTGAACCCATACCCGGGCGAGTTCTAGTATCGTGCTTATACTCACACTGCCATTTATTCAGTCCAAGAACTGAGTGTTGTGCTAGGGCTATAATCACATTACAGGTTACTTCGATAAAGCACAATTGAGACAAGTTTTAGAGAAAATTATAAAGTAAAAAATGGCAGTTAATTGCGATAACTAATAAATATTAAAAAAAAACATATCGCTATTTCGAACATAACGTAAACCACTGGGAACACAGTTTCAATCTGCATAAATCCTAACCTCATAAACCTCCAGTAAATGGGGGAAATCAACAGTCCCTAATTGCGCTTTAAACGCTACTCAACCGTACATAAATACATACCCCGAACGAGCGATCAATGCGAGCATTTTAACTATGATGAAACGCAAACACATTCGTATTCAAATTTAATTAAAAATCATCATTTGCGTGCACCGGCAGTAAACAAACTGGTGTGGTCTAATAAAACAAAAACCAACAAACCTAATATCCCGAAAACAGCGCAACGGCAAGCAGAAAAAAATCTCATCAAACGAAACAACAACATTCTGCAAAAAAATAACTCTCCCACCCGGGAGAGGGTTTTATTTTAGCCAGCTTGACTTTTTGCCTTGCCTGGTGGTGCATCGATGGTGCGCTCTTCCCGTACACTGTATTGAATTACATGAATTAGCATTTTACCATGCGAGTGCACAATGCATGTGACGGAGTTTCCTCCACTACCACAGTAAATTCATGTTTCATTCATGCATCATAAAAACCATACACACACACACATACAAGGCCACCGATTGTTTGTGGTTTCGCCCCTTCCAGGGAAGTATATTATTTTGCACCTAACGATCCCATAACATCCCGCAGCTTTCGATGCGATGTGGGAACACTCCGGCCCGATGGGATGTACTTTTCGTTACTTTGAATCGAGTGAGGTAGAAAAAAAGAAGCACAAGGAATTTATGAATATTGAGCAATTCCAATGAATGTTTATACAGCTCCCCCCGAAAGAAGGTAAAATTTTTTTTTTGTGAGCATAATTTAGGCACAAATTTGGCTATCTTTCTTTATTTACAACAGGGAGTATTTAAAGCTATTTGATGCATTTTTTTTTCAATCTTGAACATCGATTTGAATTTCCATGACGTTTTGTTAGATATATAAATAATTCGGAAACACAGCGAAGTTGACACATAGGGGGCGCTACCACGGCGTTATGCATATTTTTTTCACTAGGTAAAGCGTTGGCGTATTTTCAACCCGCTTAAGTGCAAAATCAATTTCACGGAATCCATTCGTAGCTAAACGGTTTTAGTGGTCAATGTTTGCACTAGCCAACAACAAGTGTTCTGTGTTTCCCAAAAACCCCTTTGTGGAGCGGAATTTTTCCATTTCACCAAGCAGTATCGCTTTCGATGCAAATCGAACGCTTTTCCAAGTACTTTTACCTAAGCTCCATATGACAAAGAAAAAAAAAAACTGCACCAAACACTTCATTTGCGATGCAAAGTGAATACGTTTACGTTCGATGAAACTGCCCTGCTCCTGCAGACTGCTACCCCATCTTACATGTGTTTTATCATTTAACTCGACTAGAAAAAGGAATAGCAAACGTATTATGAATAATTTTCCTGCCTGCCTTTCTGCATCCTTCCAGTGTCCTGTCCGCCACCGCTCAAGCCGCGCGATTTCGTCCTGCAACGATCCTGGCTCGATACGGGACCGCAAGGCGAACAGATGTTGCTGTCACGCTCGGTACCCCACAAAAACTATCCACCCAAGAAGGGTTACGTACGGTAAGTGTGGTGTTTTGTTAAAGATTTTCTTTGCGCTTTCCATCTCCGTTTTCAGTGTGCTGGTAGGAATTCATCTACTAATTAATTTCCTTTCACCCGTGCTTTTTTTCCAGTGCAATGTCCTACATTACCGGGTTCGTACTGCGAACGAATGAAAACTCAAAGACTGGCTGTATACTTAAGTACGTAGCGCACTGTGACCCGCAAGGCACGCTTCCACCCTGGCTCGTGAACAAGGTAACGCACACGCTCGGACCGCGGATGGTAAAGGACCTTAAGAAGGCTGCCCTCGGGTATGCGAGCTGGAAACAGACGCAACCACACCTGCGAAAACCGTGGCGCTTCCCAGAAGAGATCCGGTGTCCAAGGATATCAATTGAAGATGTAAGAAATTCGCTCACCCTTTTTCAGACAAAAGCTTATTTTAATATTGATGAATGTATTTATCTCCCCGACAGTGTCTCGATACGGTCACAGTTCCACTAGCACTTCCACCAGCAACAGGTTCTCTGAAAAGCGTTCCCCAACAACAGCAACCCCAACCCCAACAGCAACAACCAGCAACGACGCAACGGAAGCTACCCCAGCTGAAAACGCAAACTAATGGTCGCGTGCTACCGATCCTGCACAAAAAGGCTCAATCGACACCTGCATCGCCCGTGGTGGAAGAAGCCAAGTTTCTCAAGCGAGAAGAGCTAAAGGAAAAAGCGCTCGACGACAAGCGCAAGGACGAGAAGAAAAAGCTAAAAGACCCCAAAGAGGCCAAACCGAAGGAAAGCAAGGAAAGCATAAAAAGCACCAAAGAGCTCGAGAAAGAGGCAAAGGCAGCAGCGAAGGAGAGCAAAAAGCTTAGCAAAGCGGCCGCAAAGGAAGCGGCCGCGGCCGAAACTGCACTAGCGAAGAAGGAGAAAAAAGAGAAAGGTCTTACCAAGCGAAGATCTTTGTTGAATTTAAAGTTTTAGTTAGTGGTAAGGGAAGAGGGAACCCACAAATTGCGCAAAGGCGATAAAGCGGATTAGCTGACGCGACGATACAGGGTGTCGATTGAGACTTGCTATCAGTATTATGCGATCGAGTGGGAATCGAACAAAAGGCACAATCACTCTCCACGCAGCATCCACAATCGAACCTCCATTAGTTCGAAAAACAAACAAACAAACAAAAAAACGGAGGAAAATTGAAACAAAATACAATAATGGGACGATACGAGAACAGAGATAAGTTTTAAAGCGCTCGTAACTTCAACTTTACAGTTACGATTTTTTAATTGCAGCTGTAGAGAGCCTGTAGGCAATCGAAATCGATGTAAAGAAAATCCTATAAATGTTACGGGATGTGTTGGAACACAAATGCGATTTTAAACTAGCGCTTTCCTTTTTTTCGCTGAGTATCCTTTTTTGCACTTCAAATAATTTAAAGTAGATTGGTTAGGTTATCAAATGATTTTACCCATCTGTGCACACCACAATAAATGGAAGGAAAGCGCAAAGCTTCAATGCACGCAAACACTGAAGATAATGTTTTTCACTTCATAAAACAATTGCCCACATGTTTAAAACAATGTATGGCACAACATTACGGCAATAAAATCGATTAAAGAATAAATATTGCTATCCCTTATCAAAAATTAGTTTAAAAATGAGGACCTTTTGTTTTACGATCTAAAAACACACGGCAAAACTAAAAAAAATTGTTTGAAAAATACTCATCATATTATTGTTAAAAACAATCAATTTTGTATTAAAAAAACAGAAGCTTCTACAACTTCTTCAAGTCAATTTGCTGGCAACGAATTTGTGTTGAGATGCTAGAAGTAATTGAAATATTCTTCAAATTATTAGCTAAGCCCTTGTGCTTCGATGCGTACTAATAAGTACTAAAATTGTGTAAATAACAGATAATCGAATCAAGAACAATACCTTGAATCACTCCATAGGAGTATGTTGAAATGTAAATGTGTTACTGTTGTTGTTGTTTGTAGGAGACCGTTAGGAGCGTAAGTAAAACTGTACATCTTGTTTGAAAATGTACCGCAAGCGAACAAAACCAAACAGCCATCGGAATAAAACGTGATAACATACTTAGGAAGCGCCTAGCTAACCGTTGCCACTGCAACGGTTACAGTGTGCGTCAAAAAAAAAAAGAACAACTCTGTACTAAAACCTAGCACGCTGCTGCTGAGTGAGACGTATGATAAGATACTTTTTCGATAGGATTAGCAGGCCGACCTGTAGCTGCTCGGCCCACTCGGTACGCCTCGGAAAATGAATCCTTCTTGATAGCTGGTCGTGCAGAAGGAGTCTGTTAGATAGGCCAAAAACGAAACGAAAGGCGAACGACAATTAGGTTTGTAAGACTTTTTCTCTACGCTACCGCATAACTAACTAATACTACTTACACTAAAACTAAATTACAATAATTATAAACCCTCACCCTCCCCCCTGTTTCCTGTGGCCTTTCGTCCTTCTTTTCCTTTCGAAAACTGTAAATTGCTTACTGAAGCACAAACAAACCATCAGACTTGTAAATTGTAAGCATGCAGAGCGGAAAGTACACTCTTTAGCTAGGAGATAAAAAAAAGGAAAAGTTAGCAAACGAAATCTATCAAGAGTTTTATCAAACCATGAACCAATTACTGTCGCGTTGTGATTAGAAACCGAAATGACGATGCGTGTGTCTGAGCAACACAAAGCACATTGTCCCTTAAAATATTCAAAACCACAGCAGCACAACGATTGTGTACGACGATCGTATTACCGGAACGATGTCAATCATTCGAGTGTTAGTAGAACCGTATCATCTTCACCATTTAAAATGGCAGTTAACATCAGCAACGTTGTCGTTGATCCTTTTTGCCTAACACAGCAACCACTCTCGATCTCTTTCCGATCAATGGGATTTTTATTTGTACTACGTACGTTGTGTATAAGTGTATGTGTGTGTGTGTTTGTGTGAATAGAGTAATGTACTAAGCGTGTGAGTATATGCCCACTAGTGAGTGAACGCGTTGATTAGCAGCAGACTGATCGTAGTTGTGTGCATACGCGAGAGTGTTGCTAACGAGTGTTTAAGGGTGCGAGATTTTGCACACGCGACAAGACGCAGTAGTTGGTAGTGTTAAGTGGGATGAAAATGAAAAGTTAATCCGGGGTGCGAATGTAACGAAAACCTCGGTTACTGTAATTATGTTGGAGTTGTAGGTTGTTAAAATAAAATCAGTCAAAACCCCCCGATTGTGTTAAATTGAACTGGAGTGTGTTCGGTTTTCATGGTAGATAGAAGATAAATGATGACAATGGTATAAAAACAAGTTTTATAAAAGAAAAACGTCATGCTACGCTTAATTTCAATCGATGTACTAAAAACTTAGATAAGCTCAGTTTTTAGAACAAATAGAACAAAAAAATAGGCGAGTCCAGAATTCAGCCATTGTACAACTTCTAGTAAAACAACTACTCAAGAACTCGATCAACTTATAAATAAATACTATGTTTGAGCGAAACGCTTCGCAAGCGTTGTAGCGTTGTGTTTAGTACAGATCACCTATTGCGATCGCATGGATGACGCGTGGACATCTCATTAACTTAGAGAACGTGGAAGCATTGTTTCAGAATTTCATCAAGGCTTTGTTTTACTAAGTTCAACTTCGTATCTTTTATAACAAGCATTAAAGAGGCCCTCCTGCACAAGAAATTGAAATAAATTGTGCGAAATCGCATGAAGAAAGGGACAAAACATTTCGAAACAGTCCAGGGCCTTGCAAGCCAGCAACAAGCATTTGTGAAACCGCTCTAGAATGATTAACAGCCACATGTAACATTATTTCACTCAAGTGCCACGTGCCGCAGGGAGTTTGAACGATAATGTCCACATAGAATAGATGTCTGCTCGAATGAATGGACCGGAACCCCTTTTCGATAACAGCAGTTGCAAGATGACTAAATTCCTCCGCAACAACTCCACCGTATGTTCAATATTGATGACCTTTCGTCGATCGGCGAGCGAAAGAAAAGGAGAATACACAGCACAGGCAAGGAAAACACAAATCCCTAATCCGTTACACTATCTCCCCCCCTCCAAGAGTGCAGCCAGTTTCTATCCGGAGCGAGCAATAAAGTTTTGCGGGCAACCCCACAAGTTTTCCACTTGTCCTTTTTTATAACACGACCACAGCTGGACCACCACCTCGCTACCCACCACCGTGTGCAGCTGGTACCGTAGGCAGGGAAGAATGGTGTCATCTTACTCATCACCACCAGGCGTGTGAGTGTGTTACCAGGCCCATCGGGAGGATGCTCTTGCTTTGCGTCCTTTGCGCTCGGCGGTTCCGATACGAATCGTTCGCCTGCGCGTTACTATCAAAACCGCGGTACAAACGATGGTTGCCGCGGGCGCGAAAAACCGTTGACAGGGTGAGCAAAACGGCCGTCAAGCGCAGACCACCGGGGCCACCATCCTTCCTGGTGGCCTCGGTACGCCGATGTGTCAAACTGATGCCGCGAGACCCCGACAGTACTCGGCCAGCAAGCAACAGGTCCGGATCTGGAATACGCGAGCTGTGCCGTGGCAAGAAAACCGCGCTGTATTTTGTGCGTGTGTGTGTGTGAGTGTTTGACGAAACTCGCCCGTGGATCTCTTCCCGCCCGGCGTGGATAAGCGCGCGCACTCGGGAAGAGGAGATATGGATTATGGTGGATCATATTTCACGAGATTATAATTCAACGGGCTTGTCTGCAGATTGCGTACGACGTTGCTGATCTGCTTCTTTTAGGGCCCGGCGTGCTAACACAGCTGACTCCAGTGAACTAACAGCTCGTGCCTCGGTGAGCCACACACACATACACACTCACACCCGGGACAGTTCGTTTCGCGATAATTAGATCCGCTGACAAATGCTGTCGCTAGCAATTGCCTTAACTAATTTGCGTGTAACTGACTGGTGTGAAGGTTAGGCAGTCGGTTAGGTTGTGATTTAACCTCAATTCTCTCGATGCAACCAAAGCCCATCGACCAATTCCCGATGCAGCACCGTGCGATGTAGACACCAAGATTATCCGTTTGCCGGGGAATTGTTGCATTTGTTGCGCGTATTCTCCCCGGAGTGCTTTCGAAAGTGCAGTACGTGATTTTAGACTTCCCGCCAGTGTGTCCTAATGTCACCCACAATGCAGTCGGAAAGTGTTGCCGAAGAGACACCGCTCGAACCGTCCGCCGACCAACCGTTTCATCGACCGTCGTGTGCGGATCACCGGCCCAACCGCTGCCGGAAGCGTCTACTGCACCTTGGGGACAGTCTGTTTTCGCTGTTTGTGATAACGCCGCTAGTGGTAGCGCATTGGCGCGGAACCTGGGGCTGGATGGATCTGAACGGATCACACTTCCCCGGGTGGTTGTGCTTTTTGCTGGGAGCTACGCTGCACACAACGTTCGCCCTGCTGCGGGAACCACTCAATGCGGCGTTGGCCATGTCCCGGAATGCCCCGAAAAGTCGTTGGAAAACGGTGAAACGGTGGATGGTTAACCGGATGTACACGTACGCGTTCAGTATGGGCTGTTTGATGCATTGGCGCGGTGGTTGGAATGTGATGGAGTTGTACTTTGGTGAGTAAGCTTTTGCTACCGGTTGAATGGTGTTCTAAAATGTTAATAAGTCAGTCAGTACTGTTGATGAGTTTGTATACATTATCATACACAAGCACAATCATGAGAGCAATTAGGGGTATATATCAAGAAAAACGAGCTAGACCACGTGTTGAAAGAGGAAGTTACTTAACTACGATTAATTATGCAAGAAAAAATGTGATCATGATGGATACATATTGAATAGATAATTGGTCCAGTTGTGTCTGCTTGGTGTTGAATGATTCAAGAGACTGTTGGGTCTTCGAACTCCCATTAGTCATTACTGTTTATTGGTGTGGTATGAAGCGCTTGACTGAGATTTTGGCAGTTAATATGAGGTTTAGCTTCCCTATTTGTTCCTTTTTCCCTCCCTCTTGCCCCCATTTAATAACCCAAACTCGTCCATAACTACACAAGACAAGATGCTTTTGGATGGTGTAATACGCATTGCCTATCTAAAGGCGCAAAACTGTGAAATATCGTTTTTGAAAATTTAAAAAAAAATCAGAACCTCTTTCTTTAAGCTAAACATTATCGATACAATGATGTTTTGCGATAAGAGAGTTTCAACCTCATCGGTATAGAAACTTCCAACCAAAGAACCACTATAAGGGCGAATAAAATAACATTTAAAAATTAACAATATCAAATATCAACCGACGGGACGGGAAAACGGGAAGGAACTCGATGACCAGCCGGTACTCGCCTTCATTTATAATTGCCGTACCATTCATAACCCATAACGAGCCCAACAGCAGCCCTACACACCACTTGACGCGTATTTATCAACGCGTGTTTTGTGCTGGAAGATAAAATCCATGACAAATCAACCCCTCCGGATCCCATCCGTACCCCGTGCTGTACGCTGGTTGTTATACTGCCCGCTTTACAATGACATCATAAATTAACCTGTAAAAGCTACATCCATTTTATAGCCTGGGTGCCCATTTATCCTCGCGCTTTGCTAAAAATAGTGCTCAGTACGGGACGGTAAAAACGAATTTCTCCACTCCTTGCGCGTGTGGCGCGTTTTTTTTTCTTTCTTCGTTGCTGTCTTCGGCTGAGTGTAAGCTTTCATCGACCTGCTCCAGAACACGCTTACAGTATGGTTTGCATGAAGTTGACGCGATGAAAAAAAAAAACTTCTCGATCGGTGGCACGATCAGAGTACGAGAATGAAGCAGAACGCATGCCACTGCCAATCAACTGTTTGCGGCTATTTTACACACATTACGTACACACCATTACGCGATACCGTGACGATAGTATAATTGCACACGGGCATCCCGCCGAACGACAGCCCCGAGCACAATTGCTACCATTAGCGCCATTTAGCTATCGTGCAGCCGACGGGCCAAACCGGACGGTGAGCAGGAGCCTTGAGAGAAGTGGCAGCACGTCCCTATAGTGATCTCTAAATCGATTATTTAATCGTTAATTAAATCACCAATATGTAATACGTACGCCGGCGTGTGTTGACAAGGCTGGTCGAGAACATGTCACTGAATATTGGAAAAAAAAAGTTGCGCCGGATGTTTCACCCAACTAATTATACGGTGACAATTCTAGTTTGTTTTGCTCATTTGCCAGCTTGCGGCGCGCACAATGAAACTGTATGCATTCTTCCAATTTTGATTGCCTTTTCCATTCCAGCTGTCTGTTTGCTGTAAAGCCTGCTTCCTTCGGCCGCCTTTCTTTAATGATACTCCGCTTGTTTTTATCCTCTTTTCGCGCAGCGTTCAATCTTCTGCCCGCCCTCTCAATATCGGCGGTCTGTCTCGTGGGACTGGTGTGGGCGAAATCGGTCCGAAATTTGCTAGCGCCACCATTCATCATCCTCACCGATCGAAAGGAGGCAATGTTTAGCTTTCCGACGCGCTTCAGGATGAAGGTAAATATTTGCAAACTATTAAATCGATTACGAAACCTGGGCCGCGAACGATAACGGCTGGCAGGGTACGGGCTTTGTTTTGGTTTTCTTCTTCGTGAGCGTCGACTGTAGTCCGCCAGAAAAGGTTTGCTTTGAAGTAAAGAGCTCATCAGAGAGAAATTAAGATGGCTATCGGTCGCACCACGGATAAGCTCTCACGATCGAAATAAACTTCCGGTTAAGAGAAGCACTCCCTTACTAAGCAACCACCCCTATTTTATTGCTTAAGAATCAAATTTTATAGTTAGGTTATTATTTTAAATTTATACATCCAATAATGAAAGTAAACAGGCTAAAGTTTAAAACTTTTGAAATCATTTGATTGATTAAATTTTAATGGCCACTAATTTTAAATACTCCATAAAAAAACTCGTAAATCAATCAAACACCAGAATGACCAGCAACCGTTAACTACCAGGAAATAAATGCCCACCCAATAATAACACTACAACATCGCGCTAATTTCTTCCGTCTCTCGCGGGACAATAACGTGCCAGAACAGTTCATGACGCTTTGCACGGAACCATAATCGATCATAAACGGTAGTGCTGACGATAACAGACCGCGATTGACAATGATGCTTCATTAAAAGGCGCCGACCAACGGTTTATCATCGGTCCGGCCCCATTACACACAACGATCACGTGTAATCACATTCGCGAATTTTTAAATGGTCCCATATTTATAGACCCACCGATACAAGCTTCCATTGTTTTTATTTTGTGTATCTGGGCGAGATTTAAAAAAAACAACGTGTGAAAATCATGGTGCTTGCATGCCAGTTCCTTAGATGGAAAGTAAATTTCTCGAAATCCACAACAAAGCACAGCTCGACCAGACGAGAAAGTGCTGTCTGATTATCGGTTTTTTTGTTGTCTCACACGATTGCATACTTTCTGGGGCTTCATTGTCGTGCCGATAATAGGAAAGTATTAGCTTATCAAGCCAAAACAGACAGTGACAGTCTTAAGCTCCCGCCGGTACCCGCCGATAGAAAGCGCCGGTCGAAAGGCATCGAAAGAACCTTCGTGAAATCAATCACAAGCAGCACCAGCGGACCACGACCACGACCAGGATTTGCTTTGTTTTACGCGGTCGCGCGCGCACGATCGCCGGTAGAAGAACCTGGCGTGAAATTCGCACCAGTACCCATTGTGAGTTTCTGGCGTCTTTTCTAATGAGCACAGCTGAACAGTGCTGTCCGCACGCGGTAGCGTCCGGCTGGAAAACAAATCTTTCCATAGGGTTTAGATAAGCGGCTGGAACAATGTGACAGTTGTGTTCGCCCTCGCCCCCGCGCACAGGTAGATGCTCGCGTGCGAAAAAGCTTATCATGTTGGTGGAGAAGGAGGAACCGCAAAATGCAAATAGCTCCCGGACATCGATACGAAATGGTGTTTCACGAACTATGGACACGCTACGTAATTGTGACGCACCGCCAAAGCTGTCAAATTCGACCATCATTGGCGTGTACGTTCGAGTATCTCGAAGCGGTAATTATCGCGCAGAAGGTAGATCCAGGAATCCTAGCTGAGGTGTGTACCACGCTCAGGGCATGGTACGCTCGTGGGATGCAGATCGCCACTTACACACACGAACACTCGATGATAAGCAAAGCGTACACACACTTTGTCCACAACAATCTTATCGATACCGATCCGAGCGTGGCAGATCTGGGAGACAGATGCATCTTACGCTGCGACTGGCACCTGACAGCATCTCTCCAAGCGGGTCTCACACTGATGACAGCTACTTTCGTGGGCATGGGAGAAGAGGGATGGGGTGACGGCCTGGGAGATGACCACGGAATACGGGCACCGGCTTCTGAGCCACATAAACAAAGCCATCAGGCTGAAACTATAAAACCATTGACATACTTCCGACCCGTCAGTCTTCCAATCGGTGTCGGCCCGGGGTGCAGCACCATCGAGAGTGCGATTAGCGTGCGCCAGTGACAACAGTGCGTCTGAAGAAGCATCCACGCTTGGAAGCCAAACCCGTGTGTGTGTGTGTGTGTCCACAAGTGTCCAAGAGTTAGTGGGACGCCGTTGCGTCTAGTTTTCCGTAGCGATAGTGCTACCTTGGTGCATGTGAATGTACAGCAACAGGACTAAACGGCCAAGAACACGCCCAACCAGTGCTAGAGTGCGTGAAAGATTCGGGACATTCCGGTATCCGGGAACGGCGCGCCAGTACCGATCGAACGATCCAGACTCCTGACCAGTCGGTTCGTTCGTGTTTGCTGTTTGTAAGCTTCTCCACTGTTCGTGGTATCTTCTCGATCTTCCCCGCGCCTTCGAGAAACGGTGCCAGTATGCGTGGTAGTTTCCTAAGACTCGATCAGATCACCGGCAGTGCACGGAAAACTTTAGCCAACGATGATCCGAAGGTGCCGGACATCGTTAACAACGTGTATGCGGCGCTCGTGATCGGTCCGCTAGTGATATGCTACTGGCGCGGTACGTGGAACCTGCTGGACATGCTGCTCTTCCCACAGGATGAGGTGCTACGCATGATCACACTGCTCGTGGCCGGTCTCGGTGGACATCTGTTCTTTATGCTGCTGCAGACCACGCTTCAGCGGTGGCTCGATGTGGATGAACGCCCGATATCCTTCTACCTGTTGTCGCGCGTGTACACCTACATTTACGGTGCGATGTGTGTCAGTACGTGGCGCGGTGGTTGGATACTGATCGATCGCTACTCACCACCGAGCTTGGTGTTCTTCATCGAGGCGTCCATAGTGGCCCTGCTGCTGTTGGGTTCGGTACAGAGCTTCTGCAACGTTGCCGGGGCACCGTTTGTCAATGATTCACCGGACGGTTACTTTGACGTGCCAACGTACTTCAAATCAAAGGTAAGGGAAAGGTGTCAACTCTGCTCCGGGAAACTGGAGCTGGAGCCAGAGCCGTATGTTAAGGGGAAGGGATTTTCTCTTATCTATTGCACGTCTTTGATCGATACTCGTCCGATGTGGGAGGAGGTTTTGCGATTTGGTTCCAATGGTTGCTACCGAGACCCCCCCACACACACATACTCATATCTCCGTACTTGATCTACTTTGTGATTTGTTTACGACTAGAGCTGGTTTATTTGACTGAGCAACTCCCGTACAAGTGTTTTGTTGTAGGCTCTCAAAAGTTTTATAATCGGCAGCAGTCCTGTGGTCCGTTGTGCAATGAAATGTAACATTAATCTGTCGCTAGGTTCAAAGCGGGCAACATGCGTGATAGGGCAAAGGAAGCTATTACATACTAACGCCAACCCTTGGCCTGCCTACCCATGCAATGAACTGAGCGGAATTTTACCTTGAAAGTATTTAATCGCTCCGCCATGCACTGATGCATCGCACAGCACCCAACTACCCGATGCGTGCCGCAATCTGCATCGAGCAGCCGCGTATGCATGTAATCACAGCGACATGGAAAATTTTCCACCACCAGTTATCGGATCCGGCCACCGCTGATATGGTACAGGCACAGAAGCCGTTCTGTCAAATTCTACCGTTCAGTCACACCCGCACTGGACCTACACCAAATCCAAGGCGCCTGCCGGCACGCATCGTGCGAGCGTGCATGCGTGCACTCACTCCTCTAACCCGACAGTCACTCAACCCGGCAGCAGACGCGCACTGTGCCAGCCAGGGACGCTTGATCTCTTTATTGCTCTGATAACGCGCCAGTATGCGTTTGATAGTGTGGTTGCGAGACCCTAGACGATGCTCTCGCACAAACTCTCCACGATGTCACGCTCACACATCCGCGGGCACGGTGTCTGCCTCAAATCCGCCGAACCCGATCCGCCCGTTACCGCTGTTGGCGCTGCACTTGGAATGCGTGCACCGCGATCATGAAGCCAAACAAATCAAAGCTTCCGTTTGCGTTCTGAACGGTTCTCCGGGTCTTTGCGTGAGGATGTGTCACGAGATCTTGCACAAACTGGTGGGTGATCACTATGTAATTATTGAAAACTACATACAGTCTAGGAAGCCCTAGAATATTCTTCTTTCAGCCGGCTAAACTATCTCGCTTCTAGAATTTTCAAACCTTTACTATTTTGTGGAGTTCCGATGATTCAATCCGGGCCTCCTGTAGGGCTTATCAGGAGCTTTAATGAGACCAGTGATGTAATTTTACTTAATATTGGACTTGGTCGTTTGTTTAAAGTCGGTGGAGTAATAATTAGCAATTAGCCAAGATTGAAATTTAAACGATCCGGGCACGATCACGATTCTCTTGATAGAATTCTAATTGCAACGCTCATCTTTTCCGGTACTTTTTATGTTCAAAATAGGCTTGCTATGAGTGCTAATGAGATATATGGATCTTAAAAAAAGACTTAAAGTAATCTTAGTAGAATTTCTCAGGAGACGAGATTCTTACTAGAATTTCGAGCTAATGACAAACAGCTCGTAAAAACATTAAGGATCATTCCCTGAAACGTAATGCATCCGGCATAAAAATGCCAAACTCCGCCCTAGGGTGCTCGAGCACGCTCTAATGAAGTTGGGTGCACGATGCAACGACCGATGCAGTTTTGGATTCCCCTAAGCGCATTTCGACATCACACCAAAACCGCTGCAGATATGATTGTTGAAGTGCAAACCTGGGCTGCCCAACATTGCCACAGATTTCGCAAGACCTAACCACAACACATTTCGGAACGTCAACAGAACTCCGCCACACACATGAGCAAGTGTGCGAGAACCACATCCCAAGGTCCACAGTTGCACTCAGACAAGGTTGCATTGCCCGGGGGCATGGTTTGGCAGCTGCAAGGTGTACCGATAACCACTCCCCCGCTACTTAACCGGGTGGGTTATGCACTGATCTAGAGTGCTGATGGATCAACTAAACCGGACCAACCGGAGCAATCACGGTGAGGTACGCAATGCGCGAGAAGACGCAATCACGCACATCACGAGGAAAGGGACACCACCAGCCGTGCATCAATGTGTGCGAACCCCGTCAGGTTGCTCCAGCGGCAGCAATATCCAAAGGGGTCGTCTCACTCACACAGACATCCAAAAAACCGGGACTGTGGGGGAGACTGTTCGTACGTAGCTGGAAGATCCCTCTACCCTGTCGGATGGCGGTGTACGGCTCACTTGTGTCAGCTGCGATGACGACGACGATCGCACTCTGGCGACAGTGGCGCACCAACGGCCTACACACTCGCGTACCAAAGGCAGCAGACGACGGCGGGAACGACCGTACGCCCGACCAGCCCGACCGTCCAGTTTGATTAGAACAATTTGGATGATAACAGTCCATTCCCGATCTACGGCTGATTCGGATGATTCGGGCTAATCTGATTACTCGATCCCGTGCTGCCAGCCGATCGGTACACCGCATCGGACGCTCCCGCGTGAGACTACACTAGAGTGCGCGAATCCTGCTGTGCGTGTGTTGCTTTTCCCGCAAGGATACGATCGGTTTTGCGGATGTAGAGCGTGGCGTGCTGTGAGCCTTGCTGTCCATCGAAGCGATGTAGTGGCCAACTTTAGACGGAATCGTCGTGCCCAGTTTCGAAAGTGCGTGTCGTGTGACATCAGAGTGACCGCCGAAAGTGACCGCGCGTACGGATATCAATTGGATTAGCATTAAATTGAACGCAGCACATTAGCGCGCACCATCCCCCGGCCTAAACTCTGGGTACCCATTACAAGTGATTTATTCAAATTATGAGCCGCAAAAAGTTGCGCTACACCGTTGTCGCCTAACGGGCCCGGTGATGCCCGGCATTCTGTGCGGTTCCCAAGGTTGTCTATAAACAAGTTTGTGCGGGAAGTTCTGTAGCTTTTACTGACGTTGTGCGGAGGTAATTTGTGTTGTCTTGGTGCTAGTAAAGGCAAGCCTCTTCCAATCCCACAAAGAAAGTGTACGGGTGAGAATCGATAGAAAGTGTTCCGAACTTGACGTGCAGATAGGATCAGGATGTCCGATACGATAGATTCGATCATTACCATCTGGCACCAGCAGAGTTTGTTTAAAGCTGCTCATAAATATGCGCTAGCGTTGTTCCATTTTTTTTTATTACACAGCGTGCTGATTTTTATCGTCCCATATAGACTTGTTATAAGTGGCTTCTGGGGTAGCCTGGCTAGAGGTTCGTGAGACCTGTTGCCGATAGCAACAAACGCTGGGCAATTGCGCTATTGACAGATGGTCAAATCACGGTCAGCCATAACAGAACGGCACTGTTGCATATAGACCGTTTTAAAACGGTGTCGTAAAGATATTCCCTTAAATAGACCATACGAGATCTTGGAGCTATCTCTTACCCAGTTTCTCTTTTTGTTTTTGGTGCTTGGATCTATGAAACGAGATTAAGCCCGGCTTGATAACCGTGCAAGATCTCAACCAACAGGCGGAACGCGCCCGTGTTTGTGACATGGTTTTAATAGGTAGGAAGTACTTCCACACCAGGAAGAAGTGATTCGGTGCTTATCAGCACTCTATCAGCTTATCAAATTTCGGCACTGCCCATACAAAGATATACTTTCGGGCTGCTACTACTTCCACCGAAGTGCCGTAGTCATTTAAGGGTGGTAATAATCGAAGATCTCGAACATCCTTCCGTCCGCCGACCGTGAAACGTACCACCGTGAGCAGAACCTGCTGCAGTGAGTCTTGGCGCCTCGGTTCACACGGTGCAGCAGCGTTTCCTCGGCCGAGTGTTCCCCGAAAAAAATAAAATCAACAGGTGCTTTATTGTCCCACCAGCTTCTCATCACAGTGTGACTCACCGCAAAACGCGCCCGTGCGTACTGCGCTCGGTTGCGCGTGGATGACGTTACGAAGGTGTTGGTTGATTGGTGTGACTGTGACGTGCTCACTCGGCGCAATTGCCCTCCGACAACAACAAGCTGGAAATGAGTTGAACGTGTCGGGTTTGGGTCGCGATTATCTAAGCGTCGTAGTGCTGTTCTACGCCACCACGGAACTACGGTCAAGCGTATGCTGCGTCGCAAGTGGATAAGCAAAAGTGAATGTACTACTCGGACGCAAGGAACGTCGGTGTGGCGTATCGATAGCGCCACGCTGCAGCTACTAATACTACTCCTTCCGCTGCTGCTGCGTTGATTGTGCCGGTCTGGTGTACGGTGGTGGTGTGGAGAGGTAGAAGATCGCGATCACGTCTTAAACCACACACCGAGGAAGCACCGATACCGGAACGGTAGTGCCGGCAGTATGCGGGGTAGCATCGCCGGGATTGAGGACGGTATCACCGGCACACCGTTTAGGCCGAGCTACCATGGGCTGATGCTGGAACTGATCGACTACCTGTACGCGTCCCTGGTGGTGGCTCCGCTAGTGGTATGCTACTGGCGGGGGACCTGGAATCTGATGGGCGAGTACATCTACCCAGCCGACCAAACTACCAGCCTGATCGTGTCGCTAGCCATCGGCATTGTGGGCCACATCGTGTTCAACATCTTCCAGTCGACGCTGCGTCAGTATCTGAATGCGGACAAACATCGGATAGCGTACTACCTGGGGTCACGCATGTACACCGTCATCTACGGAGCGGTGTGCGTTAATGGTTGGCGTGGAGGTTGGCAGCTGATCGACCTGTACACAACACACGACGTCCTGTACGTGGTGCTCATCACGCTGGGCTGTCTGTTTATCCTGGCCTGTCTTAAGGGCGTACGCAACGTGATGGGGACGCCGTTCCTCATCATCAACGACTCGCGACGGGAGTACTTTGACGTACCGACGTACTTCAAGCTTACGGTGAGCAGCACGTGCAAAGGGCTGGTCAGGATCTCGTCTCCTACTATCTAGCATCTTAATTCCACCAAGAACCATCATCGTATTAGATAATGAAATTACTCTGTTTACTACTAGTTTACTCCAGGTTGTTTTCTCCTTGCGAAAAACAGATGGACAGCGTCTTACAAAATAGTACAAAAATCAACAGCGACGACAAATAAACTGCATCCTTGCATTCGTCCAATCTACTCATACACAACGATCGCTAATCATTTAAGCAATTTTAAGTGTGCACTTCCTTATCATGACCGTAACTAGTGTCTTTAATTGTTTGGCTCGCATACCGGGCGCTCGCATGCATTACATCGGACCTCGGTTGCGGGTACACGTGCTTGTTTGCCCCTTTCTAAATAGAATTGTCCTTCGGGATGAGTTTACCTTCCGTGTAGCTCCCTTAATTATGTGTGTATCTCGCTCGCTTAATTGTATCGTTGGTACGAGGAATATTGCGACTATCAAATGCGATTACCGAAGGTGATTAGCTGAAAGGAGACATAGGAGGATTTACGAGTGTGTAGCATGTGACGTTGAACTGTTATGGGAAACCGTACACTCCATTTGAAGTATAAACAACGGCCAATAAGCCGCAACGGTTTTAAGAAACATTATATTTATAGCAAGACACAATCAATCATATGGTTAGGGTCTTATCGTTTAATTGCATTCGCAGTATCGCGGAGATAAGAGCTTCACAGTCCGGTTTAGATAAGCGAGTAATCGAAATCATTGTACCATTCTGTACTTCAATCAGAATTGCAGATATTTTAAAGCCTGTTTAGGATCTTCGATTCCACGTACTTGTAACTAATGCATCTTCTTATCTTTCTTCCCCTCTCCAACAGGGCTCCAAAGATCCCGGCCTGTACGTGCTCGACTGTATGTTTAGCGTGCTAGTTATCGGTTCGCTGGTGGTGTTTGTATGGCGTGGCCTTTGGGTGCTTCTGGACCTGAAGCTCTTCCCAGAAGATCATGGCACCTCAGCATGGGCCTCAATAGTAAGTATTCCAAGTGGCATTCCTCCCGGCATTGTATGCAAACAGCTTAATAAACGGCAATGATAGCAAAAAAAACGGCTAATGAAGTGACAAAAGAACACTTTGAAATTGAATCAGGGGAGCGAAGCATCATATCATAGCATCACCACCTTTATGGACATCATCAACGGTATCCAACAAAGCGATGAGGGCTATATTAAGAACTACTAGAATTCTAACGTCACTGGCGCACTTCAAAGCGGGCTGTACAGAGATAGAACGAGAATTATCTGGATAAGGCGATGAAAAGAATTTTTGCTCATGTCTCTCTCTCTCTCTCTGTGATTCCTTGATTCCCTAGATTATAGGTTATGGAGTGACGGGAGTGACCTTCTCGCTGCAGCCGCTGATGCGATGGACCTGCGATCGGTTGACCGGTTTCTGGCGCGTGGTGGTCGCCGATCTGTTCCTATTCTTCAGCTTTATTGGCACAATCAACGTGTGGCGAGGCGTTTGGCAAGCGCTCGATACATACTTTCTGCCCAGTAAGTTTCCTCTCGTACTGCGGAGGGAAGAAGTTTTGAAGATACTGATGCTCTTTTGTTTGGCTCGTCTTTTTGCACCACGTCCTCCAGATGAACCTCTTCTGAGCAACTGGATAACGCACGGTGCCGCACTGCTGCTGCTGATACTACTCAACTGCTCCAACTCGGTGCTGGTGCGCGGTGTCTACATCGATGCGGAAGAACCTGCCGGCCAGTGTGTCGTGTTCCCGGTCTACTACATCCGACTGTTCTTCCAGAAGGAGCGCAAGAAGAAGCAACGCCGCTTGTTCGATGCACTCGAGCGGGCCGATCTTAACAGCACCAGTGGTGTGCTGCAGGACAAGAAGCATCATCACCATCATCAAGATCATAAGCCTGCGCAGCAACAGTCACAGCAGCAGCAGCAAAAGGAGCCTCAGCATCACATCACTGCGGACCAGAACCATCAGGTGATCCGCAACCTGGAAGCCGTGCCCCTTACCATAATCGACGATCCAAAGAGCAACGGTGATCACAGTAGTCAAGCGCCTAGAATGTAAGCCCTACCGCGTAAGAAAGCACGTTGGACGTAGCCGTTTCCAGCACTGAAGCACTGAGGCTCTAGCACTAGCTCAATAGCCGGGCTATGGAGGTGGAGCCAGCAAGTAGAACAACATTCCCAACACTCACCCCCTACGTTTTGTGTATTAATGTATTACTCGTAGCGAGCGTAGTAGTCCGCCGAGACTTTACTCGCCCGCTGCATGCATTCCACGCAAAGTATTCAATTGCTTAAAAGAGATATCTTATATCGTTTCTATCGTCGAAAATCCCTCACAAATTTGCAATCCATTCCGCAACTTTATGCATGCAGTGTCCTTATACGTGTTTAGGCCCTTTACGTATAGAAGTCTCTGGACCAAGAAAACCCCCTAGCAGTATACCTAGTAGCAGATGTATGTTTTAGCCGTGTAAGTGACCGTTAGAGCGTATCTTTAAGATGTTTTTAATCGAATTAAGGACTCATACTCGCTAAAACAAAGGCCGGGGACGCTATTGTAGCAGTACCACGTGCGCGCTAACAAAAAAAATGTAACCATTAAGTTGCGACCAGCAGAAAAAAAGGACGGAATGCACATACACACACACACGCAAGGGCACCATCGATGCCTACTATTTATAAATGGAACCACTCCTTCTAATGCGTTTTGTAAATATACCACTGATCGAAAATTCATCACCCCAAATCGCACACTTACTCGATTCGGATGTAGTTTGTACCTTTGTTTGCCTCATCGCCGCTTCTCGATCCTCAAATCCGAAACTGATTAGTTTTTTTTTCGTACAAGGTTTTTTCTACAACAACGCAGAAACCATGACTCAATGCAGCAGGACTATCTGCAAAAGTAGCGGGACAAAAAATGAATGGAAAAATACTTCCAATTTAATTAATGAGTACCAATAAGAAGGAAGTAGCTACAACTATCAGACATGCAGGCCGCAGCAGCAGCAGCGACAAAAAAAAATCAATTGACGTAATTGTAAGCAATACTACACTGATAAAGCTTCTGATTCTAGAACCCCTTGAGGTTGGTAAAGACATCTGGCCGGTATGGTGATAGCGTGCCAGCAAAACATTCCAGAAACAGCCGGCTGCAAATCGTTCCACCAGCTTATCCAA
The DNA here is from genome assembly GCF_013141755.1 of Anopheles stephensi. Classification (NCBI taxonomy): domain Eukaryota; kingdom Metazoa; phylum Arthropoda; class Insecta; order Diptera; family Culicidae; genus Anopheles; species Anopheles stephensi. Next base: position 80,012,054 of record NC_050203.1, on the reverse strand, counting down.
TCAAAATCTAACTAATTCGTTAACCGGCTCAGATCAAGCGTAAGAGCAAATTAATCTTACCGTTCCGGCCATAAACTAGCTAATCCTTCCTTCCCGAGCGGGTTCTTGACCTTCTCTCGCTCGTTCGCTCGGGCTGGGTTTAAGTGAGCAACCTTGCGGCGGAATAGTGGCAAGCTTCATTTCGTATTCAAACACACGCTTGCGCCATTCATTCGCCTGAGCGGATATAAGCGATAGTCATTTCAATGTCACACAATTAGGCGTGTGGTCCGTCCGTCATTAGATGGGCCACCCCATCCCCCGGGGGGTGGGGTTTTTGGCATTGCAGCGGTTATGCATCCACCGGTCAACCATAAATCACTTATTGGCAACATGCTGGCAGGCTGTTCATTGATAAATTGACGTACGGCTTGTGCGGACCGCGTGTGTCGCAACCCTGGTCAACACACCGTGTGGAAAAAGTAGGGAAAAGTATTAGCCACATCCGGACCACGATTCTATGCCGGACCGGTGGTGAAGGAGTGGTCGCTTCCCTAGCGTTTCTGTTCCACTACTAGTCAGTGTGTGACACGTTTTCCTGTAATTTATTTAACTTCCCGCAATGCTAAGCAGCACTGAGCTGGTATACCCGGACGATTGTACATTTTAATGATGAAATTTCGGGACTAAACGGCTAGGGGGTGGGGGGGGGGGGGGGGGGGCAAAATAAGCATTCGACATAAATGAGCTAATTTTGATTACCATCAGCATCGGAAAGGGGTTATTTGTTTATGTCCGTTTCATAATTTTGCTTGATTTAATTAGAAAACCTTTGGTCGGTGCGTATTGGGGGGGGACTTAATTCGGAGTTAGCGAGTGAGTGGAGATAGGCGATAGGAACGAACCTATTAAAACCCTCAAACGAATGGCTCGAATGCGGCAGAATGAAGGACGTTTCTAGAGAAGATAGTTTAAAATGTTTTATATTTGCTCCGATGGTTCTTATATGCATCAAGGTCGATCATGGATCATATCTTAACCAGTCAACAAATCTTGTAGAAAATGGCAGAGAAAAAAAATGGAGGAATATTCGTCGATTCATTGATTACGAAAGCAATAGCTGCGGGTAAAACCAAGTCACGGAGAGTTAGAAATAGCAGGGCGAGACCTTTCGTGGTTGTGGTGCCAAGGAAGAAGAAGTACTGGCATTGTCCTCTGAGATACGGACTCCGCACAAAACTGAAGAAGGTCCCAGAAGAGGGTGGTGGTCCTGTGATCGACGCGGTAGAGGCGCAGGTCTTCGCTCGGCAGGATTGAGTATCGGATCCAATCCCTATCGTTCCCCTGTAATGAGGACTTGGTATCTAGTAGGTCATTAGATGGCCGGCATAACCTGGCATGTAGCTAAGCCTAGAAGGAGCAGACGGGACCGGATGGGTGTTCGGACGATGGAGGGGCCACTATAATGTCCAAACTGTACTTCAGCGAATTAGACTCGTTAAGCTCCAGTGAATGGCACTAGATGATCAAGTTCATCTAGCACCGCTGGACATATAGATCTAGAGGCTCATTACAGATTGCAGATTATGAGTTTTTAAGGATTGGAGCAGACTTGCAACCCTTGCAACAGCCCAAATTCGCGAAATTATTGTAGCCCAGGATGAGTAACAAGGAATAGACAATTTTTTTCAGTGATCATCTGTACTTGCAAAACAATCAATTTCAAAGCGTTCAATCTTTATCAGCTGCAGCTTCTTGGCAAATATATAGGGTCAATTACTTAACCTCTTAGTTCTTGTATGTTTGGTAATTACTCATTGTGTTAACAACTCACCGAATTTGCGGTTTGAGGCTAGTTCCAGCTTAATAATTCGCTGTCTCTATTCGCAACGGTTTCATTATGATTATTTACACTAGAGATGCAAAGTACATTTTTCAAAATCTTTAAAGGGTTTTAAGTGCTCTGATCTTCTTGACTTAAATAACTCAAGGCTTAGAAGTCAGTCAGAATTCGATATGATATCCACAGGAAGACTCTTATGCCTCTAGCTTATTTACGACTAAATAATCAATTTTCCATCCGAAGAGTAAACTGCCTTAGGAATAAGATTAATAAAATGCATTCCCAGGAACTAGCGGCAATCCCCTAAAAAAAATACAAAAACTCAAAAACAAAAACAAGTTTTTAATACAATAAGCATTTATGCTAATAAGCCGTCATCACTGTTTGCCCTTGAGACAGCACGTCTCATCAATACAGTCATATGGTTGGTAAACGCAACATAAAAATAGCGCTCGTTTTTACGTAAATCTAACCATCGTGCTTCAAGCGCCGTTCCGTTCGGCAGTGACGTTCGAACATTAATGGGTTTTCTGCAGAGGCAAGTGATGATGATGGGCAGCAATGTGTGGTCCAGTTAAAAGTGCCATAATCACGTGTAATGTTACACCAATCTGTCACCAGCAGGCGACTGTTGAAGAGCGCATTTACGTTCCTCATTTTCTCAAAAGCAAAGCAGCTAATAACTAACGACGTTAATAAGGCGATTTATTTATTTACACGATACTTACGGAAGGTCAAAACCAAAGTGTTTACCAGCGATATGCAAAAATTAGGCAACTCATGTCAAGTCAACGACCGGAACTAACCGTATTGCCCTTCGTCGATAAATCATGCGCACGAAATGCAAGTGTCGCAAAATACGCAGTCCGGATATTTATTTGGCACTTGCCACCGGTGGCGCTTGTTTCCGGAAGTGGACGGTATTGTTAATGAAACGCCGCGTAGTACAGCATATATTTGCAGAAAATCGTAGCGCTCAACTTTGTAACACGCAGCATATGGTTGGGAGGGAGGTCGGTTTGGTTGGTTTGATTTGGTTTGTTGGACGCAGCCCAAGATTCTAGATCGTACGGGTGAATGAATCCCTGCACCTGAACGACCAAGACCAAGGACGAACGTTGGGGCGGCGAGAAGATTCAGATTATTATAGGGGGAAAAAACTACATTACTTCAGAGCATTTTTGCCCTTTTTATCACGGTCATTTAAAATGAAACTACATCACATTATTTATCTCGTATTATTGTAATTTAAACCAACCAACCGATCAAAAGGTAATGTAAAAAAAAAAATTATATATAAATCTTAAGGTTAATGTGAGCCAGCATACGGTTGTGCACCGGTGTGCCAACACATTAGTTTTCGTTCGTTGAACTTTAATTTTATACGCCAACACACAAAATAATTGCAACGCGAATGACACTGTGCTTGTTTTGCTCTCTTGCTCTACTTGCTGCACAGTCACGCACGTTGGCACTTATATTTTTGTAGTACCACTTGATGGTAGGTATAGGGGGTGAGCGAGAGAGTTCAATACAACCATATCAACCGAAGCGAATTTAAAATCACAAACACACGATGAAATATCGGCATTACTACCATGAACTGTTGGATTAAACCGCGATGAGTTTACGCTTTTTCGATTGGACGGTGGCTGTTATAACACATTTGAGAGATCTGTGATGGTGTTAGTAGAATTTGAAATTCTAAAAAATTATCCAAATTCGTTAAATTGATTTAAATATAATTTATATATTATCAACTTAATATGAGTTATACAAAAAAAAGTATAATTTACTCACAAAAATCAGTCAAACAATATGTGGCAATCGACTTCAATTTCAAATATTTTTAATCGTCGTCGTTAAATTTCCCCCCGCCTTGATACACACACACACACACACACACACACTATACGCCACTTAAATTGAAAGCAAATGTCTTGATCGACCATGCGCCTCCATTAGACTAAATGTGAAACACCAGGCACCTCCATCGGGTTTTTATTGCAAGAATCCGATTCAATCTGACGCCATCGTAAGCGTTCGTGATGGTGTGGCACAGTTGCTAATAAAATCCTTTTCTAATAAAGCAAACCGTATCTAAGAAATGCTTTTATCATCTTCCAAGTTAAGCATATTTTCCTACTTGAGTAGATGAAAAAATAAGATTTTTATTTTCAACCTTTCTTCCTTATAAAATTGTTTAAACATATTTTGGTTTGATTAATTGCATCTGTATTCGTACCCAAAAACCTTACATGTGTGTGAGAATGTCTCAAAAATTTTAGCATTCCAATCTAACCGGCAAACAACCGACCGTTGCCACTTACACTGGCGGCCTCTAGAAACTACCACCGGCGGAAGATATGACATAAAAATGGATTTTCAAGTGCCCCGATCGCTCCCGATGCGCATCTCCCTTAGCACTGTCTCTGTTTGTTTTCATGAGGCACAAAAACATACACGCCCAGCCAGTGCCCACCGAGCGCAACAGAGAAACAAATAATGTGACATTGTTAAAACAGAGCTAAAACGCCATAACGCAACCCATCCGCGCGCCCCATTTAACCCGCCACAGGTTGCCGGTCTACGGTAGTGAGTGCGGTGGTGGTGGCGAATGGTGCGGGTATGATAACAACCGAACCCAGTGTGCCAGTGCCGAAGACGATCGCAAGTGGATATTTTCGGATCCCACGGGGAAATCGATCGGCCAAAATGTGAACACGACCGACGGTGGGAGCCTTCAGCGCAATCGCACTGCTGGGCGCGTCGGAATTGCTGCTATCGGGAATTGGTTAGGAAAAAACTGCACACAAACACACACGCGTGGAAGCATGTCCGCACACGTCCGCCGAACCCATGGGCCCGGCGGCGTTCGAAAGGAAGAAGCATCGCGAAAGCACGAAGACCCACCAACACTCCGCGGGCAATGTGCGGTGCGGTGCTGTAGTGTAGTCTAAATGAGCTATCCTCGTACGCGACCGTCGTCAGTAACCAGTGAGTTGCCCAACGGAACGGAAACCAACATCGGACTACTACCGATACACAGCGGGGTACAAACCCAGTTCCACCGAGCGTTTACCGTCTTGCTTGACACAGTTTGACCTTGTCACAAGTGGAAGAGGATCTTCAAGTTAATTGAGGAAAAAACGTTCACGTTTAGACAACAAAAGTTGGTGATCAGAAAACAAACGAATTGATTGTGTAGTAGAGTACTCAACAACACACAAAACAGAGGCTCATCATGGGTGTTCAGGATCTGCAGGATCATGTGCTGGTGCAGTGCGACTTCGAAATCTTCGGTCAGGTGCAAGGTGCGTTTCGGGTTTCAATAACTGCAAGTGTGATGAGGTTTAAGGACATTACTGTGAAATCTTAGTGAGTGAGAGCGTAAACAGCGATCCATTTGAAGTGAAGTTGTGTCCAGGCACAAATGGCTAATGACTTCAAGTAAAGTCTTGAGCCAAGTTTAAGCTGAGCCTGGTGAATATCTCGTTGAAATCGTAAAAGGTTCTTCGTTCTCTTGCTGGCTATAGCCTCGAGAGTTCTTGATCAGACTCAGATGAGGCTTCCTTTACTTATGTTTACTCATAGCTGGATGACCTGCGAAGGATCCGGTTGTGATTTCATCCTTGATCCGACATGGACAAGTCAATTTTATATGCTTATTTACTTTATTTACTTCGAAGATACTAAGACTTATTACATGTATGCTATATCATTTAAATATTCTCTTTGCTCAAAATACGCCACATTGGACAGCCTCAGAATGCAATAAGAGCATGCACAGGAACACAGCAGACTGAAGCCTTCTTCACCTCTAATAATACCTCCACCATGTCCTATTTCCGTCAGTTGTTTACTTTTACTCTCCAATCGGTCAATTGTCTGTCTGTCATGTTTGGCGATGGCTGCCAAAGGGTGCTCTTCTGTTGACAACGCGTGAAATATGTCATCGTAACTTTGTTTTAACTTATTGACATCGTTTCGATATTGAGTTATTTTTACTTGAACGATATTACGTCGCAGAGGATGAGCTCTTGTCTGGAATGGCTTACCAACCTTGAGGCTTCATGTATGCCACACAGGACATACAGTTGAAGTAACGCAAACTTACTTTATCGCAATGGATTGACCGAATTTTATCGATTTTCTAGAACGTTCCCCGCACTGCCCCATTGCACGACTGTGGTCAATACAACATCATTGCGATTTTCGTCTACGATCAAAAGAGACGTAGATTTCGATGACCGAAAGCGTGTCCGAAAAACGAAATGACTTCTACCCGTGGCTAGTGCTGGTAGGTGGGGATTGTAATCGTCCCACACACACACAGAGAGACGTTAATCTATCACGCTTCATTAGCGTCTTCGAAGTCGAAGATATAAGCAGAATGTACCAGAAACGGTCGTACCGGTGTGCATATTTTTAGCATCGAATTTTAGCCCTCGCCGTTCGCGTGTTGATCTTCTCCCCTGCCCTGGCTGCTTCTGCTTCCCATCCGCCAATCAGCTCAGCATGTGTATCCTATTACTTAATTGTGTTTGGGACGCCGCATTGTGTCGTCGAGAGCGTTATTTATGGCCCGTTTCTTTGGACGAGCTGTCGTCTCGTGCCGATACGTTTGTTCAAAGGGCGTGCTAGGGAACTGACGTTGGTCGTACGATGATGAGCGGAAGATTGGATTTGCATCAATTTCGGGATGCACGTGTCGGAAATGCAAGGTCCCCCCCGATACATCCATATGTTCAATTTTTCTCATTCCTGAGATGAAGAAATATAATCTTATCCCTTTTTTATCTTTTCCAGGCTGTGGCTTCACCAAGTGCTGCCGAGACAACTGTCTGGCGCTGGGCATTAAAGGATGGGTGAAAAACTCCAAGCAGGGCACCATCATGGGCAAGATGCAGGGCGCCAAGGGCGATGTCGGTAAAATGTAAGTACGGCGCTCCACTAACACGTAGCTTAACCATGAAATACGGCTTCCGGGCGAGTGTGTGCGTCCCACCGAAAAATGGCAAAATGCAATGCACCAAGGACGCAGCACGCCGGGAATAGTGCAACGGGCGGCAGTGTATCTAGGTGAAGGTTAAGGCATGGATTAATTACCACCATATGTTGTCGCACGTTTGCGCGCCTGCCGGAAATCAAGGCGACCTCTAGAGACGAAACTAGCTTCTTTTATACGGCGAAACCAGACAGGTTGTAGTGAAAGTGATCGTCAGCACGAATACCAAGACTCTGAACAGTGATTTCCCTTACAGGCGAACATAATTCGCATTGAAAAAGCACTCTGCCTACCACTGGCAGGAGTGCGTCGCTTTCCTTTTTTTTCTAAAAATAAACAATCATAATAAGCATTACTTGTTGCCGTCTCGGAGAGCAGCGGAGAGGCTCGGTGGTACTTGTGATTTTTTGGCGACTTTTCAACTAAACAGACGACGCCACACGCTAACCGCGTTAGCGTACAGTGACACTACACGGGCGCAGACAGAAAGGTTTGAATTTTTTCTTGAATTCTGCTCCGTCGCCAGCCACGAAAAGTTTATCGCCCGTCCATCGTTATGTAGGCCGCCTTTTTTATTATTCCCGCACAGCCGATTGTTTGCTACAAGCAACGGTTGCAAAACCGATCTTACGAACTGCGCTCGAAGTAAGACTACGAAGACAAGATTCGTCGCCCCGCAGTTAACATCCCCAATATTGCTCAATAAATTAACTGTCAGCGCGCAATGCATTCTTGAGATAAAATCGAGTTTTTGTCTTGGGTTTTTCGTTGACGATCATGTGATCATGTGGATGGCAGGATCATGCTGCCCGATTGTAAATAGAGGATTTCGACGAAATCTCAACCTTGACACAGGCGCTTGTTTACGATGTGCTTGACCTATTTGCGCTATTTGTGCCCTCGGGACAACGTCGTGAGCTTTAGACTATAAGCTGTTACATTTCTTTGCAGTAATTATGCACAAACAATTTTATCAAATAATCATCTCTATCCCTCTCTCTCTCTCTCTCGATTTCAGGGTCGATTGGCTTTCCAAAACCGGTTCGCCCGGGTGCAAAATCGATAAGGCAGAGTTCACCAACTGGGGCACCTGTTCGCGGTTGGCGTTTACGGACTTTGCGATTAGATTTTAAGTTACGCACCCGCCGCCGCGTGGGACACTAAGCCTTAAGCAGTGATGTATTCTATTTTAATTTTTGGATAATTACGCTACGATAGACGTGCTTGGACAGGAATGCGTCTTTCGCACAGAGAAAGCGAAGCGATTCTCATGTGCATAGGAAGCTATTTAGATGATATTATTGTTGTATGTGTTTTTGTTTGAATGTATGTTTGGTGGGGTTTCGGTTGGTAGAACCGCGATCTGCATCTGCACTGTATTCGAGTTACCGGTATGGGAAGAGCGAGACTTAAATTGACAGCGGATGCCGGTTATAGCTAGTGTAGGAACAGAGCAGAACAAAAATGGTACTGAATGCGGAAGGAAGCAATCCGTTTCCGGTTCGCGATACACTTCCCCGGTTCCATGTGCATGTACTTACGCCACGCGACAAGCCAATTCACGCAACGCCTGAAAAGCAGAAGAAGAATACACAGACATTATACAGACAGAAAGACAGACACACACTCGCACACATTGCATGCAGTTTATCATCCCGCAAAGGAACGAACTCTTCGGCGATAGGTTAAGAATATTTATACGGAACTGTAAATACTGTGAATTAGGAACGTTGAACGGTGGAGGAGAGCAATAAAGCGTCAATCTAACCTGTGAAGTGGGGGCTTTTATTTCCCGATGCGAAGATGATGCCTGCCGGCTTGTTCGACGGGTTGTTTGGATGCTTTCGTACACGCACACACACCGATGCACACCGATTTGTTGCACAATTCTTAACACTTTCCCGTCAGCGGGGTTGAACAAGCCGTTGTTTTATATCTTTTTTATCGAAGCACGACTAAAAACGACGCACTAGAACACAGAAAAATGCCAGCTGAACAGCACACTCGCTAATAGCCACAGGAGAAGCTGGTAGTTAAATGTAATGTAAACAAACAGCGTGTTTGACAGCCGGCCCCGTGGCAGTGTTGCCAGTTCGGTGGGAAAACGAATTACATTTTTTTTCCGTTGCACAAGCACGGTACAGTGAGTGCCAAAAATATACGTGTGGCTTCATATATTTTGTGCTATACGGCGAGTTTGCAGGAATTTCATTTTTGGACTCATGTAAGGACTTATCTTCGCGCAATTATTGCGCTCTCAAACCATTACTGGTACTCGACTACATGGCACACTCTCAGTTTGCCCGAACATGGATAGCTTTATTGAGCTAGATGCACAGTTGTTGGGTCCACGGCAAGCCAAATTGTCTCACAAACAATATTGCTTTAAATCGCATTTATGTTTAACATTTAACTGTGTACACGAAGACATTTCTTTACACACAAAAATCAAACCCGCGAACCATTGTTGTAAGCAATTGAAAGAATTTATTATTCATAAAATCCATGATGATACAAAAAAATATCGCACAACAAAACGAAAATATTTTACTCTATTCGATGACAAAAAAACCCTTCCCCCCTCCCCCCTGTTTCATTGCATATTCTCCTCCCCGCCTCGCCAAACTATCCCAATACAACGATCCTCACGAAAATCACGGTCTTCCTAATGCTAACAATTTTCCACATTATTTACAAAAAACGAATGAACAAAATAAAACGATACAACGCGAGCTGAGGATGAGGATTGGAACGTACGGAGGCATACACACGTTTGAAGGAAAAAAAGATGAAGCACGCATGAGAGAATCGCAATGGTACGAAGAAGAAAAATAATACATCACAATTATGCCGATTGAAAGCGGAAAACGATCCAATCCAGTGTCCAGTTTTACTCCACCTGTGCGCTGCTGCCACCCGTACTAGTAGTAGTATTCTGCCACGAACGCCCGATAACGGCCAGTGGATTGAACGAGGCACACACGACGAACGACGACGGGAAGAGTCGCGTTCGGAACAGCTCCACTCATCTGACCGCCGCCAGCGGTATGTAGTGCGCCCGGTAGTAGTACGCACAGAACCCGACCAGTATGGAGAACGCGGTCGTAACGAACACGGACCGGCGGGACAGTTGCAGATGGGGCAGAAACCGGCTGATGATGGAGTTCGAGACGGGGGGTGGTTTTTTGCCGTACAGTTTACGATACTCGCGTTCGCGTTCCTCGTTAAGTCGTTGCTGTTTTCTGTGGTGAGGATGGAAAATGGGAGGATGAAATTATTAAGATAAGATTTGAGTAATGCATAGGAAGAGGGAAAACAAATCTCTCATACTCTTTGGCGATCATGGTTTCGACATCCTTTTCGATTACCCGCGGCGGGTACTTTCGGTACAAATTTTCGGCACTCTTTAGCAGGTATTCAAATGGGAGATCTTCAGGTAGCTACGGTCACGAGAAAGGTTTGTCATTAGTGTGGGGGTTTGAAAGAAAACAAATCGTTGCTAACGGCTGGCGTCGCTCTACCTGCGAGAGTAAACAATGTAATGATGCCATATCACAGTCCTCCTGAAATATCTCGTTCTGGCGATAGATCACGATCGCGGAGGTAACGTAGATCGGTAGCAGGAAATCGGACGCCAGAAAGTAGTCGTACAACCGTACCACCGACCGGTACGAGTTGAGACTGTGCCCGAACCAGGTCAGGTACCATGGTAGGGCAAACAGTGTTCCAACCGTCGATCTGCAAAAGAGAAATTTTGCTTTCCGAATTACAAATCTTCCCAAGAGCGTCCACCATCGGTCCATCTTACCTTTCCAGGTAGCTGCACAGGGCCGCATTTTCCCGGCGTACAAGCGGATAGATAAACATCAACCGTCGCTGCGTGGGTTCCATCGTTTCCTGCATACATTCGACCAGATGGTTCGTGGACAGTATTTCCATCACGTGAAATGCAACCTCTTCACCCACGACCAGTAGAAACGTGATAGCTACATCGTGGTATCCCTGCAAATTGAAACCAAAGATCGTTAATTTCGATTCAAAGGACCCTTACATTTAAGCGACTCTAACGTACTTGGTAATACTTCAAATGTGGGTACTTGATAATGACGCGGAGAATCAGCACGGTTAGCTGATCCTGCAGTGCCACACGCTGCTCGTACGGAATGCCCGGTGGAAAGCGCTTCAGCGAGCGATTCACGTCCAGCACCACCTGATTGTACTCCGGGTGGTTGTTCAGTTGCTCCAGCGAGGGTGCTGGATCGACCTGTTGTGGATCAACACCGACCAGCAGTGGCCAGATCTTTCTTCGCAAGTCATCTGTCATGGAACGAGCGGGAAATGTGGTTTGTTAAAAAAATTGTTATTTAGTTTTTACCCCACGCAGTCTTGGAACACCATCTTTGGCCTCTTTAGCGAGATAAAATCTCACTAAAGAGTTAGGTTGAATTTTGAACGATTTGAAATCGAATAAAGTCGTTCGTTACGGGCCGTTGCATCGTGCCGCACGTTGCAAGGGACTCCTCCATTACGCGCAAAAAACACCATCCTCCGCGTGTAAAACCATGCGCGCCCACACACACACACACATAGATTCGGTTGAATTGGATGTTCGCGCATGAACACCGTTTGTGAAGCAGTGTTTTAACTTTCACGCGCGCTTCAAAAGTTTCCCTCTTGTTGGCGTCGTTTCGACCTTGGCAAAATGAAGCTTCTCGCCGTTCGGTACAGCCAATAAACGTGCACACACACACTCACCATTTATAAGACCGTACTCCGATTTGGCAAACTGCTTCCAGGTCTCGAGCGACGTCTTCGGATCGTCCAGTGCGTTTTCGATTTTTATGCGTTTCAGTTTTTCCTCATGATTTTCCGGAACTAAAATGATGGCGAATTGGGGGAAACTAAAAGTTATTCGCGAGTGTTGGCAACAGGCAGAATGAGGTCACTTACATTTTTCGAAGCTTAGCTCAGTTGGTTCGTCGGACCGTCGATGATTGTTTGGCTGTACGAGTGCAACGTTTTTCCCGGCCAGTCCGGGTGATGTTGTGCCGCCGTTGGAGGAGGAACCGTCCCCATCCTCATCGTTCGCCTCAATCAGACGCGTTGATTCATTTATTTCATCGTTTTCCTCGCTACACCGTTGCACCCCACTGCAGCCTTCATTTATACGCGACAGTTCCGATTCGACGTTATCACCGTTCTCGGACGGTGCAGGATTACATGACGCATCATCCACGGCAGGCATCGTCGCTAGAGATTCACTGTGCTGCTCATCGCTATCTTCCGCTTCACGGTAGGGCAAAGTGCGCTTTTCCATTGGACCATTAAGCTGTTCCACCCGTTCCATGGTTTCGTTGCTCACATTCCAATACGGCAATTCAACTATCGGTGTCACTGTACTGACTTGGCTGGCTGGTTGGCCCCTTTATCCGAAGCACTGAGTCATGTAATCGAGTACCACCTCCACCACCGATCGCTCCAGCGTGCAAAATGGTAACACAACGCGATTCACGCCGTGCAAATCGCAGCTTATCGATTTTCCACCACCGAAACGGTGAAGAGCAATTGTTTTTCTCTTTCTTTTTTCCTGGCTTTGGTGTTGGAGATTGTTAATATTTTTTGTTGTTTTTGCTTTTCCTGCGCGACACCACCTTTCAAAACAAATCTTTTTTCTTCGCCCGAGGCCAAACTGCGGGCCCAAACAACGCGTTTTCGCCGCGCGCCGTTTGACAGCTTTTCGCCGTGATGGGGCGAAAATGTTCAGTTTTCCTTTGATCGTTTTTCATTGAGAAACAATAAAATTTATTTTAAGTTGTGCACAATTGCCCAATTTTAAGTGTATCAGCATTTTGAACAGTATTTCATAAGGATTTAATATGGGTTTATACAAAAATAACGCTTTGGTAAAAACTTGTCTCAAACAACGATTTGACAGCCCTGACATGTTGGGGCGAATTTTACACCGCGCACCCTGTGGAAGATGCAGGAAAATAAATTTGAAAAACTTTGCGTTACGAGAAGCAACAATGAAATTCAGCTCTCCTTTACATTCCTTGTGTTCTTCGACTGTGAAAAAATCTTAAATGAATCCCTTGACGTTGAGCAATAAAGTAAAATAATGCTTTATTTACATCCTTTCCACTACATTAGAGGGTCTTTCCTGCTGCATTCCTTCCAGATAAAAGCGATGGCCACATAAGCAACCTGAACACAATGCGATATCATGCGATTCAATCGTCATTTCTTGCTTTCGGTAAGCGTTTTCATAAACTGAATCACCTCCGGATCACACATCAACGAGCTCTTCTTCTGGTTCAATATCATCGCAAATATGTCCATCCGCTGGTTGGGCTTGGCCGGTCTATCACCCCTATCACACGTATCCCGGTCATTCAACTCACCGTCCTGGTCGGTGGAATTGATGCTACTGTTCGTGGTATCGTTACTGTTTGCTGCACCAGGCGAAAGCAGCAGATCACTCGGTCGTACCGGCGGATTAGCGGCAGCGATTCCCGCCGTCGGAACATTCGCCGTGTGTTTAGAACCATTTTTTGTTTTCTGTCTCTTGGGACGTGGAGCACTGGAGGCGTTTGTTGCTGCGGAAGAAGTGCTGCCCTTATCCTTCGAATCGTGCTTTTCATACGGTGCCTCTTTGCCCGTTTCCTGCAACCGTTTCTTGACGTGCAGATTGAGCTTTTCCTTGATTTTGATCTCACTTTTATCGTCGCTTTCCATCGTTCAGGGCAACGTTCTTATCGTTGGCTAGCACTTTCACTCTCGTTTCTTATCGTGGAACAGCGCGCCCCGTTGCATGATGTAAACAAATGGTGTGAATCATCCGTGCAGGTCTTTCACGGTCTATTTGTAGCAGCTGTACAGTACCTAATTGCTTCTTGAATTAAGCCTTCATTGTTCTTTTATTGCTGAGCAGCATTTATCTTCACAAATCGGTAAATTTCAAGCCTGCAAAAGTACATAAATATTAGTCCAAGAAGAATGTAAACAATGCTGCCTTGTAAAGGAAATGTCAAACCCCAGCATGGGAGAACAGGGCTCGTGGATCATTCAAGTTTTTCTTCACTCCGCTGAAAAACTTTATAATTTTGCGTTCAAATTGAATTTTCTTGAAATATAAATAAGTTTAAATTTTCAAGGAAGCTCAACATAATACTAGATTTGATGATAGTTTCGTTATTAAAACTAAACGCTTTATCGCCCCGCCAATATAATTCGCCAACCCTGCATTGGGTGCTGTCATATTGCGATGGCAGTGCGAATGTCACCTACTGTCAAAATTTTCACAAGCGCAGAAAAGAAGTTTGTGTTGCGGTCGTGTGGTGATTATTATTCCTCAAATTTTCTCTGCAAACCCGTGTTTCATTTGCTTAAAAGTGCACAAAAGCGTCCTGCACCATGTCGGCACACGATCAAATGCGGGCAATGCTTGATCAGCTAATGGGAACAGCTAGAAATGGTAAGTAAAAGTGCGCATTCCACACCAGTCCCGTCCGTACGTGAGGCGGAACCATATTGCTGTGGTGTGTTTATGTGTGCGTGCGTTTGTATGCACTGGTTGTTATGTGCTATCAACTATTTAATTTTCTCATTATCTTCCCATCAGGCGAAACCAATCGTTACTCGGTCAAGTTCTACGACAGCAAAGTATGTAAGAGTTTTTTATTAGGCTGCTGCCCGCACGAGATCCTGGCCTCCACGGTAAGTAATGCCTAGACGGGAGTACGGTTACGTTAACGTTGTACGCTTAGAGATCAATGTCTTCCCACCTTTTACTGTACACTCTATCCAATATCACTTCAATTTGGATGCTGTTTTGAGTCTCTTCCCACCTCAATCTACTGTCCAAATTTTGTATCGAATGAAGTTAAAGACTTACTAGATTACATGCCCCCAAAACAAACGCAAAAAGTGTTGTCGTCTGAGAGAGAAACGGTCGTGTGTGGCGCAAATCGTGTGTGCGTGTGTAATCATACGCCTTGAGACAGTCTGCTCCTATTACTGTATTTTTTCCCACTCTTGTTGGTTCTGTTCCTCTTTTTTTTTGCAGACGGTCACAACACGTCGCTTTTTCCTCACAATTCCAAGCCAATATCAAAACCAAATCATTTTTCAAAATGCGTAGCCACACTTACCAAAACATGAATCAGGGAAAGCAAATGCGTGCGTGTGATTGGTAAGTTGGTCATCACCGCAAACGTGGACCTCACCGTAGCATCCGTAAGCTAAAATTCAAATCTGTCGAATTCTAGATGTGCATGGGTTGCGATAATTCATAAATTGTCAGAAAAGCCAATCTCATCTTTCGCTTAGGGAATGCGATCCTGATGTTTCGGTCGATCGGTTCACGGCTATGACGAACAGAACAAAAAGCCCCCAAAAAGCTAGTCCCAGGCAAACACACACTAAGAACTCTTGTCCGTCCACAAAGCACAAGCTCCTCTAGCGCACGGTAGTGCATGAAGGGCGCACTGGTTTGATGCGAATGGGAGATGCGTGGTGCGGATGATGGGCGAGCGAGATATAGATACTGAAGCAGAGTCGTAAGTACACGGTACACCCACAGCTCATCTTCAATGTAATCCTTTAACCGCTCTCCATTACCGCGCTGCAACGATGCCAACAACTGTTTTAGTTCCCCCCACTTCCCTTTACCTACTTGCCCATAAAACAAGCGATTCGCGCAGGACAGAACAAACGACCGAAAATGTATGTAAATGTATGGGGTGTGTGCTGCGGTCACTTTAGTAGACAGGCTGCTGCTGCTTCCTGGGGCCGTACGTAAGTGTTTCCAACCACAACAACTTTGACGCAAACTCATATCAACATATACCTTATTCTACTCCTACCTACTACACCTCCTCCCTGCCAGCGATGGATGATAATCTAAATTTTTGATTGTTGTATTTCTTGTGCGCAATGTGATGGCGGATTATGTGAATCTCGATCCTCTTTACACCTGTTCTTCCCAAAATCTTCCCGGCGCACAAACGCTAAATTATGAAGCAAGTACAGATTTACCGCAACGTAGATGAAAACCTTTCCCTCTCCTGAGGAGGTCCCATTGGTCTGCGTTTAGTGTGAACTGAAAGCGAACGATATTAATCAGTCTTTGGGTACGTATTAATAACGAAAACGGAACCAAAAATCACGAGCGCAAAAGTCCCTCCTTCTGCTTGACACTGCATCTGACCGACGGGACGGGTTGGCACTGTCCTGGGGCGCACGTACGGGTACGTAAATAATTTATGTGAACTGAAAACCAACCGAGTTTGAGTGATGGAGGAAGGGTAACGCCATTTGCAAGTCAGTCAGGATTTAAAGAAAATGATACTAAGGAGAGTAGAACACAGTTTTAGTTTTGTTCGCTCGTTCGAGATCGATAGACAGGACAGGATATCGTAAACGGAAATTATATTGGAGTAATTAGTTCCCCGTACCTGATTCTAGCTACATACAGTAGTGCTCATCTAAATTGGGACACCTGAAATTTAGGTTGACGCCGGGTGCTTTTTATTAGACTAAAGATCAGCAACGTTAATACCTGATGATACCCGGAATATTTGTTATCGTAGAATTACTCTTTCTCTCCCAGTGTGTCCGGAAAATCGCACTCAAAGCGTTCCACCGTAACATGAAGTTGCGAAGGAATGCTGTCCCTTGGCACAGATAAGTCTAAAAGTAAATTTAATGGCTGACATAGCCCATAGCAGATTGTTAAGCCAAGAAGAAGAGAATACTTTTAACCAATGAAAGTCCGGTCAAAAAGCTTCTGTATTAGGAATAAGGAAAATATACGTTGGATAGATTATCCAGCCGAGATATTAGGGCCGCCAGGTGGTAGAGGCGACAACAACGCCGATCTCCATTCCGCAGGACCGCCGTAAGCCAGAATGGTTGACATGACCTAAGAGGTCGCTAGGCCAAGAAAAGAGAGAGAGAGCGAGAGAAAGACTATACAGCTACCGAACATTTAAGTAAAAGCACAAACCTCGGTGTTGTAGTGCCTAAGAAAAGAGTTTTCTAAGCGTTTGATCAACCCTATTTCGAGCCAAAAAGAATATTTTATTCACTCAATGAATTCTGAGCATTCTTATTTAGAAGTGTAACACATGTTTAAAGCAACATTGTACGCTTGTTCCACCAACTCGATCATACTGAACGCCAAAATCTTAAACTGTCCCACGTTAGATGAGCACAACTGTCTTTTTATACAGTCTTTATATGCAAGATTATATGCTTAATTCTCTCAAAAAACTGCTTTTACTTAAAGTTAGTGTAACTTCGATCAAAGACATTAAAGGTGCACAGGACGCCAGCGTTAATGCAATCGTATTATTAATAATCTTATTACGTAGCGAGTTGAGCCAACATTTTAGGGAACCATCACAAATTTCTACTACCAAAACCAAATCCTCCGTTGATATTGTGTTGGACGTGTTTCTCACTATTTAGCTCTGTGGTTGGTTGGTTGGTTGGTTGGTTGGTTGGTGTATGTGGTAAACGTGTGTTTGGTGAGTAACAACAACAACAAAAATCAATCCAATCCAATTTTACTAGGTTTTTTTACACGTAAAAATCGATTTGCTTCGATAGTAACGTTTTTTCTCATTATCATCATAAACAAAAGCTCTCTTTTTGATTTACAGGATCCCGCTCTATTGCTCTCGACTGTAACCGGGTGCCTGCTTGCAACTGCATCAAGCGAGTATGACTAATTTTGTACATTTGCTTGATGTATGCTGCACGGGCGCAGGTAGCAGCAAAAAAAAAAATGGGGCAAACCTTTCATAGCGATAGAGAGATAGATTTTAATAAATTCGAATCGCGTTGTTGTTTTGATCGTCAGCCGTGTCTGTGCCACCCCGTACTAAACGATGGAGTGTTTTGTTTTTTTTTCCTTCTTTTCCATCTTTTTTCCCCACCCGTGTTCATGAACTCGGCGTGTAGCGTATGGACCTTGGCGAATGTCCCAAGGTGCACGATCTGGCCCTGCGAGCTGATTACGAAAATGCGTCCAAGAACAAGGACTACTACTACGATGTTGATGTAAGTAGAGTGAATTTAATGATTTGCTTTGCGAAATATTAAGAGTTCCGTTTCCTTCTTTTTCCCTAGGCCATGGAACATCTGCAGGCATTCATCGCCGATTGCGATCGACGCACGGAGGCGGCAAAGAAGCGGCTCGCCGAAACGCAGGAAGAACTCACCGCCGAGGTGGCCGCTAAAGCAAACGCCGTCCACGAACTTGCCGAGGAGATTGGCAAAAAGCTGGCCAAAGCGGAAGCACTAGGTGAGGCTGGGCAGGTGGAGGAAAGCATGAAGCTTATGTCGGAAATTGAGGAACTTCGTTCGGAAAAATCTCGCGCTGAGCAGGAATATCGTAGCTCGATACCGGCCAGCACCTACCAGCAGCAGAAGCTACGCGTGTGTGAAGTCTGCTCGGCCTACCTGGGCATACACGACAACGACATACGGCTGGCGGACCATTTCGGCGGTAAGCTTCATCTTGGGTTTTTGGCCATTCGGGACAAGCTGGCCGAGCTGGAGAAAACGGCCGGACCGCGGCAGAAGGAGCTGCGCAAAACGGGTCGCGACCGTGACCATGAGGATCGTAGCCGTTCGCGGTACGTCGGTGGCCGGGAGCTGGATCGACGTTCGCGCGCGCTGGCACGTAGCCGTGATCGTAAGGATACGGCGGGGTAAGTTAGCCGGCTGTGTGCGTTTCATGTTGAAGGCAATGATTAACATGGCGTTTTTATATTCCCCAGTCGCGATGTTAAACCGACGGAAGATCGCAAGGATCGAAACGAAGGGTAAGGCTGGGCTGGGAAAAGGCTTTAGAAAATGTTTCACCTACAATTTGCATTTGCTTTTTCCAGCCGTGATCGTGATCGCGGTGACAGACGCCGCTCGTCCGATCGCAGTAATCGGCGATCGCGAAGCCGTGATCGTAGCCGCGACCGGGATCGTCACAGCGATCGCAACAACGATCGCCGGCGGCGATCACGATCGCGCGAAAGATCCAGACGGTAAGCATCTTTCATTCTGTAGACATCCCAATAAAACAAAACAAAAAAAAAAAAAACAGGTAATAGCGGATAGGATAGCTGAATATACACACACACACACACACCTTCCCCAACGTGGCGGAGACTTTCGTGGCGGAGCAGTGGAGCAAAATAAACACAAAAGCTATCTGTAACAACGACACGCGGGGCGACCGTGGCAGCGGATCCATCTGATCGAGGGCCCGTGAACGATTGTGGAGCCGGAGCATCGCTCGTTAATTGTAAGCATAGTATTTCTTTCTTTTCTCATTTCTCTTAAATCTTTACGATTCTACTATTCGTTACAACAACACAACACTTTACAAAAAAAAAAAATAGATCGTCTTTTAAACTGCATCGACAGACAAATCTGATAGAATGATCGTATTGTATTCCTTTTTACAAAATTTAACTACATCCCTCGCTCGCGGCCCCTAAATACATTGTGTGTGTGTGTTGATGGTGACCCAAAACAAATACATGAGTTAAAACAATGCAAACAATGCAGTTACAAAAAATGGTGACAAATTTGTGTAAAAAAATGCATAGTTACGAGTGTGTGTGCTGCATCATCGAACGTTGCACCCTAGCGGGCGAGCAACATTTTTCAATTGGCGGTTCTTTCTGAGTATGTATTTTCAAGCGTGTTATTGCAAAATTATGTTTTTAAGTGTTTAGTCCGTAGGATAGAACGAGAGGGGGACGGGAGAAGAAGAAAAATAAGAAAAAACAGCAGTACGAAAGTAAGCATAATTGGCAAATGTTCGTGATTCTGTTCTGTCTAGTGTTGTTACTATGATTTCAAGTAACTAGAATTAAAAAAACAAACGGCCATTTTGTTTCGCGCATGCCTCTTGTGCGTTTGATCTTCAAAAGTTAATCATTTTGGTAAGTGAAAAGATGAGTTTTTCAAATTTTTGCTTGCAAATGCAACAACACTACCCATGGTTGTTGGTGTTACACACTTTGGCAGAAAAAGAGGGGTTGGTTACCTACCGAAGAATGGATCACTTCTTTCGTCTTTTCGCAACTGGCGAACGAACGGTTTTGTACATTAAGCATACAATGGGAGATACAAATTGAGCAGCATTAAGCATTTGAATTAACTTTTTTATAACAAGCTGTACCGATGCATCCCATACAGAGTTTGTAGCTGTATAGATGAAATAAAACTTCGAAACTTCGTGTCAATAAGTGTCTTACTATTATCTTGGAATCTGTAATCCGAAATGAAAATATATAGTAGTTAAAGTCATTTAAGGACCATCTATATCCAGTTATTTCCCTAGCGAACGCATCAACATTCAACACTCGATCGTACTTTGGGACTCATTTATCCATGAAGGCGGACTACCGGATTCAATATTGAAACAGCTTCAGGGCGCTGACCAGTGATAACTAGACTGGTTCAACAGCACCAGACCGTATTAATAATTTGAGGAATTTCGTGTTAGAAGGCTGCACCTTTTATATTAAATTATCAAAAAAATATTTAAAAAAATTACAGTAATTAAATTCGTGTACCAGTTTCTGCTCTACTCACTGTAAAACATCAACAAAGCTGCTGGCAACACTGCTTACTTGGTGTCTGACGTGTTTCAGCTGACGTTTGAATGTTTTGGTCGGCGTCGGCATTTTTTCAGTGGCTGTGGCAAAAACACTACCATACACCAATCAGCCACCCGCAAGCGACGCATCGATTTCCCAGCTCGACTTCGTCTATCGAAATAATGCACCAGCGGAACGATTCTTGAACGGACGGTTTCAGTTTGCTGCGAATAAAATGTTGACCACCGAGTTTGTCCAGCTGGTGCTACTGTTCGGCTCCGGCTCCATATTCTTCCTGTTCGTTGTGGTAAGTACCGTTGTGGGGCGCAACAGGAGGGTGCCGGACTAATAACGAAGCCCAATGTTGTTTTTTTTTTAGCTCGGAATAGTGCTTAAAGTAACGACGACACCGTTCCCAAAAATTGTACGCCACAGAGATGAAGAGTACTACAAAGATCCGGCGTCGGGCGATAGCCGACTGTTTGCTTCGCTGGAGGACGTACCGACGCTCAAGCTGAGCGTGATCGTGCCCGCATTTGATGAGGAAAAGAGACGTAAGCAGTACAACCAGAATGATAAAAATCCATTCCAATTATACAATTTTCCCCCCTTTTTTCCAGTGCCCGCTATGCTGGACGAGTGCCTAGAATATCTGGAGGCGCGTGTCGAAGTGGAAAAAGATTTCACCTACGAGGTGATCGTCGTAAGTGACGGTAGTCGCGATCGTACCGTAAAAGTTGCAATGGAGTACGTCGATCGGTTCGGGTCGGAAAAAGTGCGTGTACTGAAGCTCATCGAAAACCGTGGCAAGGGTGGTGCTGTGCGGCTCGGAATGCTAAGCAGCCGCGGACAGTTTCTGCTCTTTGCCGATGCCGATGGTGCGACCAAGTTTGCCGACTATGAGAAGCTTGAACGATCCATGCGCGAGATGACGGGATCCGATTGGAAGCGTGACGCACTGGCGATCGGGTCACGGGCCCACCTCGAAGAGGAAGCGACCGCAAAACGTACCATCTTCCGTACGATTCTGATGCACGGGTTTCACTTTCTCGTGTGGACGTTTGCGGTCAAAAAGATACGGGATACGCAGTGTGGATTTAAGCTAGTTACGCGTTCCGCTGCCCGCAAACTGTTCCAGGTGATGCACGTCGAACGGTGGGCGTTCGATGTGGAACTGCTGTTCATTGCCCAATCGTACAACATTCCGATTGCGGAGGTCGCCGTGAACTGGACGGAGATCGAGGGTTCGAAGCTGACACCGTTCTGGTCCTGGTTGCAGATGGGGCGGGATTTGATGTTGATCTGGTTCCGGTACGCGATCGGTGCGTGGCAGCTGCGCAAAGAACATGCGAATTGAACAGCAAAAGGGGGGTTTTAGGATTTTTAAGGAAGCATTTTCTTTTGGCGCTAGGTTAGTTTTTGCACTGCAACACCGAATGATCTAAATGTAGTCGTAGATAAAACGGAAGAAATAAACGTAAGCAGAAATCGTTGCTTCTGTAAGCATCCTTTCCCGGATCCTGTTTCCGAATTGGAGATTCGTTATCTTTTTTTGTTTGCTTTCTGTTTACAAATAAATAAACCAAAAATGTTTTTAAATGCTTCTGAATTTTTCACCCAATTTTGAATAGAGAATCCTTTTTTTCCATTTTCATCACCCCCCGGAAAACAAAATTAACCCTTCTGCCTTGTGTCAGATTTGACGTTTCGCTCAAACGTAAACAAACCAGCCACCCCCCAGCACAACCAGCTGTCAAAACAGACCGCGACTTCAGTGCAACAAACGGCAGCGAAGAAAAACATTGTTCTTGCGTGCATTTTCGGTATGATGCCCGATTTTTCGGTGCTTTGCGCTTAAATGATTGCTTCCAAGTGCCGTTTCCGGGACGGGAAATAGTGTAGTGTAAATGTAAGTGGTTCCGTTGGTGTGAAGTTTCGCTGACGATGGCATAACCCTTATCTGTTGCATTTTGCCGTGCGTTCCAAGTTCCATCACATGCGACGATCGTCGTGTAGGATGTGCGGGCGTGCGGTGTGATGTGTGATTTTGTTAAATTAACCCTCGTTTGCCCAACTCACAACTCTATTTGGCAAGTGGCAGTCCGATCGGAGGAGGAAGAAAGGAATCAAGGGAATACCCCCCCCATCCGTACCGTGTATTGCACCAGCAGAAGGTGCCGAAAAAAAAGCCAATGGAATAAAATCGTCGCGGTTCGGTGAAGTCTCAGTCTCCGGTTCCAGCGGTTGCGTGCGTAGGTTGAACCGCACCGTGTACCCAAGTCCTTAACGAGAATGGACCGTCGGTGACGACGACGACGACGACAGTGAGTGTTTGCGTTTGTTTCGCGATCGATCGTGCGAGCTGTTCCGGTTAACCTCGGGGAACACGGGCCGAAACTCACCCGGAATGGAGGGCCGGTCGTAGGGCATCGTAGGGCCAAGGATCACATGTTTTTTTGTTCCTTTCTTCGTTGCACGGGTTCGTCGCGGTCGTCGCGGTGGTGCGCGTTTCTGGTGCGATAAGTGCGCGTTTCTCGTGCAGCACAATCAACTTTATTGTGACGATTGACGATCGAGACGGCTGGCTGGTACAGTTAATCTAGTTTAGCATCGCCAAACACATGCGAACCATGTGCGCGGGATGATTGTGTGTGGTTGGATGAGAGAAGTAGAACAAACACAGGCCCGGGTTTAGTTGAGAAAAAAAGTAGGCGCTGAAATGTAGAAGAAATCGATCAATTGATCGTACTCATTCCGTACAGTGAGTCCGAAAAGTATTTGTCTAGCTGCCTATTTAACTCTGAATTACGAATAGGAAGCTGAAGGGCGAAATGGGGTTGAAACGGTCCGCAACTCACGGTTAGGGTTTATCCGAAGAGTATTAAAAACGAACTTCTTCAATCCATGCAGATTGCATGAGCAGATGCATTTCATAGCTAGCTAAAAACATTGCATAATTCGATAAAAGTTCTAAATTTTCCAACAAGAGAAAGACTTCCATCATACGGAGCTTTACTTCTTTACAGAGTTTCCGAAAAGAGCTAGTCAAATTCGAGCTGGATCTAGATTCTGTTGATGATGAAGTGAAGAATTTGCAGGAAGACCTGAAAAACTCCGCAGATGATGTGGTGCTTTTCGACCTTCAGCATTTTTGGTTTTCTTCGACTCGATTTTACAGTACGGGGAGACTCTGTCTCTGGTTGGGATTCGATTCCCGGTCCAGCCGTGTGAAGACCGGCTCAATCACCGCATTGACCAACGGACCGGCCTTACGAGACCCTAGAAGTCCAGATCCCTATTAACTCAAATCATCTGCTCTCTGGATTTCTATAAGGTCCATATCGAACATCCCTGTCTGAAACAAAGCCAATATTTCGAAGAACATTTGATATAAAACAGGCTTTAAAGAATAATTAAACAAAATTCCTTTACTTATAACGATCTTTATGATAATCTCGATGCTAAGAAGAAAGCTTATTCATAGAGTCAGTTCTTAAAAAGAATTTAAAATTTCCTAAATTCTAATCATTGCTTTTATCAAATATGATCCACAAGCTTGTGACATAATGCTTCAAACGTTGGGAAATATGCAGCTAATCAAATACTTTTTGCACTCACTGATCATTGATGTTCATCGATGACTGATCTGTTTTCCGCTGCCCATCCGATCGTTATGAGTCAGCTGTAAATAATAAGTAATTAAGCTAGCACCCGTTCCGCACATCTTTCCTTCCTTCTCTGCACCTCAGCACACCACTCGAGTAAAGTAGATCACTTTCACTTGTTTCTCTCTTATTTTTATTAGTAATCATTTCCTTTCTTCACTTGTGGATGTTTCCTTTTTGAAGAGCTATTCTCCTTGTTCCCTTTTCTACTAATCATATAATTATTCCCGATTCCCAAATAAAAAGAATCCAAGGGGGCTCGTCAGCATCCGGTATATTACCGAATTGAGTTGCCCGAATGGGCATTGGACATTGGCATTTCCGGTTGCTCCAGTGCCCGTGGAGACCGGTTTGTTTCTTAGTGACAAGCGGTCTCAAAATCATCTTTGCATGACAGAGGAGGTATCGGGGTATGGTACACTAGCCCAGCTGACTCACCGGGCAGGTATCGGTGACCGGTAACCGGTGCACGCTTGATTGATCTCGAAACACGGCTCCCGAAGAACCGGATACCGGAGAGTGAAGGGCATTTTATGACGGGAGTCGCGGCTGTACCTTTAACCACCGTGTGATATCACGAGCATGGAATGCATTTCTGCACAGGTTCCCAAACGACACGAGCGCAACGCCGTCGGGATGCAGGTGTGTAGGGCTTGTATATGTAACCATACATTCCATCAACTTCGGCACGCTCCGGGATGGATGGTTTGGAGGATGGCTCAACAGCGAGCTTACAAGTCCCGGTGAGTCATCCTCGGTTCCAGCGATTGCTGGAAACTTCCTTTGTTTGGTGTTTAAATGACTTATGCTGTCGAGCAAGCGTAAGAGCGATTTAAATGGCCTGTTTTTTTGGATATACTCTGATGGAGGCTTGACACATCTGCAACAATAATGTCTGCTTTTTTAATTAAGCAATAACTTTCTTATTTAATTCAGACTTGAATAAAACGAAACTAAATGCTGTGCCATGCAGATACTTCCCGCTGCTTTCCCATTACTACCTTGGCGACATCATTCTTCATCGCAAGTGAATTCGGACTGGGAGGAAGAAAAACAAAACTGGACACTTCCTAATCGGATCCTGTCACATAGCCCGGCCGCCATCCCACCGGATTCTGAGAACCATCCGAGACGCGAAACCGTGCGGGCAAGAAAGCACCAACTCACCCTCGCTCACCATTGCTAGAACCCCGGGAACGCGTAACGCGTTCTGTGTTGTTCCGATCGGTCGTCGATCGGTCCGAAAACGCTGGCAGAATTAATTATGCCATTGTGTATATCGGAACGGATCGGAGACTCGGGCGTTTCAATCGGACCTGCTCGCCTCTTTCCTGCCTGCCACCACTACCATTTCACCAGTCCCGGCCGGCCACTGGCCAGTGTCGCCGGTCTCTTACTTCACACACATAACAAAAAAACGTATGGCTGTCGAGACCATTACCTTTTTCGTGCTAATGCCTGTATGCAAATGAACCGGTTCCCGTTGCTGCTGAACAGAACCGAGAGAGCCGCCGCCGAGCGCGTTCTTTCTGTATCTGGTTTTTGCGATATTTTTTAAAATAAAAATTATATCCACCCCAGCAGCAGCAGTTGTTTTTAAAGTAACTTTTGGGAAGTTCTTTGAAACCTCAACAACCCTTTCTCCTCTCGGGAAGTCTCTTCTTGCTTTCGTTCTTGCGTGTACAGAGAGAGATACACCACACCCGTTTCTACAGGTAGAATATAGGTGTCGTCGGGGATGGGATTTGATACCTGGTCTCTTCGGGATATCATCAACTGGCGCCGCTACCACTGGTCCACCGGGTCACCCGATTCTACAGCCGATTAAAATCAACAAACAGTTACAGTCAACGGGGATATCCGTGTGCTCCCCTGTAATATCTCTCTCAGCTTCAATCGCTTGCGACATAATTGAAACCATAACCGTTTATCATGATCTTATCTGACCGGTCTAAAAGAGTTTAAGGTGATTAGATTGTAAACGCACCACCCTGATAGAATCATAGTAGTGGACAAACGAAACAAGCGTTGCAACAGTGGTGTAGTGAGTGTTGATTGATCACATTTTGTTATCCCCAGTGTATTTACCTTCCCAGATTTACAAACATGAAACCAGGCTAAGCGAGATTGCGTGTTCGTAGTGTTCCCTATCGGTGTGTTCTCTACGTTAGTCAATTTATGTTTAAAGTAAGCAAAGCCTCGCAAAGAAAAAAACGGTGGCCATAAGGATGCGTTAAGACGTGCAGAATATCCTCTTAGCTCTCGTACAGTCCATTGCGGTGGGCATCATAGTCAATCTACAAAGGTCCGAACGGCCGGACTTAACCGCAGCTAGTCGATGCCGGCAACAAGTGCATCTAGTCGTACAGCAGCAGCAGCAGAAGCGTCATCCAACAGCAACTGTGCACGATCGCGAAGATGATGACCGAACGGCGGAGCGATTTTGTGCTTAAATCCGGCTACATGGTGAAGAGGTCACAGAACAAAAAGCGCTTCACGCCGGTCAACTACAAGACGCGCTGGTTCGAGCTGACGCGTTTCTATCTGTCGTACTATGATATTGGAAATTTGGAGGTAAGTTGCAGGGCACGAGGGCTATCAACAGTCGGGTCCCCGATATAGACTGTGAGGAAGCTGCTGCAATTAACCAGATCGTTTCTCACCGACTCCCGGGGTGCTTTGGGAAAGCGATGTTCGCTAACATTACTTACATTAACCATACTTACTGCGTGCCGTGCGTGTGTTTGATATTACTAATAGAACTCGGTCCCAGTGACATTCGCCCTCTAACGAACGCTTTCAAATCACAGGACATTGTTTTAATTTGCAGCATAAATAGCAACAAATCACACACACACACACCATGAAATCCATCAACCCATATGCGTTCGCTGACATCATCCAGACGCATCGTGTCGCTCTCATTAATCGCTTCACAACGCATCATCATCAGCGCATGATCACCATCGATCATTGTCATCGGCTTTTAGGGAGTGAAACAATCGTGTCGTCGCCTGTTCAATTAACCCCGTAGTGCTTCTAATTGCGTGTTTTCGCGTGTTGTCGTTTTGGTATGGATTGATGCATTCTGTGTTACTGTTCGTGTGGGGCCACAAGTCTGAGGGAGGGTGTCTTAATCTGGCTAAGATGTTTACCATCACCCAAAACTGTTCGGTCTCACTAAAACCGAGCTGCTCGTCAGGCCAAGACACACCAAGGCCGGGGACAGGACAAGGAGTGAGAGAATCCTACCGAGATAAGAATCGACCTACCCGCTAAAAGACCGCCATCAATCAGTGTCATTGAGGTGGAGTTCGCGTGTGTTCTGTTTTATCGATTCCTCTTTCGGCGAGTCTTTTGGAGAGATGTGGTTTTGCAAAGCGATTGCAATTTTCTGTTTCTATATTTTGTCCTTCTTTCTTTCCATTCTGTTCCAAATATTTGTTTCGTTTTTTATTGTTCTTATTTTCATTTGTTTTGAATTAACTAATGCTCTCAATAATCTTACTAACCCTAATCTCCCTACAGTCGTGTGTCCGTGCGTGTGGTGTGAATGTGAATGAATATATATAGATTAGCATAGAAAAAGGAAGGACTTGTGCAACCGTTGTTTTATTAAATATTGTAGCTCTGTTTTTGTCGGGTTGTTACATTAAGGTATGTAATATTAATACTTCAATTTAAAGATGCGCGTAAAGATTGGATTACAATCCAATTCGTAGCAGGCTGGTTAGAATGTTGCTCTTAGCCAGGAACGCTCGCAACTGCTGGCTTTGCATACTTTCAGGCGCATAGCACTAATTTTGAATATGTAACGCCTTTCAAATCATTTCCTTTAAGCATTTGCACGCCTCTTAGTCTTTTTCATTTCTTCGTACATTTTATGAGCACACATGCACGCTAGCAATTTATTAAACTATCATCTCATTTTGTAAATTTCTGTATAATTTAAATCGCCCCATCCCTTTGATGTTGACCCACTTCGTTGGTGGTTCGTTCGGCTGTTAATATCCTCCTCCCGTATATCAGCTTATCTCTCGTCACATCGTTTTTGCGGTAGTTCGTACTGCTAAGTATTATGTTACGCTACACACACACACAGACACACAAAAAAGCGTATGAGAATAAATTTCGCACATGCTATCCCAGGTCGCAACAGAGCCAGAGTTGATTTCGGTGCCCGCGTTCTCCATGCTGCCTCCCTATAATAAGCCAATCGCCGACAAATGCCGCGATAGGTTCCCATAGATCGCCGCTCGCGCTTATAACAAGCTGATTAAAGACGCCGCAGCAAGACGTTTGACGTTGTTGGCATATTTTGTTCCCCTCTTGCCTGTGCTTTTGCTTGCTGCCGACCCCACGAGGGCGAAACCTTCTTAACAAACAAACAAATCATTCACATTATTCGACAAACGGATGAAGCGCGGCATCAACCGTAAGGTGAAATCCGAAAAGCAAAAAGAGGCAAACCGTGGAAAAAAAACTATATTAAAAATCCACACGTTTTCTATCGCGCTCTTCCCGTGTGTCCGCATTCATTGGGTAGGAGGAGGAACCACGGACAAGACATGCTCGCGCGCCGTAAACGCAACCGATGCAACCTTTTCGATGTGCTTATTCGCGACTTCGGGAAGCCTTTTGTTTTGCTTGGCCACCCTCTTGGTGGCGAATTTGGTTTTTTAGTCACCGTTCAATTGGAACTGGTAAAATGATTCATCTTACCATCATCATTCGTTTACCGTGCTGTGAAAATGTGCGGCTTTATAAATTTGATATTTGCCCGGCCACCTCTTCCCGATCGGGGTGATGCTATCGGTGGTAACGTACCGCGATAAAATGGCGCGCGAAAGATGAAAAACACGACAAAATGCGTATTTTAAAACCCGGTTCCGTTCCGTCAGTGGTGGTCCAAATCCGAGTGTCGGCAATGATTACACTTTCTTGGCGGCGAATGCGGTTTTTGCTTCCTTTCGGGCCGGTGGGCCCGTCCGTTGTCTTTTGTGCTTTTGCCGCCTGCTGATGTGATATGAGAAAAGTTTGTTTTCTATAATTTAGCTCCGTTTACTAAGAACTGTTGGTTGGAAGATCGGCAGAAAGAGGTTGAGTTAATGAGAAGGAGAAGAGTTTGGTAACGCGTTTTCGATTGTGTGTTTTAAAAAATGTCTCTCGCCGTATCTCGCCGGTATTGACCATTTTCGGTTTGATGTGTGTGCTTTCGGGGAGGACACTACAACACGGGACAGGACATCTCATCTTCTGTGTTTTCTTCCTCGCCGGGTGATAATTTAGCTGGAACCAGGCTAAACCCCTACCGTGTGATCTCAGCGCTATGCATTCCCACGAAAGCTCGATCGACTTTTACGATCACCGATGAGGACGTGTCGGTTGGTGCACTTTTCTGAACCCCGAGCCGTCTTCCGGCGGTGGATGGACGGGTTGATGATGATGGGTGATGAGAGCTTTTCTACGAATCCGCGCCCGCCATGATTCATCTCATGCCCGTGGCGGGACATGTTTATTGTCACACGCGAGCTCATTTAAATATTTTGCTTTGGACGAGCTGCAATTTAATTAACATACTCGGTTTAATTGTTTACGCCCGAACAATGGGGCGGTTATTTTTTTGCTGTTTCGGGGATCCATTTTCGAACCGTTTTACCGTATTATTTATGGTGATTTATGGTGGACAGATTCATTTGTTGGAAATTAAGCGGCATGGGTTTGATGCTTTGCAAAACCGTGTGATGAGATTTTATCAGTTTGATTTAATTTATGATTTGGTTTTAATGTGTTATCCTTTTTTGAAAGGTTGTTTCCTGCCATAAATAATGTTTATTTTTGTGTATTTTTTGCTTTTTTATTTTTTCTGTTTTGATGTTCTTATTTACGTTTTTGTAACCTTCCCTTAATTTTTTTTCTTAAAACATCATCTCAATTTTTGCTTTTTTATTTTTATTTGTTTTTGGTTGTTTTTATTAAAAAATCAATCTTTTCATTATTTTGTTTCAATAAAAAATGTTTTGCTGTTGTTTTACACAGGCTGCCAATGTTCTTATGTGAGATTTATATTTTATTTTGCTGCTATTTATTATTTCATTGTTTTCTTTTCTTTCAATCTACCATTTTTTTATGATTTTTAACAAATTACTATCCTTAATTCTCTTTTGACTGTTATTTATTTATATTTCTGTGCTTCTTTCTTGTTTTTCTAATGTTTTTTTTCTGTTGTTTAATGTTACTTTTGAATTTCTTATTTAATTTATTTTCTTAAATGTTAGCTTATTTTTCTTGTATCTTTTTATATATTTTGTTTTATTTTAAATTATTTTTTTAAATCTTTCTGACTCTAATTTGTTTTGCAAAGAAAGCTCTTTAAACTTTTTACACTTCATTTCGTTTTGTTGTTCTATTTTAATAGAAACTTCTATATCTTATGTTTTCCATGTTTCAGTTTTCATTCGTCATTTGTTTACTTATTTGTTATGTTTTTAAAAGTATTTTTTTTTAAATTTGAATTCGGTTTTACAAATTTTATTTTGCTGCAAAACTAAATCACTTCTCTCACCTTCACCTTCTTATTTTTCTGTTGGTTTTCGCGTTGTGCAAGAAAGTTCCATCCTTTATCATACGGCCTTCCGTATTTATACATTTTTTGCTTTCTTATGACCCACCGGCGCACATTTGTCCTGTGTTCACCTTAACTTCACAATGTTGTGCCGTGTCGTTTGCTTTATTTTCCCCCAGTATACCACCCGTGGTCCGGTGGGTGCTAAAATCGGGCTGCGGGTGGGGCTCGGAACCGCGGCCCAGGCTCGTAGTAATAATAACTGCACACTCGGTGCGCAATTTATGCGATAAGTGGTCGTTCCTTTTACGCCGGCTGTTGTGTGCCGCTTGAACCAGGAAGCACTAGCAGTAAGGGAATTGTTGTCGCTGTCGGAGAAGAAGTAGAAATGAAAATGAGGTCGACGGTCTATGGGTTGTGCCATTGGTGCTGTTGTTGCATTCTTTTTTTTTTTTGTAGCCTGTCTCTCTGTGTGTTTGTGTTTGTGTGGCTACATAACGAAACTGGCAAACAATACAGGAGACAGGAGGATACTCGAACACAAACGGTTTGGTAGACAGTGGAAGCGCTAGGAAGTTTTCCCACCTTGGTCAACACTTTTTTTTTGCCCGGGGAAGGGGAGTCGTCACCCGAACCGGGAATTCTTTGCATTGCTCGGGAATAGTTCAGCATAAATTGGATGTGTAGCTGATACGAACTAATACTTTTTAGATGTTTTTATGATACATTTCGGGGTTTAATTTTTCTTTTGGGGTAGTTTTGTCGCTACTTTAACATAATGAGTCCCATTTTTGAACTCGTAGAAAAAAAGTAAATCAATAAAGGAAACAAAAAATGAAGAAACGAAAGTAAAAAATAAATAAGAAAAAAGACATTTAAAATAAAACCCGATTTGAATTATTTAATCCCCTGTAATTGAAAATATTTAACAATTGAAATAGAAAACTAATCATTCGCAGTTCACCCCGACGGTTTGGTGCTGCTTTCTACGCCCGAAGCATCATCGCGCTATTGCGCATCCTTTCGGCCGCCTTTTTTTCCCTTCGAATCCGGAGTATGTGTTGTGCGGCTGCACGTATGGGTCGGTCGGATAAGAAACGGATAGGTATGCTTTATCTAGCCGAACGGACGGCACCCTAGTATTAGTATCGATGGTGAATCGTGATGAATGCTAACACGACCACCAACACCACCGTGCGAGAGCCTGTGCGTGTGTGTGTGTGTGGAGTGTTGAATTTGATTAAGGATGCGGCATCCTCTGTGGCATCCTGGACACAGGCTTCGACTGGCGTTGTTGTTGATGTAAGAGATTAATGAGGCGCCGGGAGTTTTTTTTCTACCGATTCACCACACCCTTGGAAACAAAAGGGAGAGAAAAAGAAGTGTGAATCGGCGGTCGGTTCATTTCCCCTAACTTTTTTTTACCCCGAGGGTTCGTGAAGTG
Organism: Anopheles stephensi; assembly: GCF_013141755.1. Lineage (NCBI taxonomy): Eukaryota > Metazoa > Arthropoda > Insecta > Diptera > Culicidae > Anopheles > Anopheles stephensi. The sequence goes on along the minus strand of NC_050203.1, from coordinate 79,979,937 downwards.
CCGCGGAACACACTTCACTTTGAGTAGAATTGTTTAATTCGTCCTTGTGAAAGGATTTAAACAAAAAAAAATGATTTCAAGGGGTGATTTTTAAGGGATGATTTAAAGGGGATGTTTTTAAAGTAAATTGTAAGAATAACTTTCCCAATTTTTATTAACAAAATAATTAATTTAAATAAATTCTTCGAAATAAAAACATATTTTACACCCTCTTTACAACCCTTATTGCATTCCTTTAAAGCCCTAAAATATATTTTCATTTGTAGCAATTTTCTCACCCCGCCACCGTAAGGGTTCACGGGGTCGGAAAACTCATCTTACACTCAACACACACACACACACACTCACGAGCGCGCACACGCCAATTCCTATTCAGGACACTCCTCTGTTGCCGTCGCTGTATTAGTGCCATTATCAGCTGGTACTGCGGCGCAATCCTATCGCTGTATTGGTATTGGTCGCGCCTCCGCAAAACGGAACAGGAGTTTTCCACTCCAATCTCAGTGGGGTTGGAAAAACCTGCGTTTGCGCCCGCCGGTACGGGTGTGTTGGTGTGTCATCGTGACGGTATTCCGGAAAAGCGTATTCCGTGCCCAACTCAGGAGGAGCCGCCCAATCCTGTTTTTACGTGACCACGGGAAAGGCTAGACGTGTGGAAGTAACCGTGCGGGGCAAGAATACAAAGAGCGAGTACAAACGGTTAGCCACAACGCGTACGCGACACGCCACGGTTTACTGGAGGCCGCTCGCAGATATTTAACGCAGCGCCCCAGCAGTAGTAGTAGCAGCAGCAGCAGCAGGGTGTAGTAGTTTTGTTGTAGTCTCGGTTTGTGCGAGTCGAAACGCCTCTTTTGAAACGGATTTATCAGAGAAAAGTGTGTGCCATTTTCCCTTTCCTATGGGTGACCAATGTGAAGATAGGTGGTGTGCAGTTGATCCTTGGAAATTTTACTAGGAAGTTGTGTCTCTGCTGGGTGAAAAGGAATAAGTGCTAGGTTCGGCGAAGGAGTGTTCCTATTGTGTGTGTGTGTGGAAAATCTCCAACAAAAAAAAGCGAAGCTTTCCAATGGTTCCAGATGTTTCGGTTCCGGAGATGTCTTCGCCCAGAAGCGAATCTCATCTAAAAAGGTGTTGAAAAGTCCATGTCGCCGTTCGCCGTACTGAATGGATTAAGCCTCGCACCGTAATCAGTTTTTGGTGTGGAAAAGTTTTGCAAATTTTCATCACGCAGCACCAGCCCTCGCCGGGTACGTGCTTTTCGTGCTAACTAATTTCCCTATTTTTCAACCAAAGCGGCTTAACTCTCAGTGTACCAGCAAAAAGAAAAGCTGAAGGCAGATTTCCCAATTGACAAGCGGGTGAGGGTGTGTCTGTGTGTACGCATCAATTGTGCGTGTGTGTGTACGCAGAAAAATACAGATCAGATTGTGTTGGTGTGTGTGCGTGTGTGTATTGACCAGTCGGTTTTGTGTCCCGTTTTCGGGGTGGCGTACCTCACCCAAAATTTCATCCCCCTATCGGTGCCATTTGCCACCCTCTCAAAACAAGCCTGGCAAGCGGGTCGTTAGTGTGTGCGTGTGTTTGTGTTTGTCTCTTTGGCCGGCTAGACAGCGGCTCTGAAGCGTACCTACGGGCGGAGGTGGGATTTGGATTACTGAGAGCGCAGAACTGTTGACGGAGCGTGCCTTGTGGTGTGCTTGAGGCACTTGATTAAGGGTTGGAATAGGGTAAGGTTCGAGACGGGCGCGTCCTGGTGTTTTTTTTCCTCTCCTTACTATAGCCCTTAATTTTATGAAGAATTGTTTAAAATATTGTTATTGTTTTTCTAATTCTATAAATATTTTACATTTATATTTATATAAATTTTTAAAAGGTTTTCCAAATTTTTTCCCAAAGTTTTCACAAAATTGTTTATTTCTGCTCCAAATAAATCTATTTAGTTTGAAATTCAATTGGTTCAATTTCAGTTTTTTTTTTATTCATAAAGAACGGCCTGGCCGTATTGCTAATTTCAGTTCAATAGTTCATAAAAAATCATCGCAGTCAAGTTCATTCAATAATCCCTCACATTGCATACATTCAGGCGCTAGCGAACTTTAAACACCTTTAAACTGTACCTTTAAACTGATGTCCGGTACCTTGCATCACCTTCAAAAAGAATCTATTTTATCGTTTCGAAGTGTAGTCTTGCTTGCTAGAACTGCATTTTACCTTTACCCGCTTGGCATGGTGATTCCTGAATGCAATGTTCATCGTACGGCGCAAGTGGAAAATAATTTCTGGTTGGTGGCAGCATGGGCACCCGAATATTTAGTAGCCCGGAACCCACTCAATCTTCTTTGCAAGGATAGTGCACTCGCCGCGAGCTTATCCGTAGGCAGATCACATTTTGGCAGCTAGCCAACGAAGAACCGAAACCTTGGAGCTGTCCTACAGTACCTACCGTCTTCAAACGACCCAGATACGTGCCCGTACGTACGAACCTGGGAACAGTGTGGCTGTTATTTAAACCTCCATTAGCAACGATAGTTTGGTGATTATGTGCTTTAAATGACGCGCAATTGTAAAGGTTTTTTATACTATTTTTAATTTTTCTAATTAAATTCGTACCCACCCTTTGAAGCGCTTGCTTTCTTCTTCAAGCATGCCGGCTTTCGACTCTTATTGAGCCTGCCGCACATTAATTGAATGTGTACCCTGCACAAAAGCCATGACAGATGTACGTACGTCATTCGGTCGGAAATCGAACAGGGGGCACCCCCTTTTGTTTTCTGAATGAATCGCCCAGTAGCCCACTTTTGCGCACCGCTGTCGGCCATTCTAAAGTCTCACAGGGGTTTGACTTGGTAACGTCCCGGTCGGTGAGGAGGGGGCATAAATCAGCTATCAGCTGGAACAGAGCAACAGCAACTCCAACTTTCTCACCCTCGTTTAATAAAGCTGCCTCGAATAGGATAGTTGAGGACCTAGTTTTCCAATCGACGACAATGCACATCGAGGTCCATCGAGCTCTGTTTTCGGGAAAGGGATCTCCTCCGTGTAACGTGACACGAATTGGACGCACCGGGGATGATTGGACGAACCGAGAAGACTACTATGTAGCATGATTTATAGAACGCCACAAATCTTCGGTCTCTCCGTATGCGTGTTTGACAGTGTAATAGAAGGCGTTAGAGGAGAAGAAGATGGCTGATACGGCGGTGCGGGTAAATTTAATCTTGAAGACTGCAAGACGAGACGACTCTCAAAAGCTGCCGGTGGTCGATTGATCCTCACCCTTTTTTTTTATTTGTGTCCCATTTCTCACACGAGAGCTTCCTTTTGTGTGTTGCTTGTGGAAGAAGCTTCTAGGACGCTCTCAAAGCCTGGGAAGCCCTGTTACGGAGGAAGATCCATGTCCGGCTGAAGTCCGCATTTAGAACACTATTGTTACTTCGGTTCGTCGGTTTGCTTTTCATTTGCAGCGTGTATTTGAGAATGATCGGCGCAAGCGAACAAGCAGCACTTAAATTGAATCCCTTTCCCGGGACACTACCGATGATTAATTTATGTGACGCATTTTGAGGGGTTGATTGAGGGAGGGGGAATGCATGTAAGGGCTTATTGTAGCTTGGATGACCTCAAAAAAGGGATATTGTTCCTCTGGTCTTTTGGTCTTGTTGATTGACAAATTGAGGTTCTTGGACAAGTCCAGTCGGTACCGATCGTCGAAGAAAAGGTTCGTCCAGATCTGATTGGATATCCTTCCAGCATAATTAATGCTCTCGTTTTTATGACCACTTGAAATAATTTAATGATTAAAGGATTGCCGAACGGTACGGTTGAGGCTTCTTGATTCTAAAACCCCTTTCTGGCTACTTTATCGTGTGTCCGAGCAGCGATCCATCCGCATTCCGGTTAATGGAGGTGTGAAAACTCCCGGTGCAAAGGTCATCGGACTTTCGGACCTAATCCGAAATGCACGGTGAATAATTTAGATAGATTGCCTGGAACGGAACCGAGGGCTGCGGTTTTCAGTACAAAATATTGCCTTATTCGTTCCACATACCGCGTTTGGAACGATGCTGGCCGTGACGTGACGGCTAGCATCAGTGTAGTCGTGCATTATGATGGAGAGTGTGTGAGGAGTTGTTTCCCCATGCTAAGCTCACCTACCGTTCGTACTGTACCAAAGCTCTGCCAAAGCGCATCTTGTCTGTCCGTGTTCGATTACCAAGTGAAGACAGGAAATTGAGACTCGGTCGGGTTTGATTCTTCCCTGGCACGTGTTGCAGAAAAGTGATATTTCCGGCGATGTTCTACATTTCTTGGTTAGGAAGTAGTGAATGATTGAGAACTCCTCAATGATGCCCAGTGTGTTGGGATATAACGCGCATATATAGATTAGAAGAACTGTTTTTGAATGTATTTTTAAATAACTATTATGTAATTTTTTTCTTTTATCTTGTGTCTTGGAATGCCTCTAGTTTTCGCATGTTTGTAGCCCTTTTAAATGTGTTTTAAAATTTAATTTGCTTCTGTGTATTTGAGTGTATTCAATCATTTTATTCCTTATTAACTTTCTTTTCTATATTGTTTTTATTCACTTTTCTATTTTTTCCTGGCTCTTTTCACATAACTGTCAAACTCTTCCTGTTCGCTTTTCACACATTCTTCACACAAACACACTCACGCTTCTCATGGTTCTAACGCCTCTTTCCGCTCTGTCCGCTTCAAAAGAACTGGCAAAAGTACCACCGCTTTTCGCATTGCATCATTTCCATCACACTGCACACTTGGCGCTGGGATGTTACACAGTTGCCTCACAGCAAACTGTTCCACACCGAACCAAAAACTATCGAGCACCGCCGTACTAATAATAACACGTTTAAACGTTAATTTCTCTCTCTCTCTCTCTCTTGGCTAACATACGCTTCTCTACTGCACATTCTCTGCGGCTTATTAGATGCTGGGTATGGGATGGGGTTGGCTGGCAGCACGTGCATTATTAAGTGCAATAGAGCTTCGTACCGAGTTTTAGTGTTAAAGTTGGCTAATTGTTACCATCAACTTCTTCTTGTTTGCTCCGAAACGCCAAAACAGAAACGACGCGAACGGGGCCGGATCAGTGTGAAGGGTGTGCGGCTCGTCGAACCAGCGCTACTGCACGGCGAGGGTGGTGATGCAGCGGCACCGGATGTAAGTTCTACCTCCCCCCACAAACAAAAAACCTCCAAGCGCTTTACACAGTCAGGCACATCAATCTATCGTTTTTTTCCTCTCCGTTTCCCCAACAGGGATATCCTTTTCAAGTAGGATACTGCGAAAGTGACGGCATCTATCCGGGAACGACACTGCCCCAGTACACACTGTATCTGGTGGCGGACAGTGAGAAGGAACGTGCCGAGTGGATCTCGTCGATTAGGAAAGGTATGTAGTGTGGAGGCGAAGTTGCGCCACGCCCGATGTCAGTTTGAACTTATATTTCATTGTGCGGGGTTTCTCTCTCTCTCTCTCTCTCTCTCTCTCTATCTGTCTCTCCGTAGTCTGCGAGGAGTATAGTCCGAAATCGTTTAGCTACCATCTGGGACTTTGGCTGGGCAGGAAGTGGTCCTGCTGCAGAAGTTTGAATCGTCGTGCGCTCGGCTGTCAGGTGGCAACGGTATGGCCGGAGTACAACAATAATCCAAGTAAGTGGCAGCCCGACATTTGATGCAGTTTATTTTGAGGTGTGGGGTTTTTGGGCAGTGGTCGACCAAGTCTGGCGATGGATTTTTTTTGTTTTCCGAAATTTGCGAATGATGGACGATAAACGATTAGTAACAACATTAAAAGCTCGATATATGGTGACCAAGCATTTATGGTTTGATTAACTTGAATTGGGTTGTACACGTATTGGATTTGTCTTGTTTATTATATCTGATTCTGGAAGTGGTTTGGACACGTACAGGCGGACATTAATTTGAGAGGCTTACACCTACAATCTTTGACAGTCCTGATCTGATATTATTTTATGGTTGCACTATCAGTGATTTTAATTCCCATTAGTTTCTGATCCAGGGTCGATACTCATGGCCGCAGAAACGAATTGACCTAGTCACTTCATCTGTAGGGCCTACCATATCCAGGGAGACAACATAGATGGACTTTACGGAATGGGTTGTCTGGTGTAATTCTCATCACATGATCAACCATACGAAGCCTTTTGTGTCTGAATTACTGAACAATATTGATGTTATTGTACGTAGAGCGCATAATTGAAGAGGGTCCTCCATTATACCTTTCTGTATAACCGGTCTTATTGTTCGACAACGCCAAGGGTTGCCCTTTTTGGAGAGAATCTATTTCTTAAAGGCATTAGCTGCAGGGCTAGGAGGGTCCAAGGACAAGTTGTTTTCTGGGTTATCTGGGGATTGATTAATGTTACATCAGTTCCTTATCTAGCTCTTTGTTTAGTCCTTTGATCAAGTAAAAGTTCCTTATCCAGGGCATAGTCCAGTCACGATTTCAGCCCATACATGTTGTTGACTCGTCCTTACTAACTTTGTAATTTGAATTGCTCTGTAGAATTTGTAAAGGTATCTTATTGCTACACATGCTATAAAACGTGTAGAACTTGCTATAAAATTGTTAAATAATATTTAAGGCCCTAGTGCAAATTTTAACGCTAGAGCCTTGTGGAAGAATACTTTGGGGTGCAAAATTAGAAACACAAAACACAAAGCAATATTCTAGCAATGCAAAAGTATTGACACTTATTGTTTTTTATGTCTTGCCCAAAAGGATGTTCGTAATAAAAAACGAGAAACTTCTCGCACTTGTTTTATGGCTACTGGCCAACCTTTGTTTCCCCTGATGAAGGACACACTTGTGTTTTATTTTCTTTCAAACCCATTCCGCTTAGCAAAGCACACATAAAACATAACTTTCTTTACAATTCCGAATATCGTTTATTGTTGTGCGTATGCAATCCGATTGACATTTCAATTGCTTTACCACCTGTTAGCAGGTTGTAATGGAGGCTGGGGTATTTTTTTCTTCATCCCTCCGCTCAACCATATTCTCAAGGACAGTGAGTGAAGAATTTGCACTCTATTGCTGGACGATGGTTTTATGAGCAGCCCAATGTAAACAGGGGAAAAATGTCCCTTTGGAAAAAAGCAAAAAAAGGTGAATGGAACGAGAGCCTTTAAGAAAAGACATGTTGTTTCTAGTTGGCCGGGTAGCTGGCGTTATGGATTCCACTTACCTGGACCCCTGGTTTCTATCTATTCGCTTCGCTGTATGTTTTCTTTCCCCGTAGTGCTATGCAGAAGCTGGTGGTGCTTCCATATTTGTGCCACCTTTTGGGCAGCAATAGGGCGCAAGGTGCTCTATTACCCTCGAGTCATCATCCCGTCGGCCTACGGACCATCCATCTAACGGCGAGAGGGATTAATTTATACTGCACCGGTGCATGTGCTTGTGCGCATTTTCTGTTCCTTTTTTTTCTCTCTTTTTAGTTTTTACGTTCTTCCTCCACTCGGTGCGTCCAATGCTGGGTTCGGTTGTATAGGCTCCGAGGAGACCTTTTGCTCGTTGCACCGGATGTCCCGGATGGCAGCAGGTTGCATCGCCGCGTGCTCAAGTGCATCGGTCGGTAGGCTTTTCTTTGCCGCATTGGCGCTTCTTCTTCGCTGGCGGAACGGTTCTTATCTGCAGCACCCTCTCGGTGAACCCTAGACCCAATTCGATGCAACGGGCCTTTCCGGGGATAATATCGGTCAACGGGGCATACCGAGTGTGGGCCAAACATTTGTTTCCACCAGCTTATACGCCCGCGTTGCTGTGGAACGTGCGGCAATTGCAACCGTTTATCCACGGCAGGTACGAGGCGTGCTAGGGAATCCTTCTCTCTTGCCCCGACCGTACTTGTGAAGATGTGAAAGGAAAGTTGAGTTTAATGTTGCTTCTTGTGGTGGCCTGGCCAACGGCACGGCATGAGCGATGCATTGGAAATAGAGAAGAAAAAAAATATACAAGAATGCATTCTTCTCTGAGGCATTCTTTCGAGATTTTTTTTTCTGTGTGCTTCGGACGAACAATAAGTGGCACTCTAGCCCGAAAAACGGAACTAATTCAACCCCTAATGAAATAGCACCAAACCGATGCAAAGGTCCCCGTGACAAATGTGTTTCCAAATAGAACTTCTTTTGAGGTAAAGGAACGATTCATCCTTGTCGTAGCTGATGGACTTTAAATATGAAGGATGGATCAGTTCGGTACGGTAAGCTGTCCTTGCTGTAAGCCAAGGAAACCTCATTCCGATAACCCAGGAATGTGGATAATTAGGTGTCACAGCTTGTACCCCTTATTAGCGTTTTATCATCGTTTAAATGAATCCATTACCTGAACGGGCACAATCACCGAACATGATAAATCGAGTTACATTTTAGCATCAGCTTCCATTACGCTTTCCGCCCCGTTGCAGTTATGAAATATTCATGTGATGATGATAAAGATAAACCAATTAAGCCAATTTCTTATTTGCATTCCAAAGTAACAATGTATCTTCGCATTACCCCTCCCCCGGGAGTAGAACATCGGATGGCGTGATCATTTCTCACCGAAACGATCTGTAACATTCAGCACCGAATGGCACACAGTATGCTGCAATTGTACACGATCATGCAATGTGCCGCCGGTGCTGTTTCTGGACCTGGAAAAGCTTTACTTCCTCTTTTGCGCGCTATCGACTGGCTAAAGGCTGGGGCGGTTTTCCCACTCATCGTGTCATTTTCCGGTTGCTTTGCGGTTGCTGCGTGACGAGAGTGAATCGTTGTGTTTCTAACCTGCACGCACCGCATAACGGTTGCGATCGTTCAGTGATTGCCGCTGCTCTTTTTTCTCACCTCATAGCGATCGTGGTGTGGCGTACACGTGCCCAAACGTCGGGTCTACTCCCCGGGCTGGGAAGTCGTTAAGTTCCTGACAGCAACAAGGCACGCGCACACACACAGAAAAGAAGAAACAAAACCCACTCACTGTGAGAGGGTTTTATCAGCGATGAATAGTAATTTGCTTCTTAATCGTGCGCATCAGCCATATCCTTCGTCCGTCGTTGTCCGATCTGGCGTTTGCTGATCGGTGTGCGGAACTGTTGCCGGAGCAACAACAAAAAAAGAGGTATGATCGTGTGTACGTACCGGTCCCGGAGCTGGGTCAAAAACTAGTCGTGAGAGGAAGTCATCATCGTGCGTTTTGATTAGCTGATGTACTACGGTTACATCAATCATGGCCAGCGGGGCGAAAGTGAATTTGTTTCTCGGTGTTTCTTTTTCTATTGCAATTGGCAAATAGCTTATGAAAAGCATTTCTGAAGAAAGTGTTACACGCTACACGTAGTTATTACATTAGGTATTACACGAGAAAGGTAAAATAGTAAATTATTTGCTAGTTCTGTGCAGCTAAAATTTCTTTCAAAAATGCTGCACTGCAGATTGCATACTTTCAGGCTGTATTTATAAAATAATTAAAATTACCATTATTTTCAACTTTTTGCGTAAAAGAGCGAACAGAAAATGATTGTAATGATCACGAAAAAAGCCGGAAACAAACGATTCCAACACCTCAAGGGTCGATCGATTATTTTGCTGAAAATTCTTTGCGTGGTACTTTGCTTGCTCCGTTAAGGCCATGTAACGAGCTTAACCTCGTTGCCTAGGGCACAACATATATGCATATGTCTGCCAACTACGGTGGGACATGTGCGAAAGCCGAATCAGCGGCACCGGAAAGTGAGAGCGAGAGGGCATCGTGTGCCAAAAACATGCGGCGAACCGCGGTTTCGTCTAATTAGGCAGTCATTAGGCATTTGGGCGACCGTCGATTCCTGGCCGTACCTTTAATGATGACGAGCAGACTGTGAGCGGTGTCTAGTTTTGCACCGTGTGTACATCTGTAAGCAGACAAATCTGTCCTACTGCGCAAAGGAAAGGGAAAGGAAGAAAAGAAGGTCTCCGTTGCATGCAGCACTGGGCCGTGATTTGAAGTTTAGTACCGGAAACTCTATATTCTCTTTGTGTGTGTGTGTGTGGTTTTTTTTGTTGGTTTACTTCTACAGTGCACCTGTTGCGTTGTTTTCAATTAGCATTTGCGTTCTGTGCAGAGCTCTCTCCTTGTCCGGAAGTAGCGCCGCGTTTAGGAGTTAATTAGGAGTTGACGATGGACGGCGAGACACAAGTTTGGAGGGCGCCCGAAATGCAGCAGAACGAGAAGTCCTTCACCGTGTGCACATGTACGTTAATTTGTAAGCAAATTTTCATTGGGCGACATAATTGTGAGCTTAATTTTAAATGCATCTAAACGCTCCAACCCCTTCCTAGACCTTTCCATGGGCGGGGAGAATGCTCAAGAAGAATCTTGCTCTCAGCTTAGTCATAAAGTTTATCTAATAAATTCTACCCCAATTTACATATTATTAAAATTAATTCAACGCGTTCTATCGCTTTCGGATCTAAATTCCCATTAACATAACAGATGTTTCCCGGTGCTTTTATTAATCAATCTTTGCATCGTCCGTCTTGATTGCTCGGAATCGAAAGATCTTCATCGGTGCCCGGGCGAAGAACAGGCCACCCGCCCAAAGTTCAACGAATCCGATTTTATGGAATTGAAACGTGGAAATCATTCCGAGAAAAACGGTAGAACTCCAGCTAGCGAGCTCGCCATCGCCCCAGTACAAATCAGATGGCTGTGTGTGAAGTTCGGGTATGTGTCCTGATGGGTTTCTTTCTTCAACAGCCCTCGTACAGCAGTGGAAAAGCAGTGAAGAAAAATCGAAACTGTTCAAATGCGACTTGATTTTACTACCGTCGTACACCGCCGAGGTTTCGTCGCTTATGCATGCCTTGAAATTTATTGTTCTAGCGAGAGGTCGGTCATCGGCAAAGGGTTGCCGGATTTTACCGATGGTAGCAATATATTTTATTCTTTCGCCTCACATTGTGGTTTAGTTGGTGGGCTCGCGAGCTTGAGTGGACTACTGGGACAGTACGCATATTTTGTACGCCGCACTTTAATTTTTATTTTCCCCCTGCTCGAGCTCTAAAGGACTGACGGGTGAGGTGATGTGTTCCGGATGCATGCTGTGATGCGCGCTTTACGTACATTTCTTTACACCCCATTTGGTTCGATGCTTCAGTGGCCTTTTTGCCGAAAGGGTCCAACACCATTTGGTGTGTTTATCCGGAAGGCTCGGTACTGTGGCGGTTGATCGTTTGGGTTGATTTGTTTCTGTACGGCGGTATGGTAACCACAACTCGCAAAGTTTTATAGCCCGAGCTTAAGGCCGAGCACCACCACCGACCGTTGTGAGATTATTATCAGTTTCGTTTTAAGAAGCGCACAGGGTGAATAATAAAAAATGGAGTGGAAGGCGATGGGAACAGCCATCAAATAAAAAAACGTACGAGGTTGACGAATCGAGGGAAGAAAGTTCATTCTTGCGCATCATCGAAGAAGATCGACATTTATGGTTGTTTTGGTGTACCTTTTTTTTCGAAGCGTATTGGGGCTTTTCTACCTCCCTGCGATCCTAAGACCTGAACGAAGCTGAGTTGAAGTAAAGCCGTATGGAAATTGTTCTTTATGTGTTTCTCGGGGTTTCGATTTCGCCTTTTTCTATTTGGCTTACTTGTTGAAAAGGAAACTAAACTTCAAACGCTTAGGAATGAAGAGTAGACGTTGACTAGTGCACGTGTCAGCCATATGTCGTCCAACCGGTCCGTTGACCTTACACGTGTCTTGAATAGGCGTAATTAGAGATGAGAAATACATTATTCTTCTTGAGCTGTTTGCTCTAGAGATATCTGTCAAATAATTCCCAAATTCTTTCTTTAAGACATCTAAGAAGCATCAATTACTCTTTTCGTTAAGCTCTCGTTCGCTAACAACTCTTAGATCACACCGAGAACTTCAAGTAACCCCATTTTTTCCCTCGCGATGAACTCATTCCCAGATCAAAACCATCCGGGAGTATTTGTTTGCGTATTTTATCTTCCAATTTTGCAAACCTGATTTTGGATGTATTTTTTTGCACGCTTTTCTTTTCGCCAATTTTCAACCAAGCTCCTAAAGCCGTATGACCTGCACACCACCGAGTACCAGGCCAAGTGTTGTGAAATCAATTTCAATAAATTATTCAAATGATCATCCAATACTCTCCTTCTCGAGCACGCCCGGTCGTGATGTTCCCGGTCCGGTTCTGGTCGTTGGATCGACCCGGTTTTTTTGTTTTGCTCGATGGAGAGTTTAGAGTGTGAGGTGGTGAAGCAAAAGGGCCCGGGACACTGTCGCACGAGATCGTCGATGTATTGAATATTGACGTCAGTCAGCAGCTGCGGACCAGGATTGGATCAGGTCGGGTTGGAGATGCAGTGCAGAAAGCTTCCAGCGAAAGAGACAGCACACGGGAGAAAGGTTTGGTCGATTGCTTCTTGTTAGTGGGTGTTGTGGTGTATTCATTATTAACCTTATGCGCATTCACTTACCTTGGGTCCTGTGTCGAGTGAGCAGATAAGATAGAAAGAAGGTTTTGCATGCGACACAACACTGAAAGCGATTACAATTTGTTTAGTAAGAATAAATAGCTCCCGATATGAGTGGGTTCATACTATAGCATATTGGTCCCACCGAATGATCCAAAACGCTTATTCTATAGAAAAAAGTCAAATTGTATCGGGTTGTATCGGGAAAGAAGATTTTGCATACAATACAACATTTTAAGAGATATAAAATTGTTTACGAGAACAATATCGCATCCGATATTGCGCGGCTCATAATAACCTACATGATGTTGGTCCCACCGAATAAAAAAATAAAAACACTCAAAATCGCTTATTATCTTCAAAAAGTCAGATTGTATCCGATTTGACTGCTTTTCTTAATTAATTTAATGTATGCCTTTTGTGGAACTGTCTCCAGTCGGCAACATCAGTCCACTTTTGCAAATTACCCGAAAGAATGGCGCACTCGGATCTCTCTCTCATCCTCTTTCTTTCTTCAAAACTATGATACATTGCCTTGTTGGTTACCGGGTTGCACTACACGTATCTTAACCGCCTATGGCTGGTCCTGGATCTGTGTTCCGAACCCGATCTGGTGGTGCAAATTCTTTGTTGTTCTGTCAGTTCCGCCTGTTGCAACCATTATTACCCTTAACCGCAGTAAGTAACCGCCTTCCTTCCTGTGTAAGTGCCTTATCATTGCGATCACCAGTAGGGGGCAGTCGGATCGGAGTCTGTACATTCGCCCCGTTTTTCTTCCCAATTAGCAGCTCACAACAATTTAACTTAGCCTACAGCTTGCACCGCAACCATAAGCAAGCCGAGCAATAGAATTGTTATGGAGCCTTACACTCGACCAAACACAGACGTTTGGATGAATAATTCGCCGGTGCTAGTTTGGTGGTGGTTTGTTGGCGCTTAGTGCATGCCCAGGTGTGCAAACTTTGGTTTGGGGGTTTGTGCTTCTAGCTTTTACTATTACTTTGCTTCGTGTTGTTTGAGCGAGCAAAAGTCAGAACATAAATAGGCACTTAAAATGTAATTGATCCTCGAGAGTGATCGTGTATTGTGCTTGTGAATTGACATTAAGTTGAATTAGGATATACAGGGGAGGGCTTCAGAATGCTATCATGCGCAAGCCACTGTTCCCAGTTGATATCACAATAGAAGCACATAATGTCATCGAGTCAACTGGACATTTTACGCCATAAGATTTTAAGAAAATTATGTGCCGGTATAAAACTCTGACGTAATATATTACGGATCGGATCCGGCGTTAAATAAGCCACCAATTGTATAATCGAACATCAATAAAACATTCCATATAACGATTAAACGATCACGATCTGGCAAAACTGTCATTCCATAAGCTTCACAAACTGGCGATAATTATTTATCGTGTCTGCATTTCACACGAACGTCCACGAGTCCCCCGTTGCCGTTAATAACATTGATCTACAGTCTGGTTGGAGGATGCATGCACCAGAGTTAAACCTCGGATGATAATATTTGCACATTTGGGGTCCATTTTTTTTTGGAGGGTCTTTATTTCCCGAAAGCAGTTAAGAAAGGAAATAAACCTTACCAGCATTCGGAGCAGCACAGGCAGGTCAGTGGCCTGTTTCGGAAGACGACAGGATGGTCCAGACACAAAGAAAACCCGGGAGGTTTCGGGATGGGAACCCTTTTTTTTCGCGAGTTCATAACGCGACCCAAGGGTTCAGGGTTGGGCATTCAGGGAAGAGAGACTTAAGAATTGCATCATTTTGATAGTTTATTTCGTAATTTTATTTAACAGAGCTGCTGTAGATATGTTTTATTAATATATGTTTTTCTTTTAATTTCTTTCCAGGTAAGTCAAGTGGAAAACCATAAGGAGTTCGGGATCGTTCATGTATGGCATTAAATTTCTTCTATGCAAACTATGTAAGAATACCATTTAAAGCCCCTTATTAGGGCATACTAATTGAACCGTTTTGTTGTACACACACGCTTAATCCCTCGAGTACAGTGACCTCTTCTGGTACAAGATGGTTGAAACCTTGCCGGTTGAAAAAAAAAGAACGGTTCCACTCGAAAAAGATAAATGGATTGTAGATGTTCGGCCCTGTTCTTCCAGCCTTCTATTATTTATCTTCGCGTGTCTAGTTTTATTCTGACCACTTTTTTCTCTGTTGGTTCATTTGTGACAATCACTTAATCATCATGCGCGCATAGTACCACACACACTCTCGTTACTTCCACCTTCTCGCTGTAAGCGGTAACAACAATGAAAGATCATGTTTTTATTGTAATCTCTCTCTCTCTCTCTCGCTTCCTCGCGCCTTTTTCGTGGGCTGGATCGCGCCGAGTGCAACCCCGTACTTGATCGTATTAATGCGTGTACCGTGGTATGTAAAAGAGAGAGAGAGAGTAATAGAGCGAGATGCAGCATCATTTCTTCCCTCCAGGGAGCGGGGTTTGCTTTTCTTTTTACACCCCGCCTGAAGACCTGTTCTGCGGTGAGGTCGTTTGCATGTGTTCGTTTTTCCTTGGGTTCGGAACACGCTATTTGAATTGGTGCTAGATATAGGTGGACGCTCGAAAATGGAGACACGCATACAGCGCGAGCGCCATCGAACCCGAACCGGGCCTATGTAAAATTGGGTTTAATTCGGTCACAAATACACACACTTTCCCGATCGCTCGCGATCACTCTCTTTTCCGCCTTTTGTTTAGAAGAGCCAAGAAGCGAGAGCATCCCCCCCGATGAAAAGAAACATAGGCTGGGGGTTGCTTAAACGCACCCTCACTGTGTGACCCTTGTTGAGTGCCCCACACACAGCCACAACTCTTGAGAGAAAGATCGACCTGTTGCAGGCAGGGCCATCGTCGTCGTCGTCGTCGTCTGGTCGTTCACACGGGGACACAAAGAGACGAGCGCACTAAATCCCACTTGCTACGTACACCACCAAGAAGAGACTGCACACGATCAAGACTTGTTTAAGCAGGTTTGATCTCGCTGGACTCCTTTTCCCCACCGCACGGGAAGAATCTTCGAGTGGTTCACCGATTCTTGATCCTCCCAAGGAGCTCTTCACAAGTCACGGACTTGCTGGATATCCCGGGACAAATGAATCTGGTGCTGATGAAGGGAGGGTTTCAAGACCCATCCATTGAAGAGATGTAGTAGCTTAACTTTTGGGCGAAACATGATCATCACACTCGTCCAATTTGAATAATGCTGGTGCGACTGGATTAGTGGTCGTGAAGTTACCGACCATCTTTATGCTCCGGCTGCACGAGTGTGTGTTGGTGGTTCGCATGCGATCATGTTTGAGCATGATCGTACGAACGGGTGAGAGAGCGAAAGAGAGAGAGAGAGAGACCGATATGTTTTGATGGCACGGGTTTTCGGTGTTGTGGGCTTAGTCGTTGCATTTCAGCCGTACACATCGGACGTACTTTGCCGTCGTCGGGAACCTTGGTTAGCCCACTTCGTTTGGTGGTCCTATTCCCAGTTCGGTTAGTTGTTTTCTGTGTTGCATGTGTATGTGTGTCTATTTTTATTTTAGAATCTGTTTGTTAGACTGTGCTACATGAAGAAGTTAAACGTTTGACGTTTAGTTAAGAAGCATTTTCCAAGTGGATGTATAAAAACGTGACACGCCAGCAAACAACGGCGAGCGAACGAGCGAGAGCGAGTTAATGTTAGAGAGTGATGATCAACTGATCACCTGCCCAACCAGCGTTAAGTGTCAACCGATCGATGCGAAACAAAAAAAAAAATTGATCACGGATGAAAGGAAAAGATCTTTTTTCTTCTCGGTTGGTCGAATTGTCGATTTGGGAAAGTTAAGATCGACCGTTCCTGATCATCATCCGCATCCCTTCTTGCGCCGTGAAGTGAAACTGAGTGTGTCACATAACCTGCCAGCAGATTGAATTCGCGTGAGATTGTGATCGAAATGTAGTGTGTTGAAAAAAAAACCGTCTCAGAGCGTTCGTCGCTTGTCTGGCCGTTGATGTTGTTTCTTCTGCACCTTAACAACTACCGGCCTCTGCTAATTACGGGTTGTGCGAGGCAGCCAACCCAAAAGTGCAGCACTCGGTGTGGTTTGATGGGAGGGTAGGAAAAAAGAAGAAAGTGGTTGTTTGTGGATTTACTGCGGTGTGCGGACAGTTTTATGCCAAACACGATTAACCAGCGAAAAGAGTGCGTGCGTGCGTGTGTGTGTGTGTATAAGAGTGAGACTCTGTTCCCCAGCGTCCTTATCCCTATCATCGTTCAAACGGTTCAAAAAATGTTCCCAGGTATCTTCCGTTCCCGAGCTTCTTGGCTTCATTCTCTTCACCCTGTGTCTGGCGCTCTACAGCCTGTGGGCCTTGGTGTTTTTTCTTTCTGTTCCCAAAACATGTCCTCCCTGTGACGCTGTGTGTGTGTGTGTGGTTGTCTGAGTTTGAGGCGACTGTGTAGTTATAGGCCTGACGGCCGGTTTTGTTTTTGTAGGTGTTAGTTTATACATGCGTGGCAACGCTGCGCTGCACCGTACCTGATGCACCACCGAATCGAAGGGACAGGTTTTCTTGGCAGCAGGTCAGCGAGACGACGGACGGATGGTGTCGTTGTTTTGTTTTCATGCTCTCTTTGCAATAGAAACCTCTCATGATGGTTATTTCAATATAAACGAAGCCATTTGTTGAAGAATTAAATTCGCGTTAAATCTCGTCCAAGTCCAAGAACTCCCAATTCGGTTGAGCTATTGACCTTCTATCTTGGTAGCATTATTATTTGAAACCTTAACTTCAAAATGGCTGATATAACGATACGTCCTCGAGCAGAAAAAAGCAAGAATAGCACAAAGACCGCTGGGAGAAAGCACCGTTTTCTTTAGCGCGATTCTTTTGCCACTTCAAATTCTGCCATTCAAGACAAACAAACAAGCAAAACACATGCGCAACCCCGCTAGCAAACCGGTTAATGGAAATGGTAGGCAAATGTGTGTCTTCTTCCGTCCCTGTTCGAAGCTCACTATTGACACTCCGTACCTGTTTTCTTCAAACAGTGCTTCTACGGTGAAGCTACCTCCTCAAACCAGAGTTGTTCTGTATGCAAATTTGCCGAAGCATTCGTGCTTCTTTTGCGCAAACGCAATCGCCCAGACGGGATCTTCGGAAAATGTCATAAGGCTTCGAGAGATCCGAAGGTGTCGGTGATAAGATTTGCACACGCGCGCACGGGGTTCGTTCTTCTTGATCTTGGGTTTTTTTGTTGTTGTTGTTGCCAGTCTGAGTCTCCAGTGCAGCAGGGTGCAGTTGGCGAAAAAAATAGGCACAACTTCCCTTCGAACAACTCATTGCTTATGCAACGTATACAACGCTGCAGTTCGTTCATAATTGTCAGCTCGATTTGACCACCTCGGTATAGCTAAAAGGTTCGTATGCGCTTTTTTTTCGGGGTGATCGTTTCGTTACTGTGGTGGTCATTTTTTGTTGTTGTGGTGCAGCCGTGCATTCGCTTAGCTTAAGTATTTTTCTGCAAGCGACGGAATAAAAAAAAAAACTTCACCAAGCAGCGTCTCCACCATTCCTTGTGCGCGCGATCTCCATTAGGTTATAAGACGATTAAGAGCCGCCGAGCCTGGGCCACTTTTAACGTCGACCGCGTCTCGCGTCTCTCTAAGGAACGCGACTCCTAGAGACTCCTATTAGCCGGGGCAGGGTTGGTTGCTGCTTTGAGAAATGATCGCCAACTTCAGGAGTTCCGAGGGCACAAACAATGCGCACCGTTGTTGGTGGTTGCCCCTTTTACCCGGTGTGTGATATCTCGTTTGAGCAATGATCTTGCCGCCAGCGATCGTAAGTTGCAGCACCGGACCGGACTATGACAAACGTGACAACTCACGGGGGTTGGACGAGGTGTTTTGCGTACGATCGTTTGCCGCGTTCGCGTTTTGCGGTATTAAGGGGGTTCGTTCTTTCGCCACGCTGTTTGTCGTCGTTGACCAGCTGTGGTGGACCGATTATTTTTTGCTTCTCCCGCAACGATTCGATCTGCAATAAAGCGGCGCACCGAGATATCGCTCTCGGAGCACTTTGAGTGCATTCGGGCTTTAGTGACGGTTGCACCGTACGCAGCAAGTACGGGGCGCATTATCGAGACATTTTTTCCGATGGCGACTTCATGGCGAAGGTGGTATAATTGATTGAAAGAGTCTGCTCTGTCAGATGTTACGATACGGTCCCAGGGCTGTCCAGTCGATTGCTAAGATAAGCGGTGCTTTCGGTGTAGGATGCTGTGTAGGGTTGCGTTGGCAACACAATGAGTGAAACCTGTCAATTGCGGGTGAGATGACTGCAATAAATCCCAACTCGCCCCGCTTTTATTGACGTGTAAATAGAAAACATGCAAGTAACTAGAATATTCGAGGTCTACGACGGGCTACGCAGTGCTTTATTTGGCTTTTTTTTTTTAAGATCGGATTGTTGGTCTCTCGCATAGCTCCACTCGGCAAGCAAGAGTAATGCGTCTCGGTAAGTGGATTGCCCGTATGGAAATCCCGTCGAACCTCGAGATGCCAATCACGCACCACAACTCGGTTGGTGTGAAGGTCACGCACCTTATGTCGCTGGTGCTACCAACTCGCATCATCAGCATCAACAGCATCCGAAAATTAAGGAGATGGCACACGCGAGACAGGTTTTTTTGCTTTTCGGACGAGGATCTCTTCACGAAATCTCACCAAACCGGTCATCTCAACCGAAGAAGGAAAGGGGGTTTTGCAGAACTTGACGAAAACATCTTCACCCCGATAATGATAACTGGTTTTGGGTCTGTGGTATTGGCTTGGGTTGACTGGCTGGCTGGCTGGCTGGCTGGGCAATGCGCAAATTCTGAAGGTCATCAGTCTCGGCAGACAACAGACACTGAAGACTCCAAATCATGTGTCCATGTTGGCTTGCAGACTGCTAAGATTTGTTTTTATCCCAAATCGAGCATTGCTATAAACATGTGACCACTTGGTTTATGAGCTGAAAACGTTGCAAAACCAAAACTTTCTTACTGAATCTGATGCAAGACAAGGAAAGAGACTCAATAAAGGAGAAAAAGGATTGAAATTGAAAACAAAACTGCGTTACAAAACGCCAAATGCAGCGGTGTGTCTTCCTTAATAAGAAGAAATTAACAACGATCATCGAACGATCACTGTGTTGCGCATGTGTTCGCACGAGGAAATTAAAAGTGCGCGAGATCCATCGTTTTCCCGGTGGCAAGAAAAATTATTCAATCCCCCTTTTTTCACCACGCTCGAAGCTTGGATTTTCCTGCGAGAGATTTTCCACATTTTCGCTTCCGATCTCTTCACACCAGCGATCGTTTTTCATTTCCTCGGGTGCAATTTCGCTGTCGGCGCAATGTTTGCGGAAAATCACTTTCGATTGTGGTTTCGATGCTGGTTTTGATTCAACCTTAATCTTTTAAATGTCTCTCCGGTCGGTGCCTCCCTCCCTGGATCACTTTCGTGTGAGGTTTGTTTTGATGGAAAAAAGAGTGTTACTGGGGGGAGGGGGGGGGGGGCGGAAGAAAAGGTAAATTTAGGACACGCTTCACGGACCATTATCACCGGATTTCGCAAATGGATTTCCAGCGGGAATTGAATGGAAGCTTTTCCCTGTATGTGTGTTTTGTGATTAATTTTCCGTTGTCGTTTCGGAAGCTGTGAGTGTGTGTGTGTGTGTGTGTTTTTGTACAATTGATTTGCTTTTTCCACAGTCCCCATGTTTTTCGAGACTTCAGTGTCAGTAAATGTGGTCACTGTCACTTTCTGGCGCTTGCGGAAATAGGAGAAAGTTTTTGTTCACTTCCAATTTCGGCAGCTTGCAGTTGAGGTTCCGCCAAGTAATGATGGGATTTTCTAAAGCTTCTTTTGAAAGGCCGCGGAAGTGATAAAGTAATGCGTCATAAATAAAGTAGCGCCCGCTCCTAAGCAAACAATCGTAACTTTGAGTGATTTATGTAGTAATTAATTATTTAAAAGGTGATTTTTTAAAATAAAATGCGTCTCTACTTAGTGTCGGCATCTAAGAGATAAAGGAGAGTCTCAGAAAGGAACAACATCTCATCATCCGCCAGGGAGATAGCTCCGCCCCTCCCGAATGATGTCTGGTGACCCCATTTCTCGTGGACTGACAAAATTCGTGGACCCGAGTTGCAAACCAGAAATTCGACTTGGCTCTTTTCTTTCGTGATACCCCAACTCGTCTCGTATGTTGGAACTCTTGAATGTAGGTGGTGGAATGATTTCTGCACAAAAAACCGACCTACAGTGAGTTGAGTGTATGTGTGTGTGTGTCTGTTTTGTATCTATAGACCTAGGTCTTTCGGGAATTGTTGGAGACGGACATAAAAACTCCAGGGTTTTTTCGTTGTTGTTATTGAGTCCTCAATGCTCTACAAGAGAGAGAGAGAGAGAAAGAGAGTTTGCGACGTGTGCGCTAAAATTTGCCACCACGAATCGCGACTTGAATATCGGACCAGAAGTTTGATGTTGGATACATTGACCAAACAACTTGTCTTCCTTGTGCTCCCGACTTAGCCGTCTTTTGGGGCCAAAGAGATTAAGCTGCGTTTTATTTTTTGCGCCAGTAAGCAACTCCATTCTTTCGTCTTATGTTGGGAAGGGCTCCTGTTTTTTTTTTTTTTTGGGGAGGAAGATTTTGGTCTAACCCGATTTTTGCTCTTTTGTGTTGCCGACGAGGTGCACTGTTCTACGAATTCAAACCAGAAAGAACAACGCTCGTTCCAGATATGCCCAGGGCTAGTGGCAGGGAAGTGTTCTTTTGCCTCACGCAATGCCTTTCCGAAAGTAGGTCGTTGCTGTTGGATATATTGGGGTTGGGAAAATAAACAACGCCCCTGTGGCACAGGAGCTTTGTCGTAGTGTCTATCTACCCTTGGTAATGATCCCCCCCCCCCCCCCCCACGGTCGGAATTGACGGAAAATTGCTTCCGAAGCAATAACAGAAAAGGGCCTCCATCGTTCATTGAACGCTACAACCTGGACCTGATGTTTTTTACTTCTTCTTCTTCTTCCGTCTGTCCGATCCCGAATTTCCCCCCCGCCTTAAATCACCGGTGGAGGTGGAGTTAATTTTTGAGCTCCAAAATTTCGATTTTTTTTGCTGTGGGTTTTGCTGCCATTGCCTTCGCTCCTCCAATCGTACCGATTAGATGGGAAATTAGACTCGCCGTAAATCGATTCCGCTGACGCGCCTTCGCCTTCTTCGTTCACTGTGATGATTGTCTCCGCCAGGGTACGTTGAACTGCGTACAAATGGCTACCGAGGATTAGGAGGTGGTGGTATCAATAGAGCTGGACGATTTAGTCGGCGATTTCGGCACTGATTCCGGCAGTTGGTACGATCGATCCACCCTAATAGTCATCGTGATGGTAATGGTGGTTGTAGCGATCAGTTTACACAGCCACACACACAAACACACCGGGATAGAAAGGAAGGAAAGTAAAAGTAATTTACGTGTTGCAATTCCCAATCCGTCCCAGAAAGAAAGTCCAAGGCCTGCAAAACATTCGGCTTCGGCTTTCTCCTTCCGTTTGTTTTGCCCGATTTGTTTACATCTTCACAGAAGACTAGCCCTGCTTTTTGTTTTCGCTAACTGGGCGCTTTATCTCCGTTTGTTCCGTTGATTTGGGCTAATGGGAAGTGGACCATTTTGGTGCGAAATGACTTTTCACACCCCTTAATCGAGAGGATGTCGAAACATGTAAAGCGGCTATAAAAGTTGGAAGTAGGCACAACACACACACCCAGTTTTTGTGATGCACGCCAAATAAATATCTGGTCGTATGCAAATAACTCTTTTGTCTTATTCTGAAGAGTCTTCATCAATCCAGAACTGGTGCAACCAACCGCAGACCTTCAAACCTGACTCGGTTTATATCGTCCTCTGCTTTCGACACCAACTCGAGCAAAGGGTTTTCGTTCCGTTCCGTTTTACCTCATAAAGAAGGCGATGCTGTCACTTAGACCAACTCCAAAAGTCTATCATTATGTGTGCGGCGCGTACTCACATTTCTGTGCTCCAACCACGGGCACTAGAATTCGCTCCACTTGTCCTTGCAGTACCGTGGAACTCCATGATGATGGTGTGATGATGCTTTCATCGTCGTCACCTTCGTTCTGACTTTGTCCGGTCCCCAGCCAAGTCCCCAAGAGTCTTGTGTGCAGCTGGCTGTACCTCTCAGTTTTGCGAACGGATCATAACGCGTCAAGGTGAATAGCGTATATAGCTTGGAAAGAATAATAACAATATTTTTGCGTACGAGACCGCTCGCGTGCGTCTCGTGCGCGTTGACCTTCGAGGCGCTGGAAATGCGATCACCCGAGACGTCGGTACACCGAAAGCCGAAAGGGTTATTATGTCTCGGGTTTTGCGGAGACTTCTCTGGCCACTGCATAAGCGCGTGCAGCTCTCTGCTAATGGAGATCAAGTATCGATGGCACCGACTGTTGTATGGCGAACGAGCGTGTTACCTGCAAACCTGTAATTTGAATATTTTTCATTTTGTGGTTTTTCTTTTGTTGTTCTGCTCTGTGGAGCTGTGTAAACAAACACAGAACGAACAAAAGCCACACGGGGGTTAAACGAGCGTCGAGTCGCGGGTTAATTGTACTGCACGAGAAAGGATATAGTAAGGCTAGTTGCGTGTAAATATTGCACTGGTAAACATATGGTTGGTTGTGGTTTTGATGGATAAAAGGATTCATTGCGTTTGTGTTTTTTTTTTTTTTTTTGAGGGCGAGAATGAAAGACACTCCCTTTTTAAGGCTCATTTAATGTGTCATGTTTGGGATAATAACATGACAGATGATGTACGACATCACCCAGATGGTATGGAGAGTTGCGATTGCAATTTCAAGTTTGGGTTAATTGCTCGAGACGGTCCTATTGAAGTTGTAATAATCACGTGTGTGTTGTGAACTTTCTAAAATTCCTTTGGGGTCCCCCGGGTTAACTCAGTGCGTAATAATCGTTCTTTGTTCCTGGGTGATGTTCAGTGATAAAAAATTGAAAGAGATGGTGAGGACACTGGCCTCAAAGATATCTGCAGGATATATTTTTACAATTCATTAGCTAGAACTTAACAGTACTCGCGTGATCGTCAGGGAACTTAAAGTTGACTCTGCTGGATCTGTCTATTACCAGGTCTGCATGAGACGAGATATCTGTCAGGAATATAAGCTTCATAAGTAAGAGAGTCACTTAGAGAGAATTATTGTAAGACTTATTTTGTAGGTCTTGAGAGGTCAAAAGACTTCACAGTATATGGACAACAGTTCCAAGGAAACTTCAAACGAATGCTCCGAATATACTGGATATTCAACTGGATGCAGGTTTTCAACAAAGTAAGAAAAGAAACCCCAATATTATCTCAATATGATCTTCCAAGTTCTGCAACACCCCCTGCACAACGCTTTCCCATTATTCATACCGGGAAGTAATCGTGCCTTAATATCTCGCTCACTCGACTCGGTGAAATGTTATTTCACCACTCGCAGGGCAGCGAAAGATCTATATCTCCCAACTTGAACAAAACGCAACGATTGGGAATCATCTCGGTGGTTCGCGCGCCACTTGCCACTCTGTTTCGCCCGTTGATGAATGATGGCGACGAAGATGTGGTTGTCGCTGATGTGGTTGATCTCAGCAACAATCCTCACAGCAGCTCCCCCAAGAGCCCTGATTAAATGTGAACAGTGGAGGAAAAAACACACAGAGCTGTCCGAATGATTTGGCATCGGTGAAGGGTAATAAATATTCGCCGTTGTGCATAAAATTGGTTGCAGGCACCGCACACGGTCGCGCAGTTCTAGCCACACAGGTCCGCAGGGGTGTTGACAAGTTTGCCGGTGTACTGCGAGAACTCCCGCAAACGCCTCGCGGAGGAGAGCTTTCCAATTAAGTTTTTTTTTCTCTGGGCTTTATTTCTGTTGGAGACCACCACGTCTGCGTAGCGTGTCTGCAGTATTAATGCCACACCGAACCTGGGAGCCCTGAACTACCACCAGCAACAACGCGGGGCTAGGTTAGATGCTGTGTGATGGTTGCGATGATGCAACCCCGCACACCGGGTGCGGGACTGGTGCGTTCTGTAAGGGTCGATCGTGTACCGGGCGGCGCGTTACCGTTGGCCGGGGTTTTATGGGGGTTTTACTCGAGAAATAAATGGGCAGCGGTGGGTTTTCGTACGATGCATAGATAGTGTTTTACGCTGAAAGGCCTCACGGCACCGTCTTTTAAATACAACAAAAAACGGGTTTTTATTTCTGTGCTGTGCGCGTGATGATGGGTATCGTCGTGTGGCCCCGGTATCCGTCCACGGGTCCACGCGCTTCGTAATTGCTCGATCACGTTCACTAATTCCCGATGCTCCCTGTATTTTGCTTCTAGTTGCGGAGCTGTAAAGCACATTCATCAGCACCTTCACTTCGTCCGAGTCTTCGTGGAGATATGTTTACATAGCTTAATTTTTGAAAAACCTTTCTAAATGAACGGGTTTCGTGGACCCCTGTCCGAGCTGAGGTTTAACTGCACCAGATAATGGATCTTCTAATAGATTGCGCATCTTGAGTGCATTTCGTTTTCGTCGTAAAATCAGATGGAAACACACAGCGTCATAAAACTGGCAACGGCATCCGACTCCGCGAGGATAAGATAACGTTCTAATCTCACGATCTTGTTTGAAAGTCTGCCAGGTTCTCTGATTGGTCGTTAAGATAGATCATGTTTTACAAGCGATTCGATCGATCGAGATGCTAAATATATGCGTATCTGTTAAGGTTTCTTTTCTAAAACGACTTCCAATGACTCTTTACTCTACGTCTGCAAACGTTTCTCGAAATGCGC
Source organism: Anopheles stephensi (assembly GCF_013141755.1). NCBI lineage: Eukaryota > Metazoa > Arthropoda > Insecta > Diptera > Culicidae > Anopheles > Anopheles stephensi. Next base: position 79,954,506 of record NC_050203.1, on the reverse strand, counting down.
TCCCCTGGTTAGAGTCAATAATTCACTGTGCCAATCGATCTCCGCTCAGCTTCGAGATCTCACCTCCAGCTAGTGCATACTAATTTACGCACCGATGCAAGCAAAACGCTCTTGCTGACATTAGCTCGAAGACTAGAGCCAAACCAAACCTCCCGGCCGTTTGTTACACGCAACACGCCGATTGGACCGTGTTGGGTGTTGCCCGCAGCTCGCAAACTCGGACGGGGAACGACAAGTACTAGACATGAGTTACGTGTATGGGCCTCTGCAGCTTCCATCCACTGTGTACGGCTGTGCTGTGTGAAGCTATACGGCCTAATGGGTAATGAATATAATTATCATTACTATTATTATACTGCCGTGCGCAACTCACCTTACCCGGACTAGCGTTTGTTTGGTTGCAGTCTTTGGAGGACGTCTGCACTGCGCCAGCGTGTCGCCCATCACACACATTGCACACTGGCTGCTAATCCTAGTGTACCTCAGCACAGAAACCGGTACCGGGCGGTGAGGTTGTGCCGAGAAGATCGTCCCCCGAAAGTAGGCCACCGTTACCTCTGGGGAGGGTTTTTGTACGGCGGGAGTGGTCGCTTCAAGCTGAGTGTTGGAGGATATGGAGTCACTCCGTCCGTAAGATAAACGAGAGCCTGGGATATGGGTGCCGGTAATGATGGTGGTGGACTCTTGTGCGCGGCTTGATTATACCCGGGAGGGGTTTTTTCTTTTCTTTCGGGAAGGTGTAGAACGAACTGCAATGATTGATCTTGCAGCTTTACCGTTCGATTAGGTTGGTGTGGAAGAAAAAAGCTATCAACGATCGTTTCTCGCATGTTGGATGTTTGGTGGAACAGGTTGGCATCCTCAGAATATATGTTCTATTAAGTCTCGAAAGGTAAAAAAGAGACCTAGACACCTCTCGAATAGTTTCACCTGTTCTGATGCTTTTATTAGCCCTCTATATTTAAACATCTGCTCACGATCTATTAGTAACTTCTAATTGAAAGCTCCTGTCGTAAGATGCAACAGACGAATCCAATTATTTTTATGGGATTTTTTTAACTCAAAGCGATGTGAAGATGTAAAACAAAACGGGACGAATGTTGGGCAGCTGCGATCGCCCAAAACTCTCGCTCGTCATCGCCAGGTGACTCCTACAACTAAGGTTTCCCTAATTGCCCTGTGGCACGTGTTGGAGAGCAAGACACAGATCGTTCTCAAAAGTAAGGGTGACTGATAAGCAAGTCTTACCCACCTGCGCACCCATTTCCACAGCGAAAGTTTATGTTTACATGTGCTATGTAATCTTATCTTTGAGGAAAGCAAACTTATACGAGCTTTTAATAGTTGGTCAACTGTACTGTGTACCTCATCCACCTGTGTAATGTGTCATTACATAAAACTTAAACATGCATCCACACGGAACATTCCGGCTTAAATTGCGCCTAATAGCCTCTTCTTGGTGGATGAAGTGTCAATCTCCTAAAGTGTTGGGAAGCATCACACCAGGAACGGATCCCTTATGCCAACTGTCACAGTGACAGTGCTCACCGGAGGCACGAGCATTTTCTTCAACCCGATGGTAATGACCGAACCCCGACGTCAAGAAATGTGGAACTAATAGACGGACCACGCGTGAAGTGATGCAGCACGCGCAATCCGCTCCACATGTGTGCGTCCGCCGGAACCACTCGAGCTACTGCTAGCTCTTGCCTTGGCGATCAATCCATCTTCGTCAAGAGTCTTCACAGTGAAGTGCGAACTGTTGTGGGTATTATCATTAGAATCGAGCCCCCTTTCCAGACATTGCGGGCCAACGCGCCTAAGCTCCGTCTCGAATGGTACGATGAACGGTGCTGAAAGTGTGCTCCAAGCTCCCCCCTTTTAATGCATATTGTGGTGAGCAGGTGGTGCAGTCGAAGTTCTAGTTCTCAGTTCGTTTTTCACACCTTCTACACTAGAACGTTGCCGTTACGAGTTGGCCGCGTAGAACTGCTGCAGCAGTAATACTTATTAGCTTCGGTTTCGGGATAGAGTCGGAGGGCCAACCCCTTACGAAGACCCAACCTCATAAGCTGCATAAGCCGCTTCATCAGCAGGACTCCAACTGTAACGAATATCGGGAGAATATCGAACCGGATCCGATCCGGTTGAAGCGCTAGCCGGGCAAGATTCTGCCGGACCGTGGCTAAGAAAACTCAAGGCGATCGAGATTTGTGAAAGGTGGTTTCTTAAGATATGCAGCTTATGCGCATGTCCGCGTAAGTCGGCGGATGCGGAGAACAATATTACCAACCTTTGTCTTCCTTTTCTTCTTCCTTTCTGCCCGTCCCCTGGCCGTGATTGCGGAGCAGCACCAGAAAAGGTACCAGAGATTAAGCAATTTTTGTAAAACCTGTTTTCGGAACCAACTCTTTCCCTTCTTGCCTGATACACCACCCTGATGATGCAGACATGTTCTGCCGAGATCCCCCCCCACACCGATCCCCGCATAATGAGCGTGCAGCGTTCGCGAAATCGGGAGCGTGTTCTTCCGAGTTCGCGAATCGAACCCGTTGGCGTGCTGGTGAGAATGTGTTAATGATGCGCTGAAGGACAGACCAATTTCTTGTGCGGCTTCGGGAGTCTGCCGCACTCTTGTTTCGCTTGGCAGCTAGTTTACAGTGGCAATCGTGCCTGTGTGTGTGTGTGTGTGTTTTTGTGAGAGAAACAATGCTACTTTACCTTTTTACTCTTAAGAATCAGTGAGCACAACATCAAAGCGCATCGAGTGATCTTTATGCTGCGCAGGAGGTTCCCTCGTAGTTCTTGGCGCGATTCGGCGGCAATCGCAATGATCATTGTGTGCTTTTGCTTTTCCAGTGGAATAGGCAGCAGCTTTCGAAGGATCGAGCATATGTAGTGTGTGTGTGTTAGTGTTTTTTGTGTAATTTAATACAGTGATTTAGTTGTGGAGAGAAGCAGCGAAGGAACGAGGCTTCCAGTCAACACCGTCCAGAGCGTATGCGGCGTGTGCGGAGCGCGAAAGAAGAGCAGTAAAATTGTTCACCACAAGAAGTGTGCGCGCTTTGGTGCTGAGTGTGAGCGGTTAGGTTTGTTCGTGGCCCTCCGGTGGCGGTCGTTGGGCATCCGCGAAATCCCCCACTTCCGATGATTCCGTGCGTGAGTCTCACGGAGAGCAGTGTCCTTGGGAATATGAAAGAACGCGTTAAAGAGATGCGCGTGTTCGGGTGTCGCTTGAATTTCTGGAACAATGTAACGCTGAACTTCGGTAGCAATAAGGGTAAGTGTGCCGACCCCTGGAAGAATCTAATAAGTGCAGTTAATTGCGATAAGATCGCGGTTCTTTACGGCGAAGATGTGGTGGTGAATGCTTCAATTTCCGCAAATCGTATCATCAGCAATTCTAGGTCTGGTAATGGGTTCAATGAGCATAAAAGTAAACGTGTACACTTCCTCCCCCTGTCTCCCATATCGGTGGTAATTGTGGATTAATTTAATGTGCCTTCTGTGGTCCGATGTTTAGAATTAGCCGCTTCCAGAGCTTCAATTATCGAAAGCGGAGGGTAACTAAATACCATTGCTGATATTAATAGCCATGATGAAGTGTGTTCTGAAGGGTGGTCCGTCGTAAGGCCGTGCTACATAAACGGGAGCATTACAGGGAGAGATCGCTTCCTCTTTTTTTCTCCACTCCTTCACCACTGCTACCCTTCACCATCTATCGATTGGATTGGATTGCGCAAGCGAATCGATCTTTCACGAACCGGAGGTTCGGTTTGGAAGCGTACAGCGATGTCTTCCCCCGTTTTAGGACCCGTTAAGCCTCACGCCCGAGTACGCCCGTGGGAGGTCAACAGGGAAACGGGCGGGGGTGCGATGCAGTCATTAATTATCTGAAATCAATTACCCATGCTCACGATGCAGACATCGGGAAACATGGTTTACGATTTCATCGAGTGCGCGCACATGGAGTACGAGAGATAGATATATAGAGTGGCCCGGTGGTCGATTCGCTACACCCGTGGTCATAACACACACACACGCGCGCAAACCGAACAAGAGAAAGAGTACATCTTGCCATGGGTCTGGTGATGGTGGTGGCCCCAAGGAGTTCAAGATGTATTCCGCCTGCTGGCGGAATCTGTCGGCGGGCGTCTCTGTTGTCTTGTCTAATAGCTGACACACACGGTTGTGTGGCTCGTGGTGTGGTCGAGCCGCGGCCCGTCCCATACTCTCTATCCGCGCTCACACACCGCGCATGTTTTGCATAATCGTGGCCACGCTAACGGTATTTAGGCGCTTAGTCGGATTGAAGCCGACCAAAGTCACTGAGACGCCGATCGATGAACCGTGGAGAATGGTGTCCGCGTTCGAAGGCATCTGCGATCGGAGTTCTCGCGCCCCATTCGAAATGGCGCCGCCGCACGATGAGGTGCAAAATTGGAAAGTGTTATTAGTGGAGCTGACATCGGAATAATTTTCCTGGAGAGGTGAAATGGTGGACGATTGCTTTTAACCTGTTACTGCAGGCTGAGAGGAAACATTGGCCAGAGTTCTTCAATTTGAAGAATCAGTTGGGGTTGGTCCAGAAATGAAGATCTCACAATTTTCTCGTCCACTTGCTACAACCGACCATCCAAACGCATCGAAAACCTCCGTATCCAAATATATTCCGGTAGCGGAACTAAAATGTAGAACAATTTCCACTTAATGGAAACCCATTACAAGGTGTGCCGTCCAACCTCTTCACCTGACTTCGGCCGGAAATGGTACACTCAAACGCTCAATGAATGACGAGAGCCTTCCGACGATACGTACGTACGTTAGAATTATGAATGACGGGCAAGAACATCACGGACCGGGCTTCCCGGTGTACACGGGGACGCCTTTGGTAACGAGGTAAAGGTTAAAAGCTGCCCTGTCATCCTGTGGCAACGAATATCGAACTACGGCAGCGTGTGGAGTGGTCGGTTAGCATCGGTTGTTCCTGCAAACGCGCGTGGAATTGGTTCAATTTGGACCCTTTCGCCTTGGTCCTCGGGCCGCAATCCTAACCCCATTCCAATTGCCAGCGCTAAACGCTGTTTAATCGATAGCGCTAGCGAACTCCACAACATCCTGCCAACTGGGTTGTGTACACACCCCATGGCCTGTGGTAAAAGCCCGTGCTCTTCTCAACCTGCTAGTAGAGTGGCCTGATTAGTTCCATTCCTCGTAGCGTTCTTTAACCTTGCTCTGGTGGTCGAGGTACTAAAATTAAATATTGAAACGTGCTTGTTCGTAATGCTTCAAACCTGCGCCAAGCAAATGCGTGTGTGTTAACAAATAAAAAAACAATTTATAGAGCACCTAAACCGGGTGTAGGAATCTCATCGGAAGGAATATTGGAAGGAGCGTAAGATGAGACCGCGGCTGCAAATTAACTCATTTCCCATGACAGGTGGTGGTGTCTTCTTGGTTGCGTTTGGACGGCGATCGAAGCACGATCTGTTGCTTCATTTGAATAGGTCTGCTGATTGAGGCTCCTTAATCTCGGCAGGATGGGTTCTTCTGCTATGTATTCTTTGCCGTAACTTGGGCTTTGAGCATCAAGGGAGATGTTCCCATCGCCATTCACCGCACGCTTAGAGTTTCGTTTTATGAATCGCTGTAAATTTATCGCACCGCACCGCGCCACCATCTTCACCATCCCAGCTTCGTCTCGTCTATTCTCCAACAAAACCCTTACACCTGGTGTGAAGTGTCTATTTTTTAACCAGTCACTTAACAACACCATTCCCGCGGTGTATCGATAGCACTGTGCGCTCGATCAACGCCCCGGTTAAGATATGCAAATCGGATGCCACCAACCATGGGGCCGGGAGTGAGGGAGAGACCGAAAGCAATCAGCTGCGACGCATGAGGCACGTTGCGCCTTCTTTATGGACAAGTGACAACCCGAAAGAAGGAACCCCGAGTTCACCCAGGGCTCAGATCTTCGATGGCTGCTCAAAAGCACCATTTTGCAGTTGTCACGTTTCACGTGTGAGGTTAATGGCGGGCTTCCACCATCTGCATCCCGGATAAAAGGGCTCCCCCACTAATGTATGCAGTGATAGGCATCGGATGCATCCCAACGGGTGGTGTGCGCGTGCCTGAAGCTCATCGCGCTCCTCGTTAGCAGCAGCCATTAGTTCTTAACGATTTACTCCGCCAGGGGAAATTTATATCGGGAAGCACCAGGGTTGGATGATGCTGTCTTTTGAATCTAGCACTAATGCTGTATTTTTTTATTGATCTTTCTCTTTTTAGGTAAGTTTAACGTCCATGACGGTGTCCATGATCTCCAAAATCCACGTCGGAAGAATATGAAAAGGCAAGGGTATGAGAACCGAACATCTCTCGGAGATATCTCGAACACCGCGAATGTCGGTCGTAAAATGGTAAACTTTATCGTGGGCCTCATTCGTTCGATTCGCCGCTATGCGTAATTACTGTTAATGGCGGCGGTATATGTCATGCGACGGAATATGACACACGCGCTGGACGGGTGTTGCACGCATGTATGTCTGTAGAAACGCATTTCCATTTCCAGATACGCTTCGCGGCTCGTTAGAGCTTGTACCATTTTCAATACCGCATTGTAACACCCGTGATGATGAAGCCGATTGAAACGTTCACCAGGTTTACCACCGGATCGTGTTCCATGCCCCACTACATCCATTCCCCTACCTTCAAATCACACCATTCGACCTGTTGTTGTTGGTCGAGCATCGTCGTTCAACGGTGGTGAAAATTTCGATGTAACTCCGAACGAAACGATGAAACGCTGGAAAAAGGCGCCCAAATGTAGGCATTCCGTGTACGCCGTGTGTGTGTGTTTTTCGGTGAGGTTTTTGCACCTGCTAGCGTCCCCATCATCACCATCGACACCGCAGCTGTTTGCAACGCAATAAATCCAATCAAGCCGGTGGTTAGCGGTCCGTGTTCGAACCCCAACACCTGTAGCGCTTGTAACGACGCATGGTGTGCGTTCCCTTGCAAGCAGAGGAGGTCTTCTACTACCGACGCGAAAAAAAGCCCCGACTGGAAGTAATAAAAATGTCACCCTTTGCCCCTTTTTACCTTCCGGCCAATTCATGTCACTTCGATGGGTTGACGTAGCCTGAAGTATCCTTTTTTTGAGACGAGGGGGCGTACGCATGACAGAGGTTGATCGGGGTCGCGTTCTGAGTTTGCAAGGGGTCGTAACGAAACGTTGGTGCACTGTAAACTGGGTGATTATTGATTGACTTGTTGAGGCAGTTGGCTACATCTACACCTTCAAGGGTTGTAGAATTGAACGGACAAGGGTGGGGTGATACCTTCTGCCGCGAAGAAGTGTTTGATAAGAGGCTCAATCGAACAAGGGGGATAGGATAGGGGGAAGCGTATCTGCTGCCACAAGTGTGGTGGAGCTCAATAAAACAATAAATCGATCATTTTACGGGCGGTGATGGTGTGGCGTATGGCGCTAATGTAATGGCACGCACGCCACTCGTTTGTTAGAGATTTTAGATTTTCGCTTGTGCGCTCTCCTCCTCACTGATTTGAAGCTTTTTATTGGAGCTGATCGGGAAGGATTTGGTCCAATCTGGGGCGGAAGAGTTTTTGGGCATCGTAAAACATTATAGCTTAGTTTGAGTTTTTTATAGCAAAACTCTTGTTAGTTTAGACGAAGGGTAAGGGTTGTTGTTGTAACAGCTTAGGTGTTCTGAATGAAGTTTAATGATGATATTGCATATTTTGCTAAGAACCTTAACGAAAAGAGATAACTGGCTAGCTGTCAAAGATGTCATTCAACCCGACACGACTCCAGTTTCATCCTTTTGTGACCTAACAAGAAAGCCTAAATGTGGGAGAAGATTATGGCACAAAGGAAACGTCCTGTGTAATCGTCTGCTTTGTGTGTGTATGCTGCAGAGTCCTGCCGTCTTGTGTATCATCCATGTGCTGAACCTCGAAGGGACCCGGTAATTTGTAGAACAAACATTGACCTCTCTCTTCAGCCTTTGCTCTTGCGCTGAAGGAAACTTGATGGAAATGAGATTTTTTGTTGTTGTGCTGCTTTGCTTTCGATATAACAACACCCATTCATCCATCAATCATCGCGCTTCGCGCTTGTGACTGCAGACGCATGCAATGCGCCAACCGTCTGCAACGCCGTCCCGATATATGCGTCACACTACCGAACCTGGGTTGGAAAATTGGTGGCTCTTTTCTCTCCGAACGGCTTTACCACGGGGTCGATCGATATCGACACCTTTCAATCTACGGTTTCAAAATAAAATGCGTGTCGATCGAGAAGATGTGTAATGTGAAGAGGATGAAGTGGTGAAGGTGGTGTATTGCGCTGGCTGGGAAACACCGTCCGGACGGAATCACAGACGCATTTGTTAAATGGGAGCTGGATGAAGGAAAGAAGCGCGCACTGTATGAGATCTCCATAATCCAAACACACAAAAAAAAAAAGAACGGGCCGGACAGCGATGGATGCAATCTTGTCGCTTCAATCTCAGAATCGAAGCGCAGAGAGGGCGAACGAGAGAACGTTTTAACGGGATGCATCGGGTTCCTGGAACGATTCGACGGGAAAGCAGTAACATAAAACCTGGTGGACCATGTTGTTCTTTTATGGGCGGAGGAGGACTGGTGCAAAAGGTCAGCAGTAACCTAAAGAGGGTAAATAACCTCAATTTTAGGTTGCTGTTGTTGAAAGAACGGCTCTGGGGAAGGCAAATCAGACAATAGATAGGAACAGAGAGAACGGATCGAAGAGAGAATGGTCGAAGGTCGGAATGTGTTTCATCCGATGACAGCTGACGAGCGGAAGAAGCATCAGCTCGGATTCGGATTTGAATTATCATTATCCTCTTATATATCTGGTCGGATATCAGATCTCTTGGGCTCGTCTTGAGAATCCCCGATACAGGACATGTAATTTGTTCGACCGAGATCTAGTTTCAGCCCCGACAATCCTGTTATAGCTTGAGACATGCACCCGATTATGTCATTTGTATAGCTTCTTCAACTGGGAGCGAATGTCACCATTAAGCTTGATCGATCTTGATCTTACGACACCTTCACACACCGAGCGCCGATCGTAGTTTTAACCGCAAAGTAAGACACTCTTTTCTAATTTCGTTAACCATCTCGCCGACAAGCGCTCGCCACCAAATTACAGTCTTATCACAACATCCGTAATGTTGTCTGATTGCAATCGTGGTGAAGGCGATTCTTCACCGACACAGTTCTCACATTGCAGATGGGAAATCAGATGAGGGAGCTTCTTCGTTTTTTTTTTGCGAACGCGCACGCCGTACGCCCCTGAGCATGCACAGAAGGAGGCAATTTAGATTGATAGGGGGTACACCACCAACCGCTCAATTTGTAAGCAATCTGTTGCAATGAACGTGCCTCGATATGTGCCAGCGCACTTTCGTCCGAGGTCGTCCTCCGTGGTGTGGCGCATTAGGATGGATAAACTGACGTTTAGGCACCGTTTTTTTTTTTTGGCGCGTCAATTGATGGTAAATGGTGTTTGTTGAAGCAGCATATTTTGCTTGAAGCCTAGTAATTGCGTTCGGTAGCTTCTTCTTGTCTGCACTTGTGACTTATATACTCTAAAGCGTGAAGAAAATATGACAGCTGACAGCGGGGTTGTTTGGCGAATTGATGCTGCTGCCGGCCCGATAACAATCTACGTCGACGTCTCTCACTCGGAATGCGTCATGTTGTAATGCGGCGACTCTCCAGTAGTGACCATCGCGGCTCTCTTTCTTTGGGGCATATGATTATCGTTCCCTGGTTCCTAGCTGAGCTGAGCTGGTGTTGCGTGAACAACAAAGCGTCCAAACAAAAAAACGCAACAAAGCAAAACCACTTCTCACACCGGGTGCTGTGAGTGTGTGTGTGTGTGTTGTTGCGTTATGACGCGCAGTTGGAACTCGCCACACGGAGCTCCCATCTTCACCGGAGGTGATGAACTGACCGATCCGATTTTTTAACGTTTAGCAACAAACATTTTGACCAAATGCACCAAAGACAGAGGCAAGAAAGAAAGGCAAAGCCCCAACTGGCACGTCTCAAGATACCAATTAGCGTGAGCACACACACACACTGTGAGCAGTGGGTAGAGATAAATGTTTTGGGGAGGTGATTTTTGGAGTGGGCACTTGGAGCTTTTGGGCTGAGCTGGCTGCTCGGTTGATAAAGCGAACGAGGGCTTTTGAACTCTTGCCCCACTCGAGCCTCGGCCCGAGTCCATTTATGCCAATTTTCTACCGCCAACTCGAGTGTAGCATATGGCGGAGGGTGGCGAGCCTTTCGTCTCTGTCAGCAGCTTTTTTCCGACAGGTCCGATAGATCCGACGATGGTTGGTGGTTGCTGTTTTGGCATTCATTTGTTTAGCCTTTTTTTTTTGGCACCCCAGGCAAAGCGAGCACTACCAGGGTGAAAGGGAAAGTGGTTTTTCGGCGATTTCGGCAATTTCGTCGGTGGAAACGAGCGAACCCCGTCGGTGAAAAGCGCGATGATTATGGGGTGCTGGAATGGTGTTGGAGCATTGGATTGTCGGAATCTATTTTCCCCATTTTTGGGGTCGCCGGTTCCGTGAACCGTTTACCGGAGTTTAGGGGAAGGAGAGTCACGCACGTCAGAGTCTTGCGTCATGCGTTTATCATTTCACCTTGCATAATTAAGGAAGCAAAACAGATTTCTCTCGTGGGAGAAGGAAAACTACTACTGATAGCAGATTTCCCTGGCCGCTTGACTATCCAGATATCCAGCAATTTAAGTCAGAAGAGAAAAATGGGGAAGCGCTCACCTCATTTTAAAAGGTCAAAAGGTCAAAAGCTGTTTTTAAGTTCCTGTTGGCGGTGTCGACTGTCATAAAGGGTCATGTATCTTACTGACTTGTCGCTTGCACGGACATTAAGCACGAATGGATACCGACTCCCCTATCCCAAAGGATACCAACAAACAAGAAGTGGTGGACATGTGACATACTTTCCCAGAGGTCACGCCGAGGCCGTCTAACGAAGCGGAGATGCAATAACTTGCAGCGCGGTTGCTTGTTCCGTGCTATCCATCTAGAAAAGGGCTAGAGAATGGTAAGTGCGCCATAATGCTAACGATGCATTTTGTGAGGCAAAGGCGTGGAGGACATCGAGGTGCGGTTTAATTATGTTCCAGCAAAATAGAGAGTGAAAGAGAGAGAGACAGATAATTCAAAGCATAGAAAACCGAGATTCCCGCAGATAGTAGCAGCAATGGGTAGGGGCCTTTCCGGAACTGCATCCTTCCACGAGGGAGAGTCGGACGACGACGATGCGTCGATTGATGGCGTGTAATCAGTTTGATAAAAAAAACGCCTCACGGAAGCGTGTGTGCAACCATGACACACACAAAGTACACACCATTGTAATATTATTTTAATCAACCTGTGCTTGATTGGCACGATGAATACCGAAGATCTGTTATCTGTGACGAGAAAGCGAAAGAAAGCAAAAACTGAGCAACAGCGACACATTGTTGCTACATGGGTATATCGTTGCCCAGATCGAAATTGAATGTTGGTGAAACATGATGGCGATTGCATGGCTAATGAGGGCATGCGATGTAAGGGAATGTAACATCCAATTTTAACCTCATTTAAAGAATCTTGAAAATCCGGAAGAATTTAAGTGTCATATCGCGCTTGAATTTCGATGTGATGCTCCAACGCTTCCCCGAAGAACTCAAGCCAATTTCCGTTCCATTTCGTTTCGCTCTCGAACGCTTCTCGATGGTTCACAGCTAGGCACTCGAAATGTCTGAGAGATATCTCGAATATCTTTCCCCATTTTCGTCACCACTCGCCGTCGTCGAAGCCTGCTAGGCATAGCGCCCCGCAGTGGAGATAGACAGACCTGGAGAGATGATGGACATGGTCGCTTTTGCATAGCTTCTTTCCTATCCCCAGTCGGTAGCAAATATGCGGGTTCGCACTCAGTTCAATACCCACCGCACAGCTCCCTATGTAAGAGCTCCCTGAGTACTGAGCTTGGGCAAAAAAAAAAAAACACGAAATGGCGCCATTTATTTCGCTCCACACGAAGAAGACTCTTCTGCAAGGCAGTTTGAAGTGAATCGCAAACTTCTACCGCGAACACAGCGAACCAAACCATTACTACAGGAAAACCAATTCTTTGGAGCTGCTCTTGCTGGTTGCTACACCACTACCACTGCTCTAGTGGGGAGTACTCTGCTCTGCTCTACTATTCGGTTCGCTCCGGGCCGCGCTTCAACTGCAGATGCATCTCTTGTGTGCTCTTGTTTTTCTTTCCCTTTTTCTTTTCCTAAACGCACGATATTTTCTCATCACGATCACGGTTGTTTTGGGGGCTGAAGCTGGGGCTGTTCCAATGCAGGCTGTTGTTGTTGTTGTTGTTGTTCTGCCGCTTATTGTGCTGTGCTCGTGTATTCGTGATTGTTGTGTTGGGTAGTGTTACAACCACCACCATCAGCAGCAGCAGTGTGCGCAACATTTCGGGCCCCTTCGCCCAACGTCCTCCGCACCCCCTCCCACCACCAAGTGTGGAGCATTTTCCAACCAAATCTTGCACCTTGGATGCGCCGGTGAGAAATGGGGAAAAGGGTGGTGGGGTGTGAGCGAGAAGTGGAACAAACCGAGTGGCAAAGCGCCTAGAGAGATATCTAGACCCCCCTCCCCCCCCCGCCGCCGTACACGTCGTGTGTCGAGTGGAACAATGCGCCATGTCGAAAAGTAAAAGCTGGTGAGCAGTCGGCCAGTTTCCACCGAGCGACTTCACCGTGCGGTACGACGTGGTGTGTCTCTGTCAGTTTGGTTCGTGTTAGTTTTTCCGTACGGGAAACAGAAAGGTGGCTTCGCGCTGTCGACGATCGTTTTCGCTTTCCAGTGTCACCGGGCTTGCTACCCTTGACTCTCGACGGCTACAACTTCTACGCACTCTACCTTCTAGGTGGACGAGTCTGATTGAAGTCAGAAGCGTGCGAGAGAGGTGTCACACAACATCATAAAAGTTCTTGAACGCGCTAGAAACACAACCGGGGGGGGAGTGTTCTGGAGATTGACGTGAGGGCACACGACTGCACCTGCTTGTAGTAGCCGTCACCTGCGAGTTAGACGATCGTAGTGTTTGGTCTGGGGAAAAAAAGTGAAGGGGAGAGATACACCACAGTGCAGTTGGATGTTCAGCCAGTGCAGCCAGTGTTTAGAATCGGAAATTAGTCGTCCGTTGTCTGGTGTACCACACGGTTAGAACAACACACACTGGCGGCCGAGTGCTGGTCCGATATTCCTTCACATTTCTGTGGACATCCGGACATAGTACTGCTATAGAACTGGTAGTGAGACACACACCATAGAGCCATAAGGCGAGTTATCTCTCTGGCTCTCGCGCTTGTCTAAACAGTGAAGTTGCAGTAGTTGGCGTTCGAGCGACCCTGGCAAAGTTGGGACCGTCGCGTAAAGTAGTGCACAACTGATAAGGGAAGCGCCCGCAGAAACCTCCCATCAGCAATCATTTTATCATCGTAGTGCAAAAAAAAATAAGGGCGCCCACCGGAGATCGGTTAGCAGCCCCCCAAATGCTAGAGTGAAGTGGCGGTTGTTGTGTTGCCTATTACTTTACATTATTCTTGCAGTTTGCCGTTGTCGCGGCGCTGGTTGTCTATTTTTATCTCTTCGTTGTTGTTTTGGTTTTCGTGCTCCGGGCTGGTGCTGTTACTACCGCTTCAACGCCCCACCGTTGTGAAAGTGGGTGGTCGTGTGGTTGCATATATGTGTGTTTGCGGGTGCGGGTGCTCTCTGTTGCAATATCAATATCCACCAAGTGTGTGTGTGTCTGTGTGTCTATGCTTCAGTGTGGTGCGGTGGTGCGACAAGGAAAAGCGAAGAAGTTCCGCGTAGAGGGCAGAACTACGTGTGATCGACCACGGTATCGGCGGAGTCGCGGTGAAGAAGGCGCCCAGTGCTCAAGCGTAACCGTGCGCACGGAGCGTTCGTCGAAGCAATGACGCTGCTCTCGGTCTGGAGACTAGGTAAGCCACCTGTACGCAAGGTGTCCCAATATCGCTTTTTGATACAGTTGCGCAGAGAGAGAGAGAGAGAGAAAAAGAGAGAGAGCGATCCAGAGCACCTAATGCACTCCCAGCGCGCGCGGACATTTCGAAATCAAATTAATGCAAATGTATCCTACCCGTCGTCGAGTGTTGTAGAAGTCGTCCAGTTTTAGCCCGGTTTGCCCGGTCGATTGCCAACAATGTCGCTAATTTCGCCAACAAAGTGCCCACCCGGGTGATCGTTGTTTCACGCCTCACAACACACCGTCGTCAAGTAAAGGTTTGGGAGCGACACTTGCGCGACGGCCATTGTTTCGAAAAGCCTCACGGTGGCGGACGGTGGCTTGTGAGGAGGGGGTAGGGAAAATGTCAACCTCTGGGAGGCTGTCGCACCTCGAATCTCACGGCGATCCGCATTTGGCACAAAGCCTTCTAGGGTCTAGTGTGTGGTGTGCGCGCGCGCGCCTTCGGTGGGTATCATCTCAGAACTACGGCCCAAGGTGTCATTGGTACACGCCGGAGTTACACGGGAGTCAACTTACAACCTGTTCGTGTTCGAGGGAGCACACAGTCCTTGACGCGTCGCGTGTGGCTTTGTATATGCCAGCGGCTAAGAAGGGGTGCCGTTGGGTCTAGAAGCCGGAGCACGCTCCCACACCTCCATGATGATGGCGATGTCCAGCCAGAGAGCTCGTCTCGATGCTCTCGGAATGGAAATCCAAATCACGAATTAACCTTTCGTGTGCTTGCCAGTCTGAGTTCTAGGGCGAGCTTTTGCCTCCCGCTAGCGAAGACAGCGTCGTCGTTGCCGCTTCTCCTTGTGCAACACGACTGCACGTTTCATAATCTCCCTTCGATCGGGCCTTTGGCCCAGAGTGCGATCGGCAGGCGATGTGGAGCCCCCCCCCCCCCCCCCCCCACAAACGACACCCATCACAGATCCTTCTACAGCCTCCCACAGCAGTGGTTGGGGCATCGCAATCGCCACCACGATTTGACCTCCGATGAGCTAACGCGTCGTGGGTCTTCTGTTCGATTGTGATTGTGGCTTGTGTTGTGTGTGCGCGAGCGAGATTTGGCCGAGATTCAGCCGATCGATAGGATTTATGAGTGTGCCAATTTTCGAATGCTCCTACTTCACCCGATCGAGTCAACGACGGGGTCAAATGGTTTCTCCGTCGTTCCCTTTAATGTCCAATCGGTAGGCTTCCATCGCATCAGGCTCCAGCTCAGTGTAGGGTCATGAGATCGTACCCGATGAGCGGTTCACTTTCAGGCGCAGAGAAATTAAGAGCTGCAGCTCTAAAACTGCTAGAGGCTCGGCATGGCGTGGAAGAAGATTGGCGTAGTGTAGTGTACCCTGTTGGTAACCTTTGTTTTTGTGTATCCAGCAATTTCATCAACGTCCACCACATTTGTTATGCTCGAGCGTGTCTCCTTTCGGCGTGCGGCTCTAGCATTTTCGATGGCTGCTTGTTGATCTCGGTTGTTTCACTTTCCGTTCGATTGCTAGTTTTTGAGGCACGGCCGCGTCGGTAAGGTAAATCAATCTTCTGCGCGGGGCCCGAGTGAGCTGATCCTCTACTTATGCCCTCAGCTAATGAAGTGCAATTTACCCTAATTGATTCTGTCCATCACGTCTCGTTAGCGGTTGTTGTTTGATACTTTTTAAAAAAGGGCTACAATTGGGAGTGGGAGGACACCGAGAAAGGGTTTTCGATGGAAGATTTATTGTGGAGGATGAGGATAGCTAGCAGCTGCAAGGGAAAACATTTTTATCGATAGACGTAAATAATGACTCGATTGGATATGAAATGACGAGGAATACGAGGATCTTCTTGAGGTCAAAAAAAGATCAACAAATCTAAAGTCTCGGAAAAGAAAATCCTTCTGAGGCACTAATGACCAAGAAATAGTTGTCAAACAAAAGAATCGCAAGGCAAAAACGTTCTGTTCCCAGCTAGTAATAGCCCCAGGGTTGTGTATAATCTCCGTTTCTGTGTACCGCCATCCTTTTAATGATCCGCTTTGCAAACACTTCCTGAAACCTTCGAGATGACTGTGCAATTAGTGTCGCGATGCAGGACAGAACCACTGTATCCTGTCTCACAGCCCTCGATCCTCGATCGGACGACACTGGCGCACTCGGTGACATGTGTTCTGAGCCAAACATGTGTTAGTGCCTTAATTTGGCTCGCAGATTGTCACTGCAAAAGGGCAATTTTTCCAAACGAAGCGTCCCGTGGCCTACGTTGGTTCGCATTATCGCCGAGACGTCACCGAACGGCAACAGGTGAGACAATCTTTTATGGAACACATTACGGCCGGACAATTAATTCTATTTGGTTTAATGAGCAGTGACAACCGCTCGCGGCCAGACAAATGGCAGCAAGTTGCGGACAGGCTTTGCGGCGGCTTGCCCTAACTTAACGTCAGTTCCGAAGAGTGGGGGAGCGACCGGTGCGACTGACAACAATAATAATAGGATAATGCGACATCGTTTAACTGTGGGAGCTTGGCAGCTTCATGAGGAGTGGGAATTAGTGGGCGAGGAGGACTACCACCCGCATCATGGGTTGGGCAGGGCCAGAAGCTGCCGTTCCAACATCCATTTAGCGGTGCATATAAATTGCGCAAGCCGCATCTAATTCCACACCGTGAAGAAAAGCCAACGCCCGCCCCGGTGTGCTAAACGATTCTGACAGCTTTCAGGTGGGTAAGGAAGGAATCGTTGCGGGGAGGAGGGGAGCGGAGAGGGATTGGAGTGTTATACGAAGTTTAGGTTGTGGCAAATGGTGTGCGTTCCGTGCTCCCCGCTCACCCGCATTATAATTCTAGCATCAATTACACTCAAAAACACCAGACACCGCGTGCGGCGAGTGCTGTTTTATGTCTTGCTGTGTTAATTTTCATTTCATGTTACAACGATTCCGAACAAACACGACTTGTTCAGCGAGCGCACACAGACCGAGGGCTACGGTTGCGGCTGAATGATCGGGGAAGAGAAAACAATTGATTTCGTCTCCACCATATCGGAACAGTTGGGAGAAATTTCCTGTGAAGGAAATTTGAGTTCGTTGTTTTTCCGACTTCATTCATGTAGTCGGGCGGATACTTCGGAGTCTCGGCGAGAGATGTTTGCTGTTGGCGCTATGGGTGGGTGGGAGGTGAACCAGCATCGA
Source organism: Anopheles stephensi (assembly GCF_013141755.1). Lineage (NCBI taxonomy): Eukaryota > Metazoa > Arthropoda > Insecta > Diptera > Culicidae > Anopheles > Anopheles stephensi. Next base: position 79,937,220 of record NC_050203.1, on the reverse strand, counting down.
TGACCGGCATCATTGAACGCATACACATAACCTCACCGTGGTGGGGAGGGGGGGGGGGGTGTAACGCGCAAAACAGCGCTCTGGGTTTGTGGCATTTAATTTTCACTTTCACCCATCACAACACCTTAACACACCCGAGCGCAGTTTGAAATCGAATACCCACGGCGGCTTTCCGCCAGCTTTGGTACATCTCATCTGCCCTCCGGGTGTGTCCGCTGGGGGTTTGGATGTGAATGAAAATGCAATAGCGGTACTAGGCGTCCAACGGCGATATGGGAATGTATGGTCGTTGGATAGGTTGTTTTTATCAATTGCGATAGCAAATATTTAATGAGGCTTGTTACTAGGTACAGGTGTGGAGTGTGATGTTAACAGTAACATTTAACATCACACGCGTGGTGTGTTACTTTCTTCCAGAAGGATTATGATGAAACTTGAACTATGAAGGTGACCTTGTTGGGAGGACTTTCTATGCAATAGAGCACTGAAAGACTGATGCTTATATGAGACCTCAATCGAATTATCCGAGTTGAGTCCAGATCATTTCCAAAAATATTGCTCGATCAGGGCTCATAGCGTGAGGCTGGCCCTTCAGATCACTCTATTGACTTCAGAGGAATCTTCGAGTTTTCTGGTGTCATAGATTGGTCCAAAATGTCTGAGTTTTGTTCCAGAGGCATCGATTGATCTGGAGTATCGAAGTATCTCCGTAGAAAATGATTAAACTGGGATCACTGTAGAACACTCCACATAATGCTCTGATTTTCTCAGTTTATCTCTGACAAATCCGAGGATTTCCTATCGCTTATGGGTATCAGCATCAACGTCTTCTACAAGTCAACAGTTTACCAAAAAATCCAGATGCAATTTTTGGTGGGAATATCACAAGATCGTCTACTATGAGGTCAAAAATTTGCATACAATCTTTTTACGCCCCAAAACGTTAAAAAAAAAACAAGTCAACAATGACGTTAAATGAAACTGCGTGATGTAACGTTCACGATTTTAGGCTCACCTTTCGCATACCGCTTGGAAACCCGATGCGCCGGCGACCCTTATGCCGGATTGCGCACTCATTTAAACCGGTTGGATTACCCGATCGGTCCAGACAGCGTACACCGGATCGCATGATTACGTTGTGATAGTGCGTTGCAGTGAAGCTGTGTCTCGAGGCGTGCCTCAGGAGGACATTCCCCGTGCAAGACTCGCACCAAGCGTACTGCACACGTGGTGCGGCAATGTTTGCGAAAGTTCTCACTCTTACCATGCCCAACGAAACGTGGGCCCTTCACAGGTCCTCGATATCCGTTTCGCCATCGGCAGCAAAACTTTTAAATCAGGGTCGTAAAATAAAAGGCGCGAGACACCGAGTGGTGGAGCTGCTGGCTGCACTTGTCCGTTGTGCTACCGCGTCCGGCACGTTTCTTTGTGCATTTAGAAGACGCGCGGTGTTGATACTGTTTAATGAGTTTCGAGTGTTTTATGATGATTTATTAAGATTCCAAATTCAGCCGTTGGCCGCACGGTACAACGTGTGGCTTAGTGTCATTATGAGGTGCTTAGTAGTGGCAGCAGCAGTAGTAGTGGTGGCGATATCTCTGTACGCAAGACCTTCAAATGTGGTGGCTGTTAAAGTTAATGCTAAAGAAGCACGCCACAAGCGCTTGAACAGAGAGAGAGAGAGACAGGTTGCCAAAGCCTGCCAAGTGTTTCGTACCGTTTCGCTCGAGGGCTTGCCGGTTTTCATTTACATTGAATGAAATTAGTTTGGATGGAAAATTCGCGCCCGGTGACTTCGGTAGGTAGGTGCTGCTAGGTTTGCGGTGACCTCCAACCGACCTACCGTCCAGTTTGGCAATATGGCAATATTAATATGTTTTGTGTAATAGGGTTTGGCACCAGGTGCAAAAAAAAGCCCACAAGAGACGTCACGCAACTTCATCGCTGTGAATTGAATTTATTAAAAGCTTAATGTGCTGTTTTACTAAAAATTAGAAGTGAAGAATGTATAGCAATTTACATAAACATTATATCATTCAAAAAATGGAAAGAAATATTTTCCCAGGTTTTTGTAACAACATTTGAAGTTTATTTGCTCGCTTGAGCTCGGTTGTCCAATTTTTTCCTGCCTCTCTAACGGTAGAACATTCTGTAAATCATCAATTTACTAAGCTTTAACGATTGTTCGCCACAAAAGCGCACGAGGATGATAAATCATTCCACCCAATCGCTTCACCGTGGGCGCATCTTCATTGCGTTTGTTGCATTCCCACGGTTGTAAAAGACGCTCGCGGTGTGTCCAAGGGGCCGGCGGTTTATTTGCCGAACACCGACGCCTCACAAGGAATATGGGTGCGTGTATGTGCCGTTAGTAAGCCTTCCACCCCCTTTACGGGTGGAAGCGGTCATGGCGGCACACTACTGGTAAATGTCTAACACCTACCTGAAAGTAGGGCTCACCGTGCTGTAGTTTAAGCCGTGGCTAAGCGGATTACAGCCTCTTTTCCTTGGAAAGGATTTTCTTTTCACTCGCTTATCCATTGCTCACGACGATGACGATTGGTGGCGGCGATGGTGGCTGGAGTGTAAAGTTTTGGGTGTTTCTCACCCCTCAGCCACCATAAGATATATATGCCCTTCGGGTTTCTTTACGAGGGCCACCGGGTTTTTTCCTCCTGCTTCTCTCACTCTCGACCGGCTGTATGATTATCACGCATAATCGTAAAGTGGAGTCGTCGGTTTGTTTACAGTAGCCCGCCGAGGATTGGTAGGAAAGTTGTTTTGTGTGCCATTTGTGTTGCCTTATTAGAGGCAACCATTTTCTTCATAGTTTTCGATTTTATTACGGTCAGTTAATTTTTGTTGGTGTACGCCATGGTTCCACCGTTCCTGGAAGAACTGAACCGGGCTTTGGGAAAGTTCGTGCTCGTTTGACATTTCGATACGGGCTGGTTAGGAAAAAAACATATAGTTCCAGCCAAAGCACAGGTGGTGATGATGTGTGTTTGTGTGTGTGTGGTTTTTACCTTTGATCTTTCAGTTTTATTAGCATATGGTTTTTCGGGCATCGGCACAATCGATAACACACGGTGGGTTTAATTTTTACTGGTTTGGAAGTTGTAAAACGTTAACCAAGCTGTGATATAACGGATGCAAATGAGTGTACGGTGAATGAATTTAATGATTGAGCGCTTTTGTTTGAGTGGATCAGATTGATTTGTAGAGCGAATGTCAGAACTGGTTTTGAATGGCTCATATACAAAATATTGTTACTATTATTGACCGTTGACAGTTGACATTTCATTTCGGTGAATATGAATTTCAATTTTGTGGCTTTAAATTTCTACTTTCGATCTGTCAAACTGAGTATTTTTAATCAATTATAAACAATTGACCTGTCAGATTTTGACAGCTTTTCTTAGAACAAAAATCTGGCAAAAAGTTGAACCTTGAGAGCATCTTGAAGCATCAAAATAAAAATTTGACACTTCTCGAATACAATTTGACGTTTAAAATTAATCGACATGTTATTGATTTTTTTTCCTTTATCTTACCATATGAATTCCTGAATCTTAGTACACTATTAAATACTTGAAACAGTCTTAGTAAAAAATCCATAAAAAACTGACACAAAAATGACAGGTTGCGTCACTTGCTACTCTCACCACACAACTGAGCGACCCTGTGAGGTCTAAAGAAAGGGGATGTCTTACTGGAAATCATCACCAAAGAAGACATAACTCGTTAGCACCACCAACAGATGCTGATGCTAGCGGACTTGAACTGGGTGAAGAATCACGACGAAAACGATCGTAAAAAAAAAAACGCTGATCCCAATTAAGGGGCAATAAATGTGTAGCCTACACAGTGACTACCGATCAAGCGTCTTCAGCAGGCGAGAACGTACCAAATCCACCACCGACCGGATCAGGCTTTGCGGCAGTGGCGTCGGTAGTTTTTTTTTGTTGGTTTCTTTATTCTTACATTTGGTGTGCCAGCGTGAGCTTTCGGTTAACATACTGTGGTGTAGTCACTTGCGTCATGGTATTAAATTAGAATGTATAGCACCGACGGCGAAGGTTGTGCATCTTGCAAGCACACATACACGTAACGCATAATTATGAGTGTCATTCTGACGTGTCCCTGAAGTCACCGGCCGAAAACTTATACGCAAGCTACAGCTACCTATTAGATTGCCGAAGGTTTAAAAGCGCGCACCCGCTCTTGTGCCGAGTGTCTATATGATCACCTTGATCCGGTCGGTACACACACACACCGGTAGCAGCAGACGTTTCAATCCAATCTTTCCGCAAGTGATGTCCTCTCCAGAAATTGCTCCACACTGCAGAGGCGGATTAGCAATTTATATGGCCCCGGATAAGGTTAACCTCCTGCAATAAAGTGGGAACTGGTGCGAGCTGATTGCGCCCTCTGCCATTTTGTGTCTCGTAACAGGTTTCGCCGGTGCAGCAACCGCCCCAAACAGGATCTTCTGATGATGAATGTGTGGCTTCGGAGAGCTGCTCCATATGTCACAATGGCCCTGGCTTTTTCTGTGAACGTTGTCGCAGTTATCGAGGTTGTGCGTGATTATGTTCCCCAAAGCCAAGCCTTCGCGGGCCACTTGCCCAAGGATAACACCTCTCGGAGTTAACTTTCTCGTCCGAAACCGAAACAGACATCCAATTACCACCGTCGGCTGACGTCGTTGCGACGTTTTGTCTTTCGAAAAATAAAGGGTCTCTCGCTCTTTCTAGCTCTGCTTAACTTCCCTTTCACCAGGGCGGTTAATTATCGGTGTACATTTAATTTTTCACTAGATTTTAGTGGCCAGACATGGTCAGCGTTATCTGCCCGTTCTTTGTTGAAATTCAAGAACTTTTAACGTCTCGCAGCCAACCATTACTTTACCGCTCAGTCGCTGCCCAGTTGGGTATGAATTTTAATTATGAAACAAATTCAAATCTTCAATCTGCGCTGGATCTTTTACTGGAGTTATGCTTTAATCTCACTCAAGCTATAGACTGTTGCTCTCGAAGGGTTCACATGAACTTTCGAGTTGATTTTACGACGCGACTGACACAAGTAATGCTTTTCCGCGCTTCGTTTACCGCCGTGTGAAAGCAGAATGTTCACACCTTACGCTCTCGTGGCCCAGCCCCGGTTTGAAAGTCGTGGGTTTGAAAGGGTCCACTTAATTCCGTACCATTATGCAATGTTTCTGTTCTGCTGTGGGCTGTGACAAATTTGCAATCTATTCTTCTGTTGCTTAAGTAAAGCAGAACGGATGAGCTCCCTTTGCAATTCCCCCTTGGGCAGCTAAATTGGACACCTCGTCCAAAGACGACTAGTGCGGACTACCGATCTCCTTGAGCGCCCGGGAACGCATTAAAGAAAAAGCTTGTCGGTCATGGATGTGTGGAGTTTCTTAAGTGCATTTTAAGGCTCCTGTAGGAAAATTTTAATACATGTAAAAAACGGAACACACCCTTAAACCGGTGCACTCACCTGGAACGGGGCCTGGTTCCATGAGTAGGATATCCATTAGGAAGCATCAGAACGACCATGTGAACTGTTTTGTTAACAACGAAAAAATATAATACCCAAAACAACGTATTAAATGGAATGTTGTTCGAATTATCTGCCCCCTAAGAGGCTTTGAAGAACTCTTCGCAGAGAGGTCACGCATCCCCTTGCAGCGGCGGCGCACCTGAATTGCTTCATTTTCTACCCTTTTTTGTTGTTGTTGTGACCCTTCGGTGATGACACGGCCATAAAACGGGGTTGCATATCTAATCGTGCTCCCAAAAACTTCTACTCTCGCGGGTGGACCTTGCCTTCTCAGCGACTCCGCCAAATTGGACGTTTTCTTGCGGGGAGTTGGACTTTTGTTTTTCTTCGCATGTATATTCTTCGCCATTCTAGAAACCTTTCATCAAAACTACCGGCATTTTGAGAGAGAGAGGCATTCCGTTCCGAAAATTCATTTCTTCGCTTCGTTGCGTTATTAGAAACAAATGAATTTTGAAGATCAAACCATCGCGATAGTAGTTTCCGGCCATCAATAGCTTAATTACCATTCTGTCTTCAAGTCCGAGAGCCGCGTCTGCCTCGAATCGCTCTCGACCGACAGTCAGAAAACCGTTCCTCCACATCTACAAAACATAACAGATAGAAGAAGCAGCAACGTAAGAAAAGAAAAACATCCTAACTCGCGATCCTCGATCATGTCTGTCTGTCTCGGTCGCTGCTGCCGCTTCCAGCGAGACGATAATTTTAGTTTTGTTTATTTTATTCCAGTTTTGTGTGCGGGTTTTTTTTCTTCGGCGTGTGATGGCTGCGTTCTCGCATATTTGTGCGGTCACCTTTGTTGCGTTCTAGTCCCGTGAGCATTCCGCGATCGCGATGGAACACTCTTTTTTAGTTGTTTTGTTCGTTTGGGGGGGTTTGATGGAAGATTTTCACAGCTCCCGGGGTCCGTATTTATTATCGCGACTCGCGAGGTACGAGATGCAATCAAAAAACAATTAAAACCAATTTTGTCTACCGTCACCTGTTGGGGATGGGAAGATGCGACGTCTGATGTACGGGGTTTTTTGTTGGGGTACAAATGAAGATGCAATGAGTGGGGTGCGCTGTGTCTGGCATTTGTTGGTAGTAGTTTAAAGTGGGGGATTAAATTGATGGTGTAAAGATTTTAAATTATAAGTGATGTTAAGATAGTGTTAGGGGTTAAAGTGAGGATCGCTTAATCCAGTAGAGCTCAAGATAGGTGACCTATGAAGGCATCTGGTCCTTGATCGTTTAGGAGCATCTCAAGAAGCATTTCAGGAAGATATGATACTAGTTTTGTGGTCTGCAAGCAAATCTTTGAGGTGATGATATTCGAAGGATAGTCTAATGATGTCAGCTATGAGGAAGTGATGGACATCAAAAATTGTTGCTCAAGCCTTCCTGAAGTTAAAGTGCCAGAAAAAATAAATAAATCTCTTGAATTATCTCCTCTCTTCAGGTTCTTTACCAGTTAGAAGATCCTTGTCTTTGTTTAGTATCGCGATCAGAATAGATATTCTGAGATAAGATCTTTTATCCTAAGGTTCTCGTAGAGGATATCGAGAATGTTATCCTCCTTAGTGCACGCATTCTTCTCTGTACATTGAGGACTATTCTGAAGATATCTAGCTGAAGATATGGATTCTAAAGTAGAATTTCTTTAAAATCCTACTCCACATTGGAAACGATCGCTAGTTTCAGTTTCAAGATTGTTCAAACGACTGAAAACAAATCATTCCTGACTGCAGTCCATAATGAAAGAATACGCTTACACTCTTTAAGAACTCTCCAGTCAGCCAGCACCACCGATTTCCGACCGGAAGCAACGGTCGATTTACGATGCGCACGCTGGTTGCGTCGATTATGCCGCGCGTGGCTTCTATTTTGCAGGAAACACGAAATTGCTCATTCATAGCATCGAACCTCACGGATGCCGTCCCATGCTGCTGGTGCATTGCTGCGCGTGCGCGTGGGGGACTCTGCAATCACACGGCGTCGTTTCGAAGGCAATGAAGTTCTTCGGTGAAAATAGAAAATAGAAGTCATTCCACTGCGAAACCATTTGACATATCCGGTCATCAACGTGACACACACACACACACTGGCAGCGGATGTGTAGCAAAAGGTTGCGCACTCACCTGTAGTGCATTAGGGGTGTGTTCGATTTGGTTGAAACCTTTCGAAAGGAGATGCATGGTTGAATGGTCCCAATTGCGGTTCTAGCTTGGAGGGGTATACTTAAGCCTCAAGCATTGTTACGTTGCTTAACCTACGCCTTTGACGAAGGTTGGACACATACGGACACTTTCCAACTTTCCTTCCAGCTCCTTCTAGGCAATTGTTTTGTCCGAAGCTGTTACGGTAATTTAAATTTTTATTGCTCTAGAACTGGAACAGCTTCAATACTCAAGTTCCAGATGAGATATGACAAAATTTATAATGCAATCTTACCTCCAAAACGGTCAACGATAAACAACGCCCCGCTTTATTTTATCACTCCTGAGGTGTTTATGAAATATCCATCACGCAAAAATAGATCACAGTTCTTAGCGCGTGCTACCCTAACGCCTCACATTGTTCTATGTGGCTTGGTTTCGGTGCTTCGTCCAAGAAAAATTCCCACGCGCACCAGGCAACCGTCTGACATTAGTAGCCCGCGGATAATAAATTAGATCTTAATTGCCGGCCGACCAAAACAACTGGCCGCAGGCGGCGGCTGGTTGGTTGAAGCAGATGATGCTTCGGTTGGAGTGTACATTGCGTGCCATTTCCCGTACTCTCTCTCTCCCGGGCTGGATACCGGGAGATGTATGAACAATTATTTTAAAAACTATGCAATTTCACTGGCATTTCCCGGAGCTTGGTGAAGCGTTCGAAGAGTTGACGCACAAAGGGTGATTTTGTCCCGAGGCATCTACGATCCGTTATTTGCACTTTACGGCAATTGCATTCGGGTGTGCGTGGTGACTCATCCTACTCCTCCAAGAGTTTCTGCCTGAAACCTGCGCCTCTCTGGTGGGTGATCAATCACACCTGCCAAGAGAAAGAGACGTGGGGAAACACCGTCCCATGTTCGATGTAAACATTCCACACGCAATTACGCATCCGTGGACGGTTCTCCCGGTTCCGTTGGTGCGTCTAAACTCGCATTGAACGCTTCAAGAAGCGTAACGTGCCACGCCCTTTCCTTCCCACGGTATGGACCACGTCAACTAAGACTTCGTGTGGTGCAATAAAATTCTGAATGAAAAATCCTTTCCAGCCATTCCACCAGCGTACCAGATTTGTGGCGACGTTGCTGAACAAAGAACCTCCACCTGAGCCTCCTTCTGCATTTCCCTCTTACGAGTGCACGCAATAACTGTTGCCTCCGGGCATTAAAAGCATTTCTCTTTGCGTGGTGTTCTTCGTCCCTTTGGGACGGACGATCCAACGGACCTTTTGCGCCTTAAAGTTGCGAAGAAACGATGAATGAACTCGCATGCCTTGAATGGCACAAGTAGAAGACAGGAAATCGCCTTTTTTCCTAATCGTGAATTATGATACGAGAGAGGTGCTGCTGTGCGAATCCTTTACGGAAGGTGCCACTTAAAACATTCCACCTCTTTTACCATCCCGGAGGAGTTCCTATTAATCGGTGCACGGGAGAGTCGTGCGTAGCCTCGAGGGCACATTTTTGTGTGCATCCTTTCATTTTGCGCCCATAAAAAAAAATCGGTCGAGAAATTTGCTGATGATCCGCATCGGTAGGCGAGCAATTATGTGGCCGATTTGTGTTCAAGAAATTCTCCCTGCGATTAAATGTATCGCACACCAACCCACAATAACAGAGACTGATTTGCTGTTTTCTCTTAAACCTTTTCGTTTTAGGTACTGGAAGCTCTCCTGCCCAAAATTCTACCCGAAGTACCAGCCCCAACGTACCGAACGGTCACCTGCCGTTACCGCAACAGCAGCAATCGCAGGTCCATCCCCAGCAGCAGCAACTGCAACATCACTCCGGTACGGTGCCGGTGCTCCAGGCCGTACCACAGTCCACACAGCAACACTCCCAACCGCAGCAGCAGCAGCAGCAGCATTCCCAGTCCCATTCGCCCTCGCTGCAGCATCCTGCCCAGCAGCAGCAAGTGCACCTTCAGCAGCAACAGCAGCAGGCCGCCCTACAGGCGGCCCTCCAGCAACAGCCGCCCCAACTGCAACAGCAAACATCGCAACAGTCATCCCATCACCTTAACAGCAGCTCGAGCAGCTTAGGCAACATAACGCCCACCTTCGTCGCACAGCCACAGGTACGGGGACGGCGAAAGAAGCCCTCAGGACATCGCATCGGGGATACTTAACCGAAGCGCAGCTAAAGTTCGTTCTGGGCAAAGCAAAAGGGGATCATTTGATGAGGATCACACAAAACGGAGGACCGATCGGTTCGGTGTGCTCATCTCCGTCCCTTTTTGGGCTGGGAATCGGTCTAATAACGCACCGGAAGAGCGATCGTTCTCGTGACCGTGATCGGTCTACATCTCTTTGTATCCGCAATATGGCGAATATTTAGGGATATTGCCATACTCGAACGGAAGACTCTCTAATATGGACCGTGTGAAAAGGAGAGATGAAGAAGAGATCAGTATCATGACTTCGTGTTAGAGAGGGTGACCTTGGAGATCTTCAGCATTTTTGTGCCATTTATCCTTGGTAACATTTGCTGTCTAGGCAATCATTTCAGTGCGGAGTTAAAATTTAATTGTAGTTAACATTCTCAAGAAGTCCTCGACATTAGCCGTCCACAATTCATTTAGTATCTTGGTAAAAGTTTTGGTAAGAGCTTCAAGGTCTCTGAGCTCTCGGACTCCTAAGTCAGACATCCCTTGAGAGAACTTAACTCAAACAATCGATTTTAGCAATAGGGCACCATGATTCTTTGTCTGATCGTTATCTTTTCTCTTCGTCAATCTTCGCCGATCTTTACCGCTACTACAAATTGCTGCTCACGCGGGATGGATTTTCCACGCATCTCGGCCCGCACTAATTTCCCGAGCCGGACATTGCCAAGGGAGTGGTCGCACCCGAATTATTGTCCGCTTTGTGGCTGGCAACCTCATCGTGCATCATCACGAGCCATCAAACCGGTGATACTGATTTGTGCCGAAACTGGCAACGATCCTCCTTTTCCTGCTCACAAATTAAACCAAAACATGGACAGACAATAAAAATCAACCAAGAACAACAAACCCTCGCGTCCAGCAACAACAGCAGACAGACATACAGAACGTACGAATTGTGTTATTCGGGGTTTTGTGTTATTAAATTCGTTAAATGCGAGCGTCTTTTCGTTCTTCCTTCACTTTGCACCGAAGAAGACACCCGTGCGAGCGCTGGTGTGCTTGCGATCGAGCACAAGAACTCTGTAGGGGAAGACCGTGTTTTTTTCTCACGATTTTATTAGTGTGCCCCTTTTTTTAATGCTGTTTTCGCTGCCGGTCGCTTACCGTCATTTTGTCGCGACGCTTTCGAGTCAGGAGGGGTTTTTTTTTTGGTTGGGGAATCGGTTTTGGAAATTTGGTAGAATGACTTATGGTTTTATCGCACGCATCGATGCAACCCGAACCACCACGACTCGCTTGAAATTATGTTTCTGTTTCTTTTGCCCTGTTTGGTTGGATCGTTTAATGGCAAGCGCTAATTCGGTGGTACGGGTTTGGTTGAAGGATTGAGTTTCCCATTCCCCGTACAAGCGATCGGAACACATTCCAGTTGTGGAGCGAGAAGCCTAATACCCTAAGTCGTAAAACGCTCAATTATTCCTCTTTATTCTAATGATATCGTCCTTCGGATGGGAAGAAGGAATGAATATTATTATTCAAAATTACATCAGTTATGAATTTTTGAAGTGTTCATTTTAATAGTTTGTTGTGTGCCAATTGGGGTGAAAACCATTTTCCTTCGAAATCGAATTAAAAGCCATCAATTTGATCGCTCGAAGCATAATTTTACGATAAATTTTCGTTACGGGTTTTCATGATCGATCGAGCTTCCATTTCAATTAGTAAGCTGTTGGATGTTTTGGGACGAAATGAATGCTGGAATTGAACCGGGCAGATGCGGACCGTTGCGTCCATTAGCAGCGAATTATGGGGCATTGAAATGGAGAGAAAAAGAGAAACGTGTATCCAAATTTCTGTACCATCTTCGTAACAATTATGAACTCGCTTGCTCGAGAAATCGGACGCCGAGGTCCTCAACGTCAGTGTGACTTGCACGAATGCGTCTACCAAGATGACAGGGCTCGAATAGACCAGATCCAGTGACAAAATAATGGGTTTTGGGTGATTCCAGTGGGAAAAAAGTTGGTGTGTTGACTGTGCTTCTGTAGTTTATAATCACGGGGTCTTCGAAAATGGGAATTCTTATGTTTCCACACTAACATATGCTTCCTCTGTTCTTGTTCTTCTCGCCCCAGTCTCCGACTGTGAATTCCTTTAAAACGGCGTCCCTCAACGGTGTTGGTTTGCACGTGAACGGCGGAGGGGATTTAAATATGCCCGGTGGTCCAACGGTAACGCCTGGAACACCGAACACAAAGGCAAAGGTAAGTCGTCCGTCCGTTTCCGGTTTCCATTTCACGCTGATTCACGCGAGCTAACGCGGAGTATGAATACTTTTGAGGAATTCAATGTCCTCCAACACGCGAGGATGGTCCAGACACGCCCTTCTGTTCGCAGTTCAAAGCACAAAGTTTCTCATCGTTAATAATATTGCTGTACCCGGTGTGGGGTTATCACCACGATCAGGCCGGCAACTTAGTCAGCGAAAGAGGGCGAAGGCGTTAGAGATTACCGAAATATAAAATATTCATTCAAATCGATTGTCTGGAACGAGGACCGATGGAGTTTTGCTGAGAAGATTCTCACGCCGGTTCGGGCCGTGGCGGGTCGCAAAAGCTGTCCAGATCTAGCGAGGTGCGGCTGTCATCATCATCATCATCATGATCCGACCGTTGAACGTCACGCGTGTCCGACGGTGCATTGTAGCGACTCGGCTAATGCGCCTCCTCATTTCTTTAATTCGGTTGTCCTTTTGGCATTTTGTGGATGCAGTTTTTTGCCGAGATGCATGAGTAAGATTGTGCAACTCGAACACACACACACACACACAAAAAGGCAACCTCCTGCCTCCTAATTAATCGTTCGTTATTTGCAATTTCCTGTGGCGGAGCTGTGTGAGACTGCACTTTCAAGAAAATCTCGCTCTTCGTCGCTGTTTTATGCGCTTCTTCCACACTCCCATAGGGGTTGATTTGAAATAATTCGCATCGCTTGACTTTTAACGCAACCGGATACTCTACTTAGTGCAATTAATATGAAAAGGCTTATGAAGTTCCACTCGTTTTTTTTTATTAGCGATCTTTTCTTAATTTTGGACTCTCTCCCTCTCAACAGGATGTATCACCACGGGTGAAGATCGTCGTTGCGCTCTACCCCTTCAAGGCAATCGAAAGTGGTGACCTTTCCCTCGAAAAGGTGAATTCTCCCCATTTTGAAAGCAAGTCCAAATTTTAATTCTCTCTCTCTTGCTGCGATATTCTCAGAATGCCGAATATGAGGTGATCGACGACTCACAGGAGCACTGGTGGAAGGTAAAGGATCAGCATGGCACGATCGGCTACATTCCGAGCAACTACGTCAAGGAGAAGGAGCTGCTCGGACTGCAAAAGTACGACTGGTACGTGGGCGACATGTCCCGGCAGCGTGCCGAATCACTACTCAAGCAGAACGACAAGGAAGGCTGCTTCGTGGTTCGCAAATCGTCCACCAAGGGTCTCTACACACTATCGCTACATACCAAAGTGTAAGTAGATCTATCCTATCGAAGACTGATCATCAGGATTCTAATAGAGCCCGTCTTTCCTGCTTCCAAAAACATCGACAGACCACAATCGCACGTGAAGCATTACCATATCAAACAGAATGCTCGCAGTGAGTTTTACCTGTCCGAAAAGCACTGCTGTGAAACGATTCCGGATCTGATAAACTACCATCGCCATAACTCCGGTGGGCTTGCCTGTCGCCTTAAGACGTCACCGTGCGATCGTCCAGTGCCACCGACGGCTGGTTTATCTCATGGTGAGTGGTTCAAATTTCCGTTGGAGAAGTGTCCAACGACTCATTTTGGACATTCCTATTCCTACAGACAAATGGGAAATTCATCCCTCGGAATTGATGATCCTGGAGGAGCTCGGTTCGGGCCAGTTCGGTGTGGTACGGCGTGCAAAGTGGCGCGGATCCATCGATACGGCGGTGAAGATGATGAAGGTTGGCACCATGTCCGAGGATGATTTCATTGAGGAAGCTAAAGTTATGACGTACGTAATCTTTGACTTTAGAAACATATTGTAGAATATATTTAATAAACTAATGTCTCGTTGCCCCTATTGCAGTAAACTCCAACATCCCAATCTGGTGCAGTTGTACGGTGTTTGCTCGAAGCATCGGCCCATCTACATCATCACCGAGTACATGAAGCACGGATCTCTGCTAAATTACCTACGAAGGCACGAGCAATCGTTGATCGGCAACATGGGACTTTTGCTGGATATGTGTATACAGGTAAGATAGCATCCTAGCGGTATCCTTAATGGAAGGACTTTCAACTAACGTTTCCCCATCTCCATCGGCAGGTTTGCAAGGGTATGTCCTATCTCGAGCGTCACAACTACATCCATCGCGATTTGGCCGCACGCAACTGTTTGGTTGGTTCGGAAAACACCGTCAAGGTGGCAGACTTTGGGCTGGCGCGGTATGTGCTCGACGATCAGTACACCAGCTCCGGTGGTACCAAGTTCCCCATCAAATGGGCCCCGCCGGAGGTGCTTAACTACACGCGATTCTCCTCCAAGAGTGATGTTTGGGCATACGGTAAGCTCCAGAAGAGGGGGTTTTTTGTTGTGTCCTCTAAAGTGCTTAACAACCTTTCCGATCTCCTCCGCAGGTGTGCTGATGTGGGAAGTGTTCACGTGTGGCAAGATGCCGTACGGTCGCCTAAAAAATACCGAAGTCGTCGAACGCGTCCAGCGCGGCATCATACTGGAGAAGCCCAAAGCTTGCGCAAAGGAAATTTATGATGTAAGTAATGCCCCCACGTGCGCTTCACTGTAAATGGCCTCTAATGGCGTCCTGTTGTCCATCCTCAGGTCATGAAAAAGTGCTGGTCCCACGGGCCCGAGGATCGTCCCGGATTCCGAATACTGAAGGATCAGCTCGCTGCCGTCGCCCAGGGACTCACCGACTAGAGTGTCCTTGAGCCGAGTGTCCGAGAAGTTTTTGTTAGGCTAAGTTTGATAAGCTCTCCCAGCTCGAAACTGTCCGAATCGATGACTGCATTAAGGCGATGTGGCAAGTGTTAATCTCTTCTTTAATCTTTCATTTCGATTATTTGAGTATCTTTTTGTAAATGTAAAAAAATCTCTAGCCGAGGTAATTTAGTAATCAGAACGGTTTACGCAACCAGGGGTTTTTTTGTGCGTTGGCAAAGGAATTGAACCTGAACACGTGCGAGCGAGTGCCAGATTTATATGTTCTAGTATACGTTTGGGTTCCGTGTGCGTGTGTACGTATGTATGTATGTGTGTGTGTACCAGGTGAAGGCATCGTGTGGTTCTCTTCTTTCCCATGGGCGACGCAAACGTTGATCGGAAGCATTAAAACTGACTGAGTGAACGAGGGACGAGCTAAGAGCTAGGCTTAGTAGGAAGTGGAACACAATAAATCCGAGTTGCGCGAATACTTGCTTCCTATGCAGAGGGCAACACCTTCATACATAACTATTCGTTATATCGTAAAATCTACTGATATACCTATCTATAAAAATACACATGAAAATGGAGTGCATTTGGTCGGAATATCGCGAGTGATATCGAAGTCCTTGGTGGACAAAAGAAGCAACGCCAGAACATCACGAGTGCGAGTATTCCAAAAAGTACGTTGTGGTATTAGATTATGCAGGCATATTAACAAAACAAACATACACAAAAGGAAACAAAAACAAAACTCCCAATCTATCGTAACATACCAGTTCTTCTACATACCTTCCATGGAACACGTGGAACGACGGAAAAAAGCGAAATCAAACTGCTAGAGAGCTAGATTATTCAACTAACGCAAAACTGCAGCCGGCCAAAGCAGCTGCTGCCTGATGGGAACATTGTAGGAAAGTGTTTAAGTGATATTTAAGATTATATTTACCCGGGTTCCCATTTTTTGTTTTCTCTCGCTCCGCTAGCAGTTCGTTGTGTTTTTGGTTCTCAATTTCATCTCACCGTGAAGGATATGAATATTGCGTCCTTCTTTTGTCTATTTCTGTGTGTGTATATAGGTTGTAAAAGTGGAATTAGTTTTTTCTTCTTCTTTTATATTAGTTAATGTAAAAGGGCATCTGTCCGCTGTCCATACAGGCTTTTTGGTGCATATAAAGGGAAACTCCTCATCCAGTATGGGGAAAGCTTCAACCGTATAGTGGATTTTTGTTTTGCAATTTCACGGAGGTTGTTGCGAGCTGGCAACAATCAGATTTTCTTCTTCTTTTTTGGCCTAACGACCTCCCTCGTCAGGCATGCCGTTTTTGGCTTCCAAGAATTTGTTGATACCGCATAGCTGATGGGATTTGAACTTCGGTACGGTCCATCAGATTCCCCTATATGATTGCCAATTTCTCCTAAGCAGCAGAAACCTTCCCCATAATGAATGCAATATTCCCTCTATACGCATCAAAACCCCTGTATATCTCAAACCTCAACCGTTTAGTGAATTGTAGCTTCCTCATAATAACGCTGTACAAGCAAAACGGTTGATAATTCAGGTGTAGCGATGGAAATACGTCCCGTAGCGTGTACTACTATCCCCCCTCCCTATAGATAGAATTATTTGTCTCGGTATTATTTAATCATAACCCGCAAATCCCGATCGCCCGGATTCATAGCCCGGATATTGGATGATACAAATGATACCGATGAAACTCAGCGCTAGTAAACCTTGGGGCGTAGCTGACAGAGGAGCCGCTTCTACCGAATACTATTACTATGAACTACTACAAACTATTACCCCCTATTACATCCTACTAAGCAAATCGTTAATATCAAAACAAGCGTGAGGAACGTGGAAATGCCATTCGATTTTCCTTTTTTTTTGTTGGGATGTGTTATTCCACAACACAAGTCAACGTCCAACATGTCGACCAGTAGTAGTAGTAGCAGCAGCGGACTCGAACGTCCGCCACAGATGGATTTGAAATCAAAAAAAGGAAACAAACAACACACACACACGCATCCGTTTAGCAGGGGCTGTTAGCATGATAGCAATATCGAGATACGAAGGTTAATAATAATACAACTGATAGGAGGCAGGACATAGAGTGCGAGCGACAGAGCTGGTGGTATTATACTAGTAACTACAGGTAAGCATAGATATCAAAATGTCAGCGGTCAACACAAGCAGAAACAATTTACGTGAAGAACAAGCTAAACAAGCTGATTAGCCGATTAGATCGTTTGGTTTTTATTCCGTTTTTCGAGCAGTGCGTACCACGCATTCCGCACCGGAACCGAAAACACTCAACTCAAGCAAGCATCAACCGACATATTGGGAGAGTTAAGATAAGCGAAACCATATGCAGTGGAATAACTATATATATACTATCAAAAAAGGAAGGAAAAGCTAATCTAATTGCTAAATAATGCATAGTGAAAGGAAAGTTACACAAAAAACGTTCGACTGAACCGCCGCCGGTCAGTAGTGTCGTGCTGGATGGATGATGCTCGCGTGACAAGAATTCACGCTGCGACCAGAATGCGTTCAGCAGCAGTAAACGGGGCAAGAAAACCGATGGAAATCTTATTGGATAGATGTCGATCCAGATTTTTTTTACACTACAAATAAACAAACAGCAAAATGTCTTGTATGAAATGAAATGAGGAAGCGCTATTTGAATTTTGAATCGAAGTGATACAATCACACTATTTAATAAGATTTATGAAACAATTCAAGCGGAACTTTAACCAAGTGAGTATGATGTGGGTCATCTGGGCGGGAACCGGGGTACTTGTTCGTATGATTTATTGTTTACCCATTTGTAGAAAGTTCCAACTCTCGGCGACATGGATCCCTTAATCGAGACGATACTTGCTACATCGTTGTACTCATTCCGGAGGAAACGAATGAAACCTTCACGAATCGAATCCCACGCGGTGAGCAGATGAACCTGTCTGGTACGCAGAGGCGTACTTTAGATGCACCGAACCGACGACATGTGCCGTGACATCATGCTTCTAACTCAACTCTCTCTCTCGAGCAGCAGCAGCAGCAGCGAACCAATTTCGCTACCAACTGGACCGCCAAAATGTAACGGACTCCATGCGTATCGCCCTAAAATTGCCCAAAATGGTTAGAAAATCGGCTCGAACCCGGTTCGAATGCGCGAAATACGCTCGCTCAGGTTCACCTCAGGATGAACCGTTTTTGGGCCGGAGTTGAAGATTTGTTGCCGTATGGCTCGTAAAAGCTTAACCATTTTACACTTCGTTACCGGGAATCGCTGGAGGGGTTTTTCAACTCACCGTATGAAGCGGAGGAGCAAGAAGATGGAGAAGGAGGCCACATGTCTAGGCGCAGTAGGCGCGAACCGTGAGTGAGTATGTCTCTGCGGAATTGTGCGTCCACCTACACCTCGGTGGTAATTTGACTCGGCGGCCGGTATAGGCCGCCAGGGGCTAGGAAGTGCCTTGGATTAATTCAGGTTTTTGCATATTGGCTCCGCTCTGCGAGGGTTGCTGACCGCGCTTTTACTAAATAGAGGGGATTGGGATTTTTTTGCTGTGTGTCACCATCGAGGTTCAAGTTAGGCGACTACTAAATCCAGTGACATGTAGTCAGTTGGGTAACTTTTCGTCTTACCCATCGGACCAAGGTGTTCTATCGGTGATCCCGTGTAGGTGTGACGGGTAGGAAGTCCATAAAGCCGCATTTGCCTTCGATGGTACAAAACAACAAACGATGGATATCTAGTTGTGGGGAGACACAATTAGAAGACGAAACTGGGCGAGCTGTAAACTGTAGAAACGGCTGCTATTTATGGAAAGAGATCAGTAGTCACAAAGGAGGACAAAGTAGTTCCTTTGTATGTGTGTTCTTGGGCAGTTCTTGTTCAAGTTGAGGAAGTCAGTATTGGTTTGAACCGCTTCTCCGTATTTACTAATTTTGAAATAAAACTTCAAATTTTCCTGGAACATTTGAACAGTAACATTTCAGTTGCAGTTTTCGATGTTTTAGTACAACTTTTAGCACTCCAGACCGACTGCAATACCCAAACACACCACGTAAGTAAAACACACGATTCACTCAGCTTGTTTTTATTTCACGCAATGATTCACACAGCTGAGCACCGTCGACGGAGTAACTCACGCTCACGACAACAACTTCCCCCTAAAGCTCTCCCAAGCTTTTGCGTGAGAGCAACAAATCTTTGGCAGATGAAACACCCCAACCGGTTCCGCACGAATGGCCCTGTTTGGCTCATTTTAACCACCCTTATTTGCTCAGCCAACCAAAAACAAAATGTCACTCTCGCGCTGGCTGCTGCTGGCCGTATTGTTGTGGGACGACCATAAAATTTCGCACTGCTAGTAAACGCACGCAAGCGGTGAGCGACTGCGATGCGTGAGTTGCCTTGCTCTCTCACGATAGTTTTCTGCTACAGCGTGTGGAACATTTTTAAGACAACGTGGGTTTTTTCGTGTTTTGAGCTTAGATTAAAACATTCTTTTTTTGCAATTGATCCTAACCGTTTATCGAATCCAATCCGGACCGTCCGCCCATGACAAGGACTGACTATCCAACTACGTGGTCCCTTCTTCTTCTTGGCTTAACGACATGCTAGGTAAGTCTTACCGGTCATCTAATACCTTACTGGACCTAATATACCACCAGGCGGCCCCATGATATATCTTCTTCTTTATTGGCCTAACGACCTCCTAAGCTCATGCTTGTCATTTCTGGCTTACTAGATTGATATCATGTAGTGGTATCAGTCCTCTCTACTGGGGAACAGCCCAGATGAGATTTGAACCCCGAAGCCCCACGATATAAATAAGTCTACTAAGCCTTTTCAAGGATGTCCTAACAGTTTGTTAAGCCAAGTAGATGATTTCTATGGCGAGTTACGACGTCTGGCTGGAACAAACCTGAAATCGAATGCCTGCTTTATCGCCATTTACGACTACAACGACTCTTCGAAAAATCTTTTCATCGCTTTAAAAGCACCACACAACGCTTAATAAGCTTCATCAGTCATGATCAAGCAGCTCAGATTTTTGTAATACAAATGTAATAAATTAAATTATTTACTACTGGGCTGAAGGTTGTTAAACACTCGGAAATTTTCTCCACAAGAACTTAAAAAAAGTAATAAATTTTTCAAAAATTACAGATCGTCATACACCTGAGTCTTCTTTATTTAAATAAAAATGAACTAAAATAAAAAAATAGTTATTAAAACAAAATTATAAAAATTCACTCCACCCAGTCAACAAAACAGACCCTGAACGTAAAAAAACGGTCCACACTGTACGGCACAGTGCGCGAGTTCCACTATATTAGTACTCAACCGACGGCTGTTTCGAATCATTTTTGAATTCGCAGCGAACGGAAACGAACGAACCGACGGAAAACGCTCCTTCCCCGTAGTGACGATTTAGAAACGGTTGCATAGAACCAGTGTGTGTGTGTGCGTTTGTGTGATAGTGTTTTCGAACTAGAGCTAGAAGGGTGTGATAAATAGATAAAAACATTGTGATAAAAGCACTCGAAGGTGAATACGAACAGCAAAATTAGCTACAAACGTGCTATTTAGGACTGTCAAGAAGAGGGACCTGTGACCAGCGTTTCATTTTTACTCACCGTGATCGTGATCGTCTGCTCTTTTCGATTCACAGTGCAACAACGAAGCGAGAACGAGTATATACATATTGAGAAACTCCCCAGCCACGAATTAACGCACCCAATCAAGTCTGGTAAGTGTTAGAACACTACTAAAATAAAAAACCCGAAGCTTTTCCCTGCACGAAACCCATTCGACTGTGTTGCTAAAACAAAACTACCACCATCATTAGCATCTTGCTTGCAATCACGCGCGCCACATTCGTGTACGGTAACAACAAACAGCTGCCCGTTTTTAAAACCGTGCTCCTCCTCCGTGTTCCGTGTTGCTCAACAACTGTTAACCGAAATTGCTCTAACACACGACGAAACTGCACGCTTTCCGCAACCGAAACCGAAGGCATTCCGCACCAACCGACTTGTGCAATTTTTGTTCCCCACGGTACCAGAGACACATCGCATTCGCCAACGGGGACGAATTCCCATGTTCTTCCGCCAACGGAATGCCGCGTATCGATTTATCTTGATGTCACGGATACAACGGACCGCAAGCATTATGAAATACGCGAAATGCTCGTAGTAGTATGATGAGGGAACACAAAATCGACCTACCGAACGAAAACACGGCGTCCTGTTGCCAGGACAGCGAGGAACATTGATGAGCCCCCCGAAAAAAAAACCCCGTCACGGATACGCGAACTTTCTCGGACCTTCGTGGGTAATAGAGGGTACGTTTCCCTATTTATAGTCGGAAAGGCTCGCCTCGTCCGTCGCTGTCTGTATGTTGCGAGTTCGGTTTCGCTTTTTCTCCGAATGTTTATCATTTTTTAAATTCTCTTCCGATTTACTACTTCCTGGCTAACGAAAAAAAAAAAACATGCTGCACAGCGTTAATGGAAAGCATTTTTCGTCCGTTTGAAAGCGTCGTGCAAAACCCAGAGCCGGATAGCGATCGAAACAATGTTTCAACACGCAGTTAAATCTGTTTGTGGCGTGATGTGAAATGGCTATTAAGAGGTTTCGGAGTTCCCTCCGGAGAATGTCAATTTCACCGTGGGACGATGGCTCAGTGAAGGATATTGGGATAAAATGATTGGGTTCAGTCTAAAAAGTATGGCTAAAATTTGGTTAGATTGTATCGGGATTTTTCGACCAAATTTTTAGTGTAAAATATTCAATATTCCATGTCCAAAAACTCCGTACTGTGGAACCGACTCTAAAGATGTCAAACTTCTCAACAAAAAGTCTCGAACTTCATGTCCAAAATGAATATTCTTTACTACATCGAAAATGGAACTCTCGCCCATAAGTTCTGAGCTGTGGACCACTGTTCCAACCATTTCCATATCCTTCCAGCCAAGTTCCTTCAGACACGATGTTTATGCCATCTAATCCAATTTATGATGCTTGGCGAAACGAACTACCGTGACAGTGAGATCGCTATCGCATAATTAACCTTGTCGAAGTCGATGCAGATTTTAATCAAAAAATTGCTCTTTATACCTCGCTCTTTCTTGTGGTCGATTCTTGGGTGTTTGGAGAAGAAATCGACTGATACCGGCCATATAAAATCGAGGAGTCATAGCATGATACCAACACGAAATGAAGTTGTTCGACAACTCTTCGAACAGGTTTTAGCTAATTGGGCAACAAAAAAGAGGAGCACCAAAATGAAAACTGCTTTAAAAGTTTTAAGGTTTTATTGGCCAGTAAGGAGATGTGCTTTTGGCGAATATTCACCTTTACGCTGACCGGTTCCCTGCTTAAGCAGATGCAAATGTTACTCTATCGGAATTTGGATAACTTTTTTTTTTCTTTCGACCCTTTCCTGTTGGTTCCTGTTGTGTGAAAATGCGTAGCAGACAGTTTCGGTGTTTGCCGCACTGCACAGGTATTGCCACTCTTGTTTACTACGGTTTCCCTGGCATCGATCGGTGGTGTTGGGTTGATAATCGAGCGAGGTTTCCCTGCTACTCCGGGGTACGCTCGACCTTCGAATAGGTTGCGGATGGCAATTCCCGTTTCCGGTCTAGTCTTTGCAACTTTGCACACACTTCGTTGCCGGAGGGAAGCAGCCCAACAGGAACTAGGTCACAGTTACAGGCGGCGGGCCTGTAGCCTACGCAACTTTTGAAGCAGATAACTGATGTTGTGCAGGGAAACCACGGTTGTTTGTTTGTTTGTCGAAGCCGAAACCCGAGTCTCCGGTGGACTGGTGGACTCTTGTCGTCTAAGCTAGTAGGGCGATTAGTAGCTACTTCATCCAACAAAACTCTAAATGAATTTTAACCCCCTCTCTAGTATGTGTTTATCGCGATTAACCGCAGCCAATTGTAAATGATTTGTGAAGAGACCTTCTTGGTGCGGTGAGCACTAGAACGTTACGAACCGTGCGGTCGTTGGTGCTCTAGAATTGGACACCTTCTCCGGCAAGGAAGGCAGGTGGAAAACCAGTTCCGCTAACGCTAACAAGTTCCAGTTTCCAATTAACCCTTCTGGCAATTGCTCTAGCAGCCTGCGTGTGTGTGGAGATTATGTAAATCGCCATCTGACGCCACCAACATTCGGTGGGACTGCAACGGCGGTCAAAGCAACGAACTCGAACTGTTTTTTTATCGATCAACTATTTAGGTAAACGATCCAAGTTTTTATTTATCACGCATTGCCTTCGAATAAAAAAATGGGGAAAATCACTTTAAATAGTGTAGCACTTTCGTGTGAATCGCATTTTTGCTTGACACGTGATACGAATAAATCAAGCAGCGGAAAGTGGCAATAGCTTGCGAATGACACGCTTGCTTTGCAAATGGCCAGGTACCGACTGTTGGGCGCTCTGGCGTTGATCATGTTACGCGTGGGAGCCGGTGGGATGTAAAACATGTATTTGGTGTTTGCGAGCTAGTGGAGTCTGTGGCGTACAAGGGGCACAAGACCCCCAGGACGCTACTAATAAAGAGGTCAGAACATTCTCACGTTTCAAATACGGTCATTGGAGCGGTGTGAAGCTGCTAGTGAAGTTGAAAGCTTCCTTTGAAGGTAATTTTGCGATAAAAAGTAGGACAAAATACAAAATAATGCAGGGCGACCATGTAGGAAGATAGACAGCGCTTTAAGAATTATCAAAAGAAGGCTTTATACACGAACTCTTCCTTGCCTTTATTCATTTTTTTAATTTTTCTCCTCTCTTTTTTTCTTTCTGCTTTTTTCTGCTTGTTTTCTTATTTTTTCATTTTCCTTTTTCCATTTCTTCTTTTTCCTCCTGTTTTTCTCCTTTTTTCCTTGTTTTTTTTCTCATTTTTTCCTTGTCTTTTTTCTCCTCTTTTTCTTCTTCTTCATATTGTTCTTCCTTCTATTTTATCTTTTTATTTTTAATCATTCAGTGTCTGCGACAACTTTTACTTCTTTTAAAAATTCTATCACTACTGAAGTTAATTCTACCGTTGGTACAACAACTTCTATTTCTTAATTTCTTCTAATTACTTGTCATATTTATCATCCTCTAATTACTATCAAAATTTGGAATAAAATTCCAAGAAATTTTTGCCCTTTAATTTCTGACTTTCTTCAGCAATTTTGTATACTCGATGGCTGAATAGTCAACTATTTATTCTGGAGAACTGTTCCAATAAGGTTTGATAAAGGTCCTGCTGTGTCGAAGATCAGTGCTTTTTACACTTCACCGTGAATCGCTTAATGTAAACTCATAGCTTGTTGTCCTTTTCCAACTTCTTCCCAACGGACTTTTTGAATAAATGTATCAATTTTTTTTCCTACTTTAACTGTCACACACACTCAACCACTGCAATGCCGACCAAAATGGCAATCAAAATTCCACTAAGGCGAAACAAAAACCGCTCGAAAAAAAAATTAGCAAACATGCACATGCCTGTCACGCAATTGTGCATCGTGTGTACCCGTCAAGATCAATGTCAACTCGTCACTCCTTTGGCCTCCGCTGCTGGCGTCGTCAAAACCCCGCACAAATGCTTATGCTAACTGACCACCCACAACAGCAGCGGCAGCAGCAGGGCGCCCACAACGCCACAGGATCGTACCGTTTTCCGCCGCATTGCGGAAGTCGTCGGTCTGATCGCTCAGACCCAAACCCCTTCGGCGACTAATTTCGATTGATTAATCTGGGGGAGCACGCAGAAGGGGACGTCGAGCGGTTGGCGAAAGGTTACGTGGCGGCTGGGTAATTAGCCGTCCGGCGTTATTCCGGGCGAAGGTGCGTTCGGTCGGGCGCGTGGGATTTAATGGATTCGTCCCATTGGGAGTAAATGGGAAGCGAAATCACGCCAACACCACCAACGCAGGATGTTGTGGCAGAAACATCTGTCAGAAAGGGGACCTTAGTAGTGCCCGAAAAATTCGACACGCATGCTTCTGGGGCATTTCAAGAAAGGAAGCTTACAAACAAGCTTTTAATTAATACCGAACATATCATTCGAGAGCATGTCACGCACAATCGCCCTTTTCTTCTCGGCACGACCAAGATCAATTAATGTCCGGTGTTCGGTTGTGTGTGTACTTTAAATCACACTCCAGCTTTTACTACCCTGGAAGTGATGTCCTTTGCCGCATGAACAAAGCTGCAGAGCTATTTTATCACATCAGTGGTGGGGAACCCTAGCATAAATTACGCCACTTCCTGTCCACACGGGCTGTGCGAGCCTGTCAACCTTGACGGTTGCATTGTTTTCCCAACCGACATTGAACCTTTGCCGCAGTCGTCTGCATCCCGAACCACCCAGCAGAAGGACCAAGGACGTCCGACCAAGAACTTCAAGTTGGTTCAGTTGTGGGCAAAGAAATCGTTCCTTATTTACATAAATAAACACCTGGGCCTCTACACCGGTGTGTAACTGTCCCTTGGCAGTCGTATGTGTGACTAGTACTCAGGGACTCGTGTGTCGTACACTCCGTTGCTCGTTGTGCCATTGCACCAGAAAATGGCATTTGTTTAACGGCCCCACTTGCTTGCTTTGTATATCCCCAACTTCGAACAGGGTGTCCTTCGGAGGAATACTGTAGGCCATTGCTGACCTCATGAGCCTCTGGACACGAAGAAAAGCCAAGCATAATCAACGACGGCAAGGTTTTTGGTGCAGAAAACTCGTCCTCAATTGTTTTTCTCCTTTTATAGTGTCCTCCAGCATTGGCGGTGTTCCACGACTGTCACACGCCGTCACATAGTCCTCACTGTTAATTGCCCAATAAAAGAGATGTCGAACGTGTAACGCTTCAACCGAGATTGCATCTGTTGTGGGGAAGCTTAAGGCGGCTGCACCTTGTTTTCGCAAAAAAAACATGTAACACATGCTCAGTTGATAAGCGAAAAGAAATCCCAAAGGCGAGGCGAAGAAATTAAGGCCTCCATCTCCTGAGGGCATCGTTTTAGGAGTGATTGCGCCAACGATTGGGAGACGGTGGGAAATGGTAGAATTTCAACCTGTTTCACGCCCATAATTGCTTTTGGTCTGTTTTGGTGGAGGCTTGCTTGAAGGAGGTTGATGTCTTCGGCTAGGCGATTTGGACGACTTTCGCAGAATTTCCTTATCGAGCAGATTGCTCTCCGGTGATCGAAGCAATTGGCATTTGTGTTATGCAAGCGTGAGAATTGTGTTGGACATCTGTTATGCAGTTTTGAAGAATTTCTAGAAACTGTGAGCTCATGCCCCGATCATCTCCTATGCGCCATGTTTGTTTACATCTTGAAGATCCCATACATCAAGCAACTTCATTAAATCCGTAGTAACCTTTTACTATTTTTGGGATGATCTTCGTCTCCGTAGCAACCTTTTCAAATTTTTACTAAAAAAAACATCTCAAAACACATAAACAATCACGCGTCGAAAAACCCACACTACCACCATTCCGTTGCCTATATTCGGACCGGCCACAGATACCCATTATTCGCAACATGCCCTCACCGTAGAAGGAAAGAATATCGAATAAATAGGAATTGGCTCCCAAGAATAACCTCGAAAAGAGATCAAAAGAGCAGCGAAACAAACGCGACAAAGCGGCAAGAGTGGCTCAGTCTCAGTTTCGTATCACAGATGCACGTACGTACACACGGGCGATACTCGACCAGCTCGGGGGGGGGGGGGGGGGGGGGGAGAACTGGCCTGGCCGGCTGTAGCGCCATTTATGGAACCATCAGAAGGGCAAACGGGCAAAAGCCGGCATCGGCCGTATGATCTGACCGTGTGCGTCTGCAGCGACCATCGTCTGCGTGGACCTGTCCAATCGGCGGCTGAGTTCATTCCGCGCTGCTTTAACTGCACGCGAGGTGACATAATCAATAGCTCCAGCAGTAGTAACAAAAACATGAACAGAAATTGTCCGCCTGAAACATGTTATGCTCGGTGCAATAATTTATTCTCCCAAAGCCAGTGCCAAGGTGCCCATACGGAACGGATCAGCTTCTTCTGATGGACGAAGCCGATGGGACACGATCGATCGTAAGCACCACGCACGTACATGCGCGTACGTTGTCAGATCGGATCGTGGCAGCAGCAAAGCAAAAAAATGTGTGAGAAGACGCGAATTGACGTGACGCCACGAAAGGGCATCTTCGCAGCGAGACGAGACTCTGTTGACCTATTTATCCGATCTGGCCCTTTTTTTCGCGGTGCATCAATTCAATCACTACAATCGGGTGCATTCATAATCGGAACGTGTGGAATTAAATTAAAAACATGTGAAAACCGCTTATGTCCAAGAGCTGCGAATGGAATGCAAAGAATTCGAGGCAAGCTGGACGATATAGGGCGAGATGTAATCAATTTAAGGCTGCTATTGGGAGCTAAAAATTTGTAGAGAGGCCTTTTTTCCATCGCATATTTATGAGCTGAGGAGAATTCAGTTCGAAATTACCAACTTCAGCACGAAACTTAAATATAACTCTCGGCGTGCTTATACTCTAGGCTCCGTCGTGCTACAAATAACTGCAGAAATAGTCGCGTCTCGTGTTTGCCCAACTCATACACACACACACACTAATCATTGCACTTGCTTACGGCACCAAAATGCACCATACCCCGTTGTGTCGTGTGC
This sequence comes from Anopheles stephensi, assembly GCF_013141755.1. Lineage (NCBI taxonomy): Eukaryota > Metazoa > Arthropoda > Insecta > Diptera > Culicidae > Anopheles > Anopheles stephensi. Next base: position 79,909,687 of record NC_050203.1, on the reverse strand, counting down.
AGTTGGCAAGATTGCATGCCGGTGCTTTCTTTTTCTGAAACATCCTTGAACCATGCGCCAAGGAAAATTGCTAGTCTTGGGCCGGAGGGGTGAAAAGTGCTTCCTTACTCCATCAGAAAGGTTTTCCCCCCACAAGGAGCAAGGGCTTCCGGGTAAAGGAAGCAATAAACCTTGCCCGTTTCCCGTCGTGTGTTTCCCATAATTATAACTTCATCCAGTTTTAACCGGGGCCGTGATTGGTGGCTGATTACATTAGAGTGGCTTCATGCCTCAGTTAATAGCACGCCAGCATTAACGTTATCCTTGTGAGAAAAAAGGATTGCAATTTTAATGTTTACTAATCTGCAATTACTAAAATGACTCCACAGTTTGTGTCAGGACATCTGTCAAACTTGACAGACGGTAACATCCATCTTGTACTAATAGCGAACTTATTGTACTAATCGCAGCAAGCTTTGACAGCTTGAGCTCAATACCTGTCAACTTGCAAATTCAGAAACAATAACAATAAGTTTACCAAAATTTTGATTTCAGGTTTGTGAAATTTCGGTGCAGAATTAGTGCTGTTTTTTTAAACGTAAGGAAGGTAGACCGTTTGTTGTTGGTTTTTTGTGAAGGACGCGTCAGGCCGTATAGATTCCAAGCAAGATGGTAATAGACTGTGACAACATTACATATCTCCCAGTAGAAACCCCCGGTTTTCCAATGATTGATTCTCTAATGCTTCCTACTTCCGGACGATCTCCGCAGGTTGTACTAGCCAGTACGAAAACGAAACATCTGTCATCGACCACAACCACCACCACCTACCGGCAAAAGAGCACTACCATCAAGAAGCGGTACCGTGATTCGTATCGCGTGATGGGTGGGTTTGAGCAGCGTCCCTGGACACCGACGAAGCGGCGGGGCCCGATCGCGGCAGAACACCGTGGCCCAGGGCCACAATATCTTCTACCACAACTACTCGGTGAGTCATGGGCTTGGGTTAGCGTGGGCTGTACCGGGCCGTTCGTACGCAGTCGCTTGGTTAATAGCCGCTGGACCCGGAATCTGAGGTCTACTTCGGCAGGAAACATATATCCATCTCTTCCATCGAGAAGTACATCGGTGTACTGTCAAATCGAATTAAGATCAATCCGTGTTTTCATCCGTCGCACTCCGGAGTGCCTGGATCGACTCTCTAGGCCGGAGGAAACGTGAAGGCCATCATGCTCTTGACTCAGCCCGAAGTCGCGGCTCGGGTGGGCGTTGAACTGAGCGTTGCCAAGCCAGCCAGGGAGAAACGAAAAAAAAAAGGTAAACAAGTGCGCAATAATACCCCCGTGGTGGATGGACGCGCTCGCACCGCAATCTCGATCTCAACAAAAAAGTTCCACATTACCTTATATGGTGATGAGCGAGGAACACACCGCACAGCAACGAAAAACAAAAATCGAGCGACGTCACACGCTCACGCAATGACCGGGCTGGATTCGGTGGCATCAGCAGGCATCCACTTCCTGTCTATATGGTCATTTGGCAATAAATATTTATTTTTGCTACCATATTTATACAAAAACATCGCCGCGCTGAAACAACATCTCTGACTGGCGGATTTGTTGAAAACGTATCTATAGTTAAATGCGAAGAGTAAAACTAGGCGTGAGACGATCGACGACCGGTACACGCCCACGATCAATCGGAACGGTGTTGATGGCGCAAGCTAATCGCTAGAATAATATCAACACAACGTTCGAAAATGCAAAACAGCTCCGCATCAATCGGCGAGTGAGAGCCAGCCGGATTAGCCGGATGGATGACAAACAGGGACTCTGTTTAAGGACATATTCTTACCAAACACCGTCTTGTTTTAGGTACGAAAGTGGTAGACTCGAAACGGCAAGCCGCACCCGCCTACAGCTTCGGCCAGCGACACAAACCACGCACGGAATCGTTCAGTCCGGGCCCCCTCTACAACATCACCGGGCTTGGCTGCAAGGGCAAGGATGCACCGCCGGCCTACTGTTTGCAGAGCCGTCCGAAGGAGATCCCCAAATATCTCACGCCAGCGCCCGGTGAATACAACATCGAAAAGGCGGACAAAATGTTGGTGAAATCGGCGCCGAAGTATACGTTCGGTGTGAAAAAGCCACCGAATCCGACCAGCCAAACACCAGGTATCCGTTCGTGCTGTGAAACGGGCAACCGTTTTCGCTGGTGCTTTCGTGCGGGACACTAAGCTGGGCGGAGGATTAGCTTGCCCCGGTATCATGTCACACTTTAACACAGGAAAATCAGGTCATACTGCACCATTTCATGCTGGACACATTGGATACACAGGAAACAATCGCATCTCATTCATACTTTACATTAGTGCATCCCCTCAGAAATATCTTCAATATGTCATAGCTTCACAGAAACACTCACACAATCATAAGAGGATCATCATCATCATCACATCATTCGCCACGAGATCCTTTGCCACACCATAAGCCTTTAGTAACGTGAGAACTAGATAAACACAGCGCTGAAGGGACAGATGAATACTATTGGTTTGTGCCAGCTTTTTCTCAACTCCGTAGAGTGTAGTGTTACCTTGCCCCAACAAAGAACGACAAATTTTGTAGTTTGAGTATGAGTTTGCACTTTTTCGGTTGAAGATTGGAGTGAAGATTTGAGCACCGGTTTCAGTAGCATTCGAAAGTAGTGGTTTGTGTAGTTAGCGTTAATATTTTGTTTAAATCCCCCAAAAACTAACCCCTTCATCCCATCATACCGTTATCGTGGAAGACGAAAAACGCTTGCAACGAATAACCTAACCTCTGAAACGCTCTCATTCGTTGAGAATGCGAAAAACAAACGCCACAAACAACCCGTGCCATATCTTTTAGCTCCCGGAGACTATAAGCCGGAACGGGTGACGTTAGATAGCACTCCGAAGTTTTCGTTTGGCATCAAGACCGAAAGCAAAATACGCAACGACACGCCAGGTAAGATGGCGGTGTGTTTGTTCGCTGCGATTTGTTGTTTATTAGTCTTTGCTCTCTGGTTCGTCTTCTGCAGCACCCGGTACCTATTCGCCGGAGAAAGTATTGAAAGACAAATCACCGAAGTACAGCTTCGGATTGAAGGTGATACCGGAAAAGATTGAAGAGACGCCTGGTAAGTTGTTGACGAACTTGAGAGATGGTTCTGAATGCGTATGAGGGCTTGAGAGGCATACCAGATGGCGGTACAAATTAGGTCTACTCTACACATGTTTGGACTTTTTGGGAGTTTCATTTAGAGTCTAGTTATGAAGCGAAATTGAGGAGTCCGACAGGGAGGTGACGGAATAGGGCATGAGAAGGAGAACCTATTCAATACTTCAGACGACTTGAGCAGCAGCAGAGCTATTCGCATAATACAAGATACAAAGCTAACTTCATTATAACACCATAACATCATTCTGGGGCGTCATTCTAACAGGGCTCTAGAACAACTAGGCTATCAATAAGGCTACGATCAATCCATGGAGGATGTATTTCTTGCGATACTCATTGTACTCTTACGACGTTTTCTAGCACCCGGAGCTTACCAGCCAGAAAAGGCACTAGCGCTGGATAAGAAACCGGCCTACAGCTTTGGGCTGAAGACGATCATGGAGAAGCCGAACAACACTCCAGCACCTGGAGCATACGAGCCTGAAAAGGTAAAGATAAACAACACGCCATCGTACAGCTTCGGCATCCGGCCCGCAATCGAGAAGCCCAACTCTAACCCTGGTAAGTGCGAAGTACAGGGCGAACAACAGAAGATCATAGCACTATAGCGTAACCTGAACGTCGCTTAACAAATTGTTATATTCTTTTGGTTTCGTTTCCGTTTTGCCCATCCTCGCTCATGGCTGCCTCATTTTGCTGATCCGCGGCTTTCTGGCACGTTCATCCATCCGCACAACGCATCGTTCATCCGCAAAGCACCGGGCGCTTACGAGCCGGAAAAGGCCAAGAAGCTGATCGATCACTCACCTGCATTTGCATTCGGCATGCGCATCAATCATGACAAACCGAACAACACGCCCGGTCCGTCTGCGTACCAGGTGGAGAAGGTGAATCTAGACCATCAACCGGCCTACAGCTTTGGAATGCGCACGAACGTCTCGAAACCGAACGTAACGCCCGCGCCGGGTGCTTACTGCCCCGAGAAGGCGAACCTAGACTCGACGCCGAAGTATAGCTTCGGCATTCGACCGACAATCGATAAACCGGACAATATACCCGCTCCCGGAGCGTACTCTCCCGAGAAGGCCAAAGTAGATAGTAGCCCGGCGTACAGCTTCGGTGTGCGCTCGAAGCCAGAGAAACCAAGTGCCAATCCTGGTCCGGGTGCGTATGACGCGGATAAGGCGGTGGATGGAAAGTCACCGGCGTACTCGTTTGGACTGCGACCGGATGTTGCAAAACCGAACAATATACCCGGGCCGGGCGCGTACAATGCTGATCGTGTCGACCATGCTACACCGTCGTATTCGTTCGGTGTTAAGACACACACGGATAAGGTGGAGCGAATCCCGGGACCGGGTGCGTATGACGCAGACAAGTCGTTGGATAAATCTTCCCCAGCATACTCGTTCGGGGTGAAAACGAACGTACAGAAGCCAAGTTTAGTGCCTGGACCGGGTGCTTACGATGCGGATAAACACGACCATTCGTCACCGTCGTACTCGTTCGGTGTGAAGACCCACGTAGAAAAGCCTAGTGCGATCCCTGGACCGGGTGCGTACGACGCGGAAAAGGTAGATAAGTCCTCACCGGCGTACTCGTTCGGTGCCAGGACAAACGTGGAGAAACCGAGCGTAGTCCCCGGGCCTGGAGCTTACGATTCGGACAAAGTGAATGATAAGTCTACACCAGCGTACTCCTTCGGAGTAAAGCACAACGTGGAGAAACCGAGCGTAGTCCCCGGACCTGGAGCGTACGATTCGGACAAAGTGAATGATAAGTCTACCCCAGCTTACTCTTTCGGAGTAAAGCACAACGTAGAGAAGCCGAGTGCTATTCCTGGTCCTGGCGCTTACGATGCGGACAAGACAATTGACAAATCATCTCCTGCTTACTCCTTCGGAGTAAAGCATAGCGTAGAGAAACCGAGTGTAGTCCCAGGACCTGGAGCGTACGATTCGGATAAAGTGAACGATAAAACTACCCCTGCGTACTCCTTCGGAGTAAAGCATAACGTAGAAAAACCAAGTGCGATTCCCGGCCCTGGCGCCTACGATGCGGATAAAGTGATCGACAAGTCTTCCCCAGCATACTCCTTCGGAGTAAAGCACAGCGTGGAGAAGCCGAGTGCGATCCCGGGTCCAGGAGCGTACGATGCGGATAAAATGAATGATAAAACAACTCCGGCGTACTCCTTCGGAGTAAAACACAGCGTGGAAAAGCCGAGCGCTATTCCTGGCCCTGGAGCGTACGATTCGGACAAAGTGATCGACAAGTCTTCCCCAGCATACTCGTTCGGTGTTAAAACGAACGTAGAGAAGCCCAGTATTATCCCCGGACCGGGTGCATACGATGCAGATAAAGTGATCGACAAATCCTCCCCGGCGTACTCGTTCGGAGTTAAAACGAGCGTCGAAAAACCAAGCATTATTCCTGGCCCCGGAGCGTACGATGCGGACAAAGTGATCGATAAGTCTTCCCCGGCGTACTCGTTCGGAGTTAAGCCACACATCGAAAAGCCCAACATTATTCCCGGACCGGGTGCGTACGACGCGGATAAGGTCGTGGATAAGTGTTGTCCAGCGTACTCGTTCGGTATTAGGACCAATGTAGAAAAGCCTAGCACCATCCCAGGTCCCGGAGCGTACGATACCGACAAGGTACAGGATTCGCATACACCGGCCTACACGTTCGGTGTGAAGCCTCAGACGACGAAGGTGAATCCTACGCCGGCGCCAGGTACATACTCCCCAGAGAAGTATGTGATCCACCATCCAGCTTTTACGTTCGGGGTGAAGCCACATATCGATAAGATCGATATTATCCCAGCTCCTGGCGCATACAATCCGGAAGCAGTAAAGCTAGACAACAGTCCAGCTTACACGTTTGGCGTGAAGTCGGTGATTGATAAGGTCGATATGACCCCGGCACCGGGCACGTATTCGGTGGAGAAAGTGAAGCTTGATCATTCGCCGGCGTATCCGTTTGGAATAAAGGTGAACCGAGAGAAGCCGAATGATGTACCAGGTAGGTGCCTGGGATGCAGTTTACGAGTTAATGTCTAATTAGAATGCAGCTGAATATCTTCATACATTTAAGTAACTTAGCGGCTGTAGAGCCTCGTGCCTTAGAAGAATCTTAGTTGCTACTAGCCAGAATCAGCACAAGAAGAATTTTAAGCTTTGTATACATACTTCAATATGCCTCACTCGCTATACTTTCAGCTCCTGGAGCCTACAATCCAGATAAGGTGAAGCTGGACCACTCTCCAGCGTACAGTTTCGGTATTAAGCATAAAGGTGAAACACTTCGCGATACACCGGGTAAGGAGGAGTTGGAAACCAATTTGCTAAGGCCTAAGCCACTTACAATATCGCTTCTTCCCGCATTTCTCCTCAGCACCATCGGCCTATCAACCGGAAAAGTGTAAAACTGACTGTGCCCCAGCATTCAGCTTCGGCGTGAAGGTAAATCACGAAACGATCACTCACGACGGTCCAGGTAATGCTTTTTTTGCCGCTTTCTTCCGCATCCGTTGCGTTATCGTTATGCGCATGCGAATGGTCTCGTTGTTACATTGGATGTCTGCATGCAACGTTGTCGAATACACTCGTATCTGTTTCCTTTCTTTTCGTTTCTATGTTTTTGTTTCCCACGTTTCCCGTTGACCCGTTGATTCCGATCCATGTTCTGTTTGTTGTGTCGGTGCATGCAGTTGTGGTGCTGAGTGATGAATCGGCAGCTGCAGTGGCTGCTTCGTTGAAAACGTTGAAGCTCAGCAACGGTACCTCGACGGTTGCCAACCGTAGTAGCGAATCGAGGAACGTCTCCAACACCGCCAGCTCCAGCACGGTACAGAATGGACAGGGTGGTGAAAACACGTTCACGACCGTCACCACCACGAGAACATCGGGCGGTTCGATGAAGGTGGTACGCGAGCGGAAGACAACGACCGAGGAACGGTCGTCGGCAAGCGTTGAGGCGATCGGTGAAGGACTGGTCCCGAACTGCATTGCAGGCGTGAAGCAGCTTGCCAACGTGCAGCATCAGCGTATGGTGTGCACCGGGCACTTCAGGGCCTAGAGAAGAGGTCCGCCCATAGACAGATAGCGGATGTCCTGCATCTCTGGACGCCCCTGGACGCCTCCTGTTACTGTAGTCGTTTGTCGGTGCAGTTAGTTTAGTAGTGTTGCTCGTGTTACGATAGTTTGTTTGAATGGCAGCGTAGTACTTGTACTTTGCTTTCGTTTTGTGTTCCTAATCGCTTTCGCTGCTACCCATTTACGACCTGCACCTTCCTGTGTTGGTCTAGTTCTCAAACCCACCCTACTGGCTTATTGTGTGTGTGTGGCGAGAGGAAGCGATCCTCCAGGGTCTTTAGATGATGCGCTATTTGAAGCACCTGGATCGTGATTTGTCTTCGTTCTCTATTTCTTTCTCTGTCTCTCTCCGAATTTTTGATCCTGATGCTGATGTATGTCTGAACGAACAAAATCCCCCCCCCCCCAAATCGTGCCAGCTCCAAACGAATACCACATCCCGAATGTGCTCGGTTCGAGCAAGGAAGGGCCGATCCGTTCGGCGCCAGCCTACACAATCACCGGCCGACAGAAGCAAACTCTTCCTGAGTGCATTGGGTTCCCCGGTCCCGGTCACTACGATGCGAAGATCGATCCGCTGGTAAGACGGGCCCCGATGTTCTCGATGGCAACCCGGTTCCGGCGACCGACGGACGAAGCGCTCAAGCCCGGACCGGCCGCACACTATCCGGAAAAGGTAGGCAACCGGCTTCGGTTTGACGACGACGTCGGTGGAGTCTCGTTATTTATCTGCTCTGTCTGTGCTTTCCCTTCTTTCATTGGGGTTCATGTGAAAAAACTGGGATTTTGTTTTTGTTTTCTCTGTACCATTCTCATGATTTTGTTGAATTTTGAACGTTTATTGCCACCAGGGTTTGAATCTGTTCCAAAGAGTTCCTGCCTATTCCTTTTCCATTCGGCACTCCAACTATCTGGCACAGAAGGCTCCCAGATATGTGAACAGCTTGAAACCATGCTTCTGGACATGAAGATGCGTCATCGTTGAAGCATTGTAATTATAATCATACTCTTTTTTTCCTCCCCCGGTACGTATCTCTCGTGCGGGGTTCTGTTTTTCCGCGTGTGTCATCCTCTTCGTTCGCTCATCGACGTTCACGCCTCACAATCACAATGCACCACCTACTTAGATAAACCTCGGCCACGTACCAGCGTACAGCTTTGGCATCAAGCATTCGGAATATTTGGGCGATTTTCCGGAACCACCCCGGTACCGCAATCAGCTGGTTATTTAGGGCGGCTACTTACTGGATCATACACCGTCAGACTCTGGAAGATACTTCGCCCAAGTCCACCAGCCTATAGCTTCTGTAACTCTCGTCGCTACAACGAATTCCGGAAACGCACTTCTTTAACCGACTTTTGGTGCATTGGTGCCACTGTATTGCCAACCGATAGAAGAAACAAGCATAAACACACTAACAAACCGCTGCCAGGCGCCCCATTTGCCAGCGATAGGATTAGTGCGATGAAACAAGCAAGCATTAATGTTCGATGTATGACTAATTTTGCAAGAAAGAGAGAAGAAAAACACAACCTCGGGGTGGCGGACTGGAATTATGTGCGAGAGATATCCGAAAATGGCGTGTGTAGTTGGAGGTGTGAAGAATGAAGCCCGTGAGAAGGTAAGTAAGCATATTGCGCTGGGTTGTGTGTATTACTATCAGACGTTGATCGTATCACAATACCTCAAAGTTCTAATCACGCAGGTGTGCTAACTGCGGAACGTTGGTAGTTGTTGTGGCTAATGAAGTTGCTTATCGCATCGAATTAGGGCATCAAATTGCAGTCAGACGCCTTGAGTCATTGCCGGGTTGGGGTTCTACTCTAGTTTGTGTTCTCACTGGCCTGGGAGCGATCGCGTTGCAAGTGGAGTTGATTGGACATGAACCTCATCCATCTGTTGTGTCAAAGTGATGGGCTAGCGAATCCAAAGATTGAACTGTCTTTCATACCATGTAAATCTCAACTTTGGCACGATTGTCGTGCGAGAAAAGTGAAACTAAAGCTGGAGTTTGTAATGCAAAAGGAGTTGGTTTGAAATTGGGGTTGAGTTTAGTAATGAAGATGTTTTTTTTTTTCTAGGAAGAGCTCCAAGAGAAACATCTTCCGAACGTGCTGTCTCTCTTGCCTGGTATACTAATATGTGACGTTTCATCGGAGCAAGGAGTTAAATCCACTGAGACAGTGCTGCAAACGTCCACCAGCATTGAAAGTGCGACTACAACGTATCTAATCATGCTGATTCTAGTGATTGTATTCGCGTGCATTGTAATCCTTATTATGATTTACATCACTTGCGTCTATAAAAAGTCTTCAAGAAGAAAGCAAGTTTTTAAGGGTAATGGCTTTAATGGTGATCAGCCCTTGAGCACGGAAGAGATTTACGCCAAAGTTTATCAGTTTCGACGCGAGAAGGTACAGCTGGTCGAAAAGATAGAAAAGGGCGAGTACGGGGTGTACTGGAGAGCGATCGTGACGGGTGTTGCTGGTGATCCTACCACGGAGATCGAGGTAATGGCCAAGGAAGCTGTAGAGAAATATGATCGTGAAACCGTTCTGGACGAGCTGAAGTCTTACATACACGTGGGACATCACGTGAACGTTCTTAACTTGCTCGGAATCGTAACGGAAAACATAAACCATGGTAAGAAAACCAACTTCACCGACATTATTTTTCAAATTAAAAGTCAAAGACCTTATTTAGGAGAGCTTTTTCTTATAACGGAGTACTGTCGGTTTGGCAATCTTAAAACCTTTCTACGTCAAAATAGTTACGCGTTTCGAGACGATAATAGCGACGCATTGTTTGTCTATGATTCCGGGTAAGAGTAGGCATTACGAATCGAGCCTCTCTCTCTCTTTAATGCACTTCTCTCTGTTTTAGTAACACTACACCGAGTACGTTCAGTGTAAGCCACTCTTTTACCAAATTTGATCTCCTCAGCTGGTCATATCAGATCGCTTGCGGCCTGCAATATCTCGCCTCGCGTGCCTATGTTTACGGTAATCTATCCGCTTACAATGTGCTGCTCGGTGAGGGCAGCATTGTGAAGTTGGCAAACTTTGCAGTACCTCGACGGTTAAATTCGTCTAGTAAACTTACCCAACGAAACGTCCAGTCTCTGGAGCGTATCGCTCCGGAATGTCTCGAGGGGCAAGGATCGTTTACGAGCAGCTCGGATGTTTGGTCGTACGGCGTGCTGCTGTGGGAACTGTTTTCACTGGGGAGTGATCCTTGCTGGGATATGGTAACGCACGGACGATTGATGGATAGTTTTGAGTGTGATAATAGTTTAGCGAAACCGGAGTATGCTAACGATGAAGTGTACCAGTTGATGAGGAGCTGCTGGAAGCAGGATCCTCTCGAGCGACCAACCTTTACGGAGCTTTGCTATAGGCTGTTCTGTATGATTCCGAGTCACTTTCTAAGGGTAAGTTTGGGAGTGTTTTAGGAATGTTACTGGGTGCTTTCTAATTTTAAGCGTTTTCTCCTTCCAGAACTACGAAGAACTGAAAAACATCTACTCCTGCATAAATGCAGTAGAGAGCGCAATTTTGAAACAAGATTAAAACTGTCGTCGAAGAACACTTTCGTTGTTTGTAAACCTGTACTGAGCTGTATTTTATATTTTAGTCTATTTCTTTACTAGATTTCACAAACTTCTAACGTAACCGTAAGTTGAAAAAATTAATATAAATTTGAATTGCCATAAAAATTTGCGTTCAGGTTGTTTTAAATTTCATGCGTGTGGTGGTAATGAGTCACTTAAAATTAATAAATTTTTTAAATCCTACAAAAAGTGTAAAGTTAAATTCGATTTTAAATTCACCTGATTAAATTCTATGTAGATTCCTGCAAATAATGTTAAAAGTAAAATGTTATCCTCGAAATTCATACTCGAGTTGAGCACCTCTGCCCCACTGCTCGAATCAAGCTTCATAGTTTGGCTTTACATTGTAAAAGGGGGAAAAAAGATAAGAGATTCTGAAAATGTTGTATGTTCATGATTTAATCAAGAAAACTAATATTTTTTGCTGAATTTTATCAAAAAGCTGTAAAATTATTAGTATGATTTATTCCATACACGAACCAGCTTGCTCGAATCTTGCTATAAACAATTCTTAGGATTATAGCAAGATATGCTATGATAAATATATAAAATTGAATGGCTTGCCGCTTCTAACCTCCAACTTTTAAAGGTTTTTTTAACATATTTGACATATTTTTTAGAATTCATAAAACATATAATAGAAGAAAAGATATTTAAATTAAATAAACCAACATTTTCCTGTTTTTTATTCAGATGTTTCAGTTTAAAAACAAATTGTTTCGAGCAGCTCTCTTTTTCGATTAAGGCTCTCACATCATGGTGTCATTTGGATGAAAACTTCGCCGAAGTAGCGCCCCTACTACCCATCAATTCCCGTTTTCCTATGCTTCTCCAATCCACCCGTAGAAAAATGCGTTAATGGCGCACTAAACGGGGTCGGTCGGTTGACAATAACCAACCGACATTTATTTGCGTTCAGCGTGCTAATCGTTACGCTGGTTGACTTTCAGTAACAAACACTGCGCCCAGAACGCGTCGAAAAATTTCGGCCCGATCTGAACGGGCGATAATTGATAAAAGTTTTCAAATTGCTGCAATACTTCTTAGCGAAACGTGTTGCCACGCGTGTCGTGCAGGCTGACGGGATAATTGTTTATAATCGGCCCCTCCCGTAAATTGGGATCGCTCGAAGGAATGGCGGAAAATTGCCTAAAGTGGAGTTGTTGTTTAATTAGTCACATTTATTTATTTTTAAAAAAATAATTACAAGCAATTAAAAAGCGACATAAGAAATGGAATGCTACTACGATGAAATAGGAGGCAAATGTGCGTATGCTAATGATATGCCATTGAAGAAAACTTCCCTTTCCGAGGGTGCCATCTGAAAGCTTATCACTCACACACAAACACACATTCTCTGAAGTCAACCGAACAGAGGATCAGGGCTTTTTCCAGTGATTTCTCATGACCTACGGTGCACGCCCCGACATCGCTCCAGACGAGTTCAACCCCCCGGGAGCATCATGTGGGAGTGAGAAATGTTTCATCCGTTTGGTGAGTAGGAAGCTTCCGGTTTGGTCGACGGAAGGTTTCTATTAGCTTCTTACACATCCTGTTATATTTTACCGTCACGGGCAGCAAGATACAGCACAGTACAATTAGTGTACATTGTACTTTCCGCACATACATAGACAGATTCGCATGAATACAGTCGTCGGAAAGCAATGGGCGTGTAGCGCTCAACAGTTTGCTTCTTTCCTGTGTTCCGGCCAGAGATAAAATGGAGCTCAACACAAAAAAAAAAAAACAAGCGATGAATAATTGTTTATTGTGTAGCAGCGGAATAAACAATACGCTCACGTACGACACAGTAGCAGCAAGCCCAATTACAATTACAGTCCATAATGGAGCAGCTCGGTGGAACAGAAATCTCGAGAACCATCATCCATCGATGGACGATGGAAAGTGTTTGGAATATTAATTTCCCATCCCCCCAATCTCCAACCCGGCCAATGAGGTACTACGGGTGGGTTTTGCTATTTTTGATCGAGTTGAAAACATTTGCATAAAGTAATGACATTTACGTGAGTTTTAACGATACGTTTGGGATAAAAAAGGTGAAAAACGAACATGGGGTTTAATTTGATTTTTTAATAATATATTTATTGCTTCACATGGAGTGTGATGGATTTAATAGCTTTTTTTTATTTATAATTGAGTCATGGAAATGAAAATTTGAATATTAATTTTTATAAAATATTTTACACGAGATTCCTCAAAATTTACGATGTGTTCCTTGTTGTTTGATGTTTTGTAATAAAACTTTAATATTTTTTCTTTGATTGAATCTTCGAATAATTTTTTCCACCTTTTTTTGCCCTTTTGTTTCACAGTTTCCAATTGACTTTTTAAAGCACGATCATAACGCTGATTCTAAGAATCGCTTATTCACCACAATTTACACAACTCCTAAAAACATTGCTTTAGCTAACACATCATCATCATCGTCGGCATCGTCCGGGAAGGTTGGGGGCTGGCTGGCTGGTTCGCTGGCTGGCACAACCAACAACTGTCGCTCATAAAACGCACTTTGTGGCTAGGTAAACATTTTAACGACCCTTTTCTTCAAAAACCATTGCTACCTGCTAACAGTCACACGGCGTAGCAGCAGCAGCAGCAGCAGCAGTAGTCGTCGATTTTGGTACAATGTGTCGCACCGTGGTATAACAGCGCGGTGTGCTACAAGCCGGGCGGGAAACTTTACATTGTTGGTGTAGCGTTTGTGGCATTGTTGGACACCTGTTAAACTTCAAAAGCCGATAATCCTGCCGTACCGACCGACGGTTGGAGAAATTAATTGAAAAAGTTTCAAATGAACGCCACAACCGGTTGTTGGGTTGGTGGTTTCTCCCTCTTGCTGCTACCATGGTCTTGGAATGGGTGTGTGGAACTAACGAAGAGGTGATTTCTTATGTAGATTTTAAGTTTAAAAAAATAGTTTAAAACAACTTCTTTAATTTAATTTTAACTTTAACTTCCAGCTTTCGTTGAGGAGTAAAATGTGGTCTTAATGATCCAGAACCAGGGTGCCAGATAGAGGGTGCCAATCGCCCGGAATGATAGGATCAATTAAAGGATGACACGCACTATGTCAAGCATAAATTGCAATCACTCCTACTCAGAAGAGCACTCAACAGGTATGAAAATCAATATCTTCCACGCGAACTGGTGATGATGACGATGCGAATAGTGATGATGTGACGATTCTCCACGCATCGTTAATTGTGTGGAGAACGGCATAGCAATGATATCTTAATTCTTATACCCTTTCGTAATCCTTTGTTTCCGCAAATAACGATGGGAAAATGAAGCTTCCTTGATGAAGATGTTTATTACTGTCCACTAAGCTTCCTATAAATAATGCCTTCGTACACTGGGCTTTTAGAGTCATATGGTCAAATTTAAACGTCATTAATTATTTTGTATGGCGAAAATGTATTACTATCCACAAAAAATTGTATGGAAAAATGAAAAACACTGATTTATCGCATCCTATTTCAGTTCACAAGCAAGTAGCAAGCTAGCAATCCTATTGCAATCCCCATTTTTTTACAAGTTCTTATAGAGTCCGTTATGAAAATTTGTCTGTCATGTTTGAATTGATTTCTTCTTATGTGACTCTAACGTCTCTAGAGGTCCTAGCCTGCCACCCCTGGCTTTCCGTGACTTGATTTAATCCGTAGCTAAATAGGAAGTACCTTGCCATCCCATCTTGACCGTCTCCCCGAATCTAAGCTTTGCTATCCAGCTACGGGTTAAATCAAGTCACGGAAAGCCAGCAATGGTAGGCTGAGACCTTTCGAGGTTGTAGTGTCAAAGAAGATGATGAAATAGTCAGTCCTGCGTACGGGTTCCGAATGGTCTGGGTAGGATTTGATCCTCCGTCCTGCTATGTGAAGACCGGTGCTGCTTTTGCCTCGGGTTTGAACCACCCCGAGGTTTGAATTGATGGTTAACCGATAATTCAAAAAAATTGAATTTCGATGTGTCTTTTCAAAGTTTTAATCACATTATGAAATAGTACCGCACGTTTCCTGCAGGCAAAGCAGCTAGCGTCAATAAGTATAAATAGAGGAGTAAAGGGCCGAAGTGACCAGTAGGAAAAATCTCGAGAACGATTACAAAGCGGCAGTTACTTCTAACCCTATTTTGAAGTGCAATCACATCGGTGTTAAAATTGTGCCACCGGGAGTCGAATCATCTGGACTAATCCGAAATCCGTCACAAATTATTGTCCTCTACTTTTACTTATGCTGTTTTTTTTCTTGGCCGCTCTTAAATACTTTTTTATCAGGTAGTAACTGGCCTTTTGACATAATCAAATCTTTAAGAACTAAAAAATTTTGCCCGTTTCACATGGGAATTAAAAAAATAGTGCCATGCCAACACCTGCCGCCACAGAACCCACTGTGCAGGGTGCTATAAAAAGCGGTATAAACTCTACTAAGCTTTTTATTAATGCCATGCCGACCATTGCCAAATAAAAAAAGCGATGGGCAAGGTGGAATTAAGTTTTCCCCGTTTTTAATTGAATTAAGTTTTTCCCAAAATTATCATACCATAATGAAAGTGTTGCTGAATATAATCGCTAATGATTTGCATTGGAGCAAAGCAACGGGAAAAAACGACTCACACTTCTCCGGCGCTGGATGGTTGCAAAAATTAGCACCGCAAGAAGAGAAAAATCACGCCATCGCGGTCATGGCCACGGCAGACGAAACAGAAGCCTTCGGCATTTTATTACAACACTCCGTTTGAAGATTCGTATCCGTATGCGGCACCGCTTTACCTGACATTCAAACCCCGTAGGATATCATCCATACCCATCCCAGTACCGTGCCGTACGTACTAAGTACGCAGCGAGACGGAAAAGTGGTAGCCCATTTTCAGCGAAATCAGCACCATCGCCACAATTCCGCTGGATTCTGGGCCGGAGTTTTGAGTTGGGTGAAAATTTAATTACACAAGCTGTGTGAAAAATGACACACATACCGTGAACCACCACCGACCGTTTCACGACCGGTGTAACGGCGATAAAGGAAACATTAAACCATGCCAGAGAAGGACACTGTTTTTCAGCTGTTGCTGTTCTTCTCTTCTTCTAATTTTAGGAAACGGGTGAAGTTGGTGGAATCGAAAGGAGGAAGCGAAAAAAAGGATTTAAGCGTCGGAAGCGGACATTTCCAAAATCCCCATCCCACCATTCGGCCACCATTTGTTGCTTCTGATGCCCGTGCCGAAAAGCTTCCAACTGTGGATGAAGCATTTTTCCACGAAACAAAACCAAAAGCGATGTTGTACTGGTATGTGTGTCGGTGTTCGATGGCTCTCTCCTCCAGCACTGAGGAAAGGAAGCTGAGTTTCCGTGTACTAAATTCTACGAATTTCGAGTCACCGGCATGAAGCTGGTAAAATTTTGGCGGTTTGTAAAATTGCTGCTGCTGCTGCTGCTGGTTCGCCCTGAAGAAGGGGAATTAGTTTGTGCGTGTTTCCGATGGCAATGCAGGGGTTGCCACGGTTGGTTAATGAGGCGATGGACGGGGAAAGTGGCTTTATAAAATTCCTCATCCGTTAGAGCTAGTTCTATTGTAGCGGGAATTGACACGAGATCCCGCTCCGGTGGAACGATTGCAAATGGCGCGTGTCGAGATTTTGCGGGCTTAATTTGTGGGGCCCGTAGTGAAACTGAAAAAGAAACCCTAGCGCTGTAACGGATTTCGGGGTACTAACATTTACACTAAAACTATATCCGTTGAACTAAAACCAGCTGCGGGGCTTTGGGTGGTGGGATTGGCGTTTGCAGTCCGAAATAGAGGTTGAGGTTATCAAAATTATGGGGAAATTGTAATCGTGATTGATAGTAATGCGCGATCGAGCTAATTAATTATACATTTACTAGAATAGTGGAGGAGTGTTGGAACGGATCAATGGAGCTCGGTGGGGATTTTGATGCGGAAAATCAGCTTCCAATTTGAAATTGAACCAATACTTAATTTTTTTGGAAATACCCTGTGCAAGTGTTTCATCTCTTGATTTTATTGATATTGATACCGTCGGTGATAGGTAATTAAGGGGGTTTGGGAAGAATTATGGGTAAAAATAGCAGGCCTATCTATGTGAAAGTGGCTGGGTATTGTGAATAGAAAAATTTCATTGATATCATTAAGGGTCTATGTAAATAGATATCTCTGAATTGCATGTCTTTAAATAACTGAGTAAGTCTGTTTAGAGGGGATGACGCCCATGCTCTGGAACAATCTTGAGCACACGACCGAATGTGTCTGTATTGATTTAAAATTCCCTTGAAATGGCGTGATTTAAACCCTATATGGGCTCAAGTTCCATCAGGGTACCACTATGAGATGGTTGGAATTGAAAGTTTTTCAGAGTTTTTGAGGAACAACCACGTCATGAGGCACAATATTCTCTTCATAGCAGGCATGACCAAGGAGGTTGTTGCGAACGCGACAAAATAAAATTGAGCTAAAATGACTGGCATGCAAGAGTTAGAGGAACAATTTTAAATAACTAAATATCTTTCGTTTAGGATAAATTCTCACCGGAAAATATTATCTTAGGAAAACAACCTTAAGTCACAGAGAGGCCTCATACCGTGAGAAAGACGAAATTATGGTAACATGTCAGGGTATGTCATAAAACATCTCGAAAAAGGGACAATATCCAGACATATGGAAATTATAAATGAACTCAAGCCATGTAATAAAAACGAAAGTGAAGCACATGGGCCGAAAAGGGTTAACACTAGAACACAATGCATACATTGTCATTGCGCGATTAAAAACGACCAACGCAAAGATCAAGGCACGGTCGTAGGGCAGTGAAGGAAAGACCAATTTGACGAATAGAATAAACGACGCGCAGGCAATAGGCAATACGAAAATAGGCATACGCATTTGAACCACAGATGCACGATGCATTGTCATAAAACGCATTGTCCATGGTCATAAAACGATAGGGTAACAATCGCCAGACATTGTAACATTACAGACCTCCTACACTAGCTAACGCCAGGCAGGGGTCAAACGCATCAGCATAACGAGTTAGGATAAAGGAGATCGATGTAATGCTATTTCAGGTTCTTTATCCCACAGAATTTTAGTATATAAGACAGGATTTTTTGAGAATAAAGCGACTTGTAATCCAAACCTCAACGAAGAAGCTTGTGTTTCATTGTTTGGGTATCCATACAGAATCGGGAAAGTTTCACCTTTGCCTTCCCTCCGGAAATTGGTTACGCACTTTGGTGTCTCCCCACTCCGTCGAAAGAATTAGGCGAAATTAAGCCAAGCAAGAACCACGGTTAGATACTTCTCCTGGTTATCCAGGAAAAAAGGTTAATCGTCTGATCGAGCTACGGCATTCCCGTGTGCGAGTGCGAGTGCGAGTCCGCCGCTAAAAACTTCTCTTGGTTATCCAGGAAAAAAGGTTAGCCGCCTGATTCAAGCAACTCTGACAAGGCCAGGAATCTGCGCGGAGATTTCCCGAAACGATCACTCCTTCGCGTGGTCGGTTCAACAACGGTTCGTTATCGAACTAACAGAGGTCGTTAAGCCAAGAAGAGATTTGCAAGGGCTCAAAGTCAAGATGCTCATCATATCATCGAAGCCGTCATATCATCAAAACTCACGAAAGAATGAAGTCAGCTAGCTAGCTCAAGCTCTATGCTAATTATCAGTCGCTCCACTCTAAGCATATCTGAGCGATAGTCACTTTCGCCCAAGTGAAATTCGAGGTCACAAGGCTTAGACTGCATGCACTACGACTTTGAAGTACTTACGAATCGGAGGCTTATAGAGCTTGTCTGTGAAGTAGAATATCAAAACACTAAATTTCAAAGTTCAATTGTCTAGGACATTCATTTTATTACTCATAAAAATCGTCTTCATCTAAAAGGCTCGTTTGATATATCTCTTAGGATATAAATTCTGAACTTTGGTTCTCGGCATCTTCGCGACGTATTCTAATGGGCGTTAGAAGGATTCTGGATTCACAGTTCCTTCCAGAAGTATCCTAATGACTGACTCCTTAGATATTTGACAAAGGAGAGTACAGTATCATCACTGACTGACTTAACCCACCAACGCTCATCACTGCTTTCCAAACGAATAAGAAAAACTGTATGTAATATCCGTTCAACAATTTCAGCCATAACCTTTGAGGAATAGCTGTGAAAAACTGCGGAGAAAAGGAATAGCTGTTAAAAGTGACTTCATTAGTCTAAAGGATATTCCTTTCATCTGAATACTTTAATCATTTTTATATCCAAAAACCTACAAGTATTCTGATATGGATGATCATTAATAAGGTTCGCTAGGAGTTTTCAATGACAAGCCTTCACTCTAGACAATTAATCTTCCAAAATAGAGCTAATTTTACTTGCCCAATACTTATAACTCTTGATCAATGGCTTAAAAAAAGGTTCAAATCACAGGAATACCACATCTCATCCCTTTGGGTTCGTATCCCTTTCCGTGTCTCGACAGGAGCCCATTAACAATCCCGATAGAAATATATAGAGGACGAATCGGGATGAGTTCGCCCCGTTCGCACGTAATCACATCCCGTGGCGTGGGCGAGAAAATTGCACCATCAACCACCAAAAAACTAAAGCACTATTCGCCTCAATTAGGGGAAAATTAAATTAACATAAATTGAAAATCCTTCTCTCCCGGAGCGTCCACAGGGCACAGATCCTTTCTTCCTGGTAGTACGAGTGATGGGTGGAAAATTGGCAGATATTAGAGAGAGGAAGAGACACACACACACACGTTATGGCACCGTGTTCGACATGTTCGATGTTGGTGACAAATTGGGGTAAAATTTTAATGGAGCGAACGATGGTTTGGTGCGCTGTCGAGGTTAAGGAGTATGGCGTTGATCCTTTCGATGAAGCTGTGCTGTTTCGTGATCGTGTCTTGTGGTGCTTTCGAGGAAGTGTTAGCGAAGTAAAGATGACATACTTTGCTAGAGTTTAATTAAAACATAATTAAATCATCAAGAGAGCCGATACCGATATAAGATGAGATGAAGATATATTCTGATGGGTATATTAAGTACAAGTCAAAGAAAAGCTTTTTTAACTCTAAACATGATATGGACGCTTGACAATTAATGTGTGGAAGATGTGTTTCTACATCAAATTTATTTCAGATTAGATGATACCCTCAAGCAAAATACTCTGACGTACATTAAATCGTCATTAAGATCAAAGCGACTGTTGACAAAGCTTGGTGACAGTTTAATTACTGCCTATGACGTACGCTAATTCAAATGAGACGATCCCTTCCGGCGATCGCTTGTGCCAAACGATTAGCAAAATCATACAGGAATACTTAGACGACAGGCTTTGTTTGCACGGAGTTAATCAAAGGGATGGATTTTTTTTCTCACATACCCAATTATTCACTCACTGTCATAAGGAAAAAAAAACAAAGCTCAACGTTCATTTTAAAACCATAATCGCCTCGATGTCTGTTCGACCGTTAAGCGCAACCATAATACGAGTGCAACCGCTCGAGTGGCCTTCCAGCGAAAAGGAAAACACACACACCGAAAAACAAAAAAATCCCATAAAAGAGTTCAAACGACACACGTCCACTATATATTCAACCTAATCCAATCTCGTGCGGAAGCGTTCCGCGTTTTAATGTCGATTCAACATTTGATCTTGCTGAGCTTCGGCTGAATCGTTTACGAGGCACGGATGGGAAGGGCGAAGGTACGAAAACGCGGAACTCGAAATGAGCTGGGCAAATTTTTGGAGACCCCAACGGCAAAGGAAAAATAACGAGCGCGAACATTCTCGGTAAAACGGTGTGTTTTTTTTTTCTTTCTCCCCCGTCGGAGTCCTCGTGGTCTTTTGATGAGATAGAGAGTACACGTGCCGGTTGCTCATAGGCTGTGATGCACGCTATGGAAGGTTTTTGGTGGTTTTTAGTCATTAGAACGGAACGGAGCAGCAAAAAACAGGCCTCCAATTCCTTCTCCCGGGTATCACACACACACACACACGTACACTGCCATTCGTATATAGCATCAAATAAACCTTTCATCCTCATTTTTGATGACTTTTATGTGCGTCGGAAGGATTAGTGAGGTTGTCTAGCTAGAATCTCCCCCGGGTGGACGTAATGTGTGTTTGCAGAAGGCTTTGAGCTTTTGAAGGGGTTATTCCAAGCATTTAGCGGTTTGTGAAATACAACCCGCTGGCCTGGTTTTGTGTGGTGTGATAGTTCAAAAACGCAGGCTTTGTGTGGTTTGACGGAGAATGCTGCATTTCTGCTAGAGCTGGTGCCTTCAAAAAAAGAGCCCACAGTTCTGCTCAAATAGCTACCATTAATAGTTTCGATCTTGATTTGGATAGAATCAATCGATTCAATTACAGATTGCACGTAGATGATTTAATGTTTCAATCATTCCGGTTCAGCTTTGCCCCCAACCTGCATAAAGGTGACTGGGTTAAGCTGAACACCCCTTCCGATCACGTACCGACACCGTCACATCCGGAGTAGGGATAAAAGCGATTCAAAAGAGCAACCCGGGCCCGGGAAAAAGGTTGGCACATTCCGCATCGTGCGAGTCCTTTTGCTTCGTCACCCGGCGTTCCTTGCTCAATTATTAATGGTCTCCCCGTCTAGACGTTTATAGGGAAAGGCCCTGCTCGCAAAGAAACCGGTTGCGATATTGTACAAATGAGTTGGAGGGGAATTTTGATTGGAAAACATCCGTTTTCTTCAAGCACGGAGCAATAAACGGGGAAGCGAAAGCAATAGATGTAGGAACCGTACAATAAAACATATCTGGGATCGGGATCGGTAGAGAAAGGAAAGTGAGCATATGCTCCCGTTACGGGTCATGTGTCACTGGGACGAAGGGATATGGAAGAGATTAAAAGACTTCTCGGTTACCGGATGTACATCGGAGGTTGATAAGAGTTCCTTCTCGGAACAACACAAAGTTGCATCCGGCAGGTTTGCGCCATAGGTTGCGCCTTCGCAGACAGACAGGTCGATTAGGCTGGGTAAGAAAGCTAATGTGAAGTGATTTTTCTCTAGAGTCTACTAAGTCTACCCGGGAGATCTTTAGGGGTGAATGTGACATCAGTATATTAAATATGTAGTTGAGGTTAGGTATTTCGAATAATAACGAGACGTCCAATTAAATTATAAACAAGTGCAGAAGTGAGTACTAATATCCACTGAGTAGATTATAGAGTGGCGCCATCTATTAGATAGTAGACGAACTGCTGTTAAGGGGCATAGAATATACTCCGCTGATTCTATTATTAAGAAGCATTAAGACAAGATTTAAATCCTTGAAACAAGCTTCGAAAATCAATCAAGAACTCTTGACTTGTTCACATGATTTTTTTAAATTACATTTTAGATCAAACCACCTATCAAATAAATCATTTTTCGAGACAGAAACTGGTTCAGAACTGACAGCTAAACGGCCATCCAACAGGTTGGAAAAATCAACCCCGTTCACAAAATGCCGCCCGCCAGTACGTTTGTCTTCCGTGTCTAAATTGCGATGGAAATATGGAAATGAAATTCAGTTGGCCACGAAACCATTCCATGGCAAGCAGGTATCATCACCTGTTCCCGTCAGTCTCGTCCGAGGTTTATGTCGGTGACGAAGTTTCCGATGGTTCGATGATGATGGTTCGGCGATCAAAATGTAAATGCTTTGGCCAAATGGTTGAGGGATCGTTGTCGCTCGCTCGGACAGCGTCGTTTAGCCAGCTGTGGTACAGATTTACACCAACCGGAGCTTTTTTCGGTTCATTTTTTATGCAAAGAATATTTTGCTGCTGTTCGATAGTGGTGTAAAAGGGGTTCGTTGGTTTCTCATTAGTGTTAGATGTGTTTTTGGGTACGAGAGGTAAAGGGGCTTGTTGATTTTTAGCCGTAAAGGAAGTAATTTTTAGTTGGAAGGCTTTTCACTTCTTAAATAGGAGTAAATTTTTTGCTATAGCAAGGGAAAAAGAATAAAAGAACTACAGAAGAAACTATATCGCATGGTACGATTGCTCCAGAAAGAGTTGGAAAAAGCCCCACAAGCAATGGTGCGATGTAAATAAATTTCTGGAAAGAAAAACATAGAACTGTTCCGATTGGCTTCGGGACAATAAACAGCTTTTCGCCCGCCGCTAGAACTTGTGGACCATACCAAGCGATAAAAGCTACCCACAATCTTAACAAAAAACCAATATAAGTTTTTTAAGTAGAATTTCACCCTCTCAAGGCCACCCTCGGAAAGACATAATCCAGAGTTCACCTCAAGCAAAAAAGCGGAGAAATTATTAATGGAATCAGTGGAAAATTATAAGCACAATAAGAGCAGTAGGAAGAAAGTTTCTTCCGAAGGGCATTAAATTTATTATGCTGATCTGGTTTTATGTGTGCTTGTGTTGCATTTTGGGGAGGAAAATGTAGAAGACGAGCCCTGGACCTGGAAAGGATTATGCTGTTGTTTATTTGGATTGGTAATTTGAGGAGAAATACGCGGTAAGTGTGTATTGCTTGCATGAACGCTTCTGTTTCGATAAGAAACAGATGTTTGAGGGTTTCATAACATATTCGCTCGGTTATAGGGAATGGAAGAAAAACTACTTAGACAGTTAGCCATGGACAGTTAATTTGAAAACTCAGAAATAACACTTTGCGATCAAAAATCTTCAAAATATGTCTATCTGGAGGTTTTAAATTCGCCTTTAAAATGTAAACCCTCATCATTAAATTTATGCTATTGCTCAAAACACTAAAAAACACTTTAAATCAACTCAACTGTTTTCTACGCGAGGAAACCTCATCGCACTTTGATGAACATCACCACCGTATGCGCTTGCTCACTGGCATCGGGTGAAGGTTGTAATTGCAAATTAATCCCTCTAGACTGCATTAAACGCTCATTAAACATCGAAATAGTGCAGTGGTGCACGTTCATTACCTTCCCCACGCGCCATCTCTTCACCAGCCCTATCTGCGTACAATCAACACGATCTGCCTGCCTGGGTACAAACAACAAGGACGCTTCAACTGCTCGCCCCAGCGAACAACAGACTCTTGTAGCTCTTTTTCGGGCTTGTTGAAAAGCAACCCGGTAAGGAGCTTCAGCGCTGAAGTATTAGAAAATTGAATAAATAAATCCTCTGAAGCGAAAGTGCAACCCACTCCCGGCCGGGGTGGGTGCGTTTGCTGTTTTACCACCTGCGTTGCTGCTAAGGTACGCCCAGTGAGAGCAGCCGGATGGATGCTCTGTAACATTACCCGAAAAACATCGAAAAGCAATTTCATGCTCCAGTTGTGCTGTGGGTCTCGTTGATTAGTCACCGAGCGAAGGAATTGGTCGCCAGGTGCCCGCAGCAGCCAGAAGAGCGGTTCAACCTCTTTCTTTTTTGCCCTTCAGCTCGGAAAGGGGAAAATTCGGAGAATACAAGTGCCGTCGTCAGACCTAATCAAGATGAAACATAAAACGCAATTTTGGGGGGTGTAGTGCGTTTTGGTGGCACGAGGAAGAGAAGGTTTGGTAGGAAATGATATCGAAGACAGACCATTATTTATGCATAGCTTAAGCATCGAACCACCTGCGTTTGTTGGTTATCGCTTTAAAAAAAAAATGGTGGCAGAAAGTACCCTTTTTTAAGGCATACAACAGACGAATTGAGTGTCTGTGATGTGATGATGCTTTCATCGAAAAGTTTTATGAAGCTCATGGACATTTATAAAAATTTGACCACATCCACCAAATAGTAGAAGCGTCTTCCAGGCAGCTTCTTTCTCCTCTGCTATATTTATACTTACTGAACTCATTTAACCCAACAGTAAGTACCCACGCAGCTAGTACCGTGCAGCTGGTGTGCGTTAATTAGTGGTGGCCATAGTTCCATCTCAGGCCCAACCTCAGCAACATCAAACGCTGAAAAACAAAAGCACCGCACTCGTCTAGGAACGCGACACCACGTTTTTGATGCGGCGAAATGTGTTACGGCGAAAGGGTATTTAGTACGTGAATCTTACGCGAGGATGGAACCGTATTTTTGGGCTATAAACGTAATGTGAGCCTTGGGACGCATAACTGTGACCTCATCATCTTCTTATGGTCGAGAATCGTGCGCCGGTAGATAGAAATGCAATGAATGTTTCTGGAGCCGGAAAGGATTGTTTCTTGTGCGGAAATGTGTTAAAAGTGTTTGTTAATTAGAAACACGTGGCGTAGGGTTTCGGTTTGGGAAGAGACACTAGGCCATTAAGCTTGGAAGTTGGGACCTAAATTCTGGACGTCTAGAATTTTAAGCTCTTTCCTTTATAAGACTTAAGGATTTTTAGCTCTGTTTTTTTTAATAAAATTGTACTTGCAGTATTTTTGCACAGCTTCACAATTATGACAACTCAATCACAACTCCACGCATTACCTCAGAACTAATAGATAGGAGCATGATAAAAGGATGGTTAAAACGCCAAACCGACGAAAAATTCCATCAGACAATGGTTCATGTTCAAGGTGTTCATTAGGAGATGTTCATCCCAATGAACTCCATGCGATGAAAATCGATGAAACTTTGGATTCATCCTACTTGGTAGTGTTCAGCTCTGGCTTTTCTCCTTAAGCAGAACGTTTGTTTCCATCTGCCCGTTAAAATGAGAATTTTTGCTCTCGTTCTCTCTCTCGCGCGCGCACTCTCTTTCTCAGTATATTTTCCATTGCATTCGGCACAGTGATCTTGAAAGCTTCAGTTCGATTAAGTACATTCACGCCGGCGGGTTTGTTTTCCCTTAAGGATCGCTACAATGCTCCACGAACAGGACACAGTAACGGAAGGATGCAAGATTCGCATCCCGTGACACATTGCCCTGGATTTAAGAAGGATAAGGAGATACGAGAGAGAGCGAGTTGCTAGTGAATAATTCAAAGAAATCCGTGATATTTTTCTGCTACCTCCTGCTTAAAGCAGCCGCGTGCCGTATTGTAATACTGTTTTCCGGCACACCTGGAAATGGAAATTTCATTTTCACGCTTGACTGACACTAGAGCGAACCGTTCAAGTGAGCTGGATAGGTAATGATTTTGTATGTTCCGAATGTGGGAAATCTTATGTGCGGGTGGGAATTTTCCTAGAACGGTGCTGAGCACGGCGAGCCAGACAGAGTTCACACAGGACGGAAGGCCAAGGACGGATGTCTGTGTCTGTGGGCATACGTGTGCAGCCAATGATATGTTAATTGACCCAATTAGATGCTAATCATGCGCTGAGTATTGAGGCAGCCGCGACCAAGGATGTGCGCTAATGTGAAGGTAATTAAATGAAGTTGTCTTGCTTTTTATCAAGCAGTGATTTGTTGGCAACATTTACCCGAAGTGAGAAAGCAGTTTGTTAAGGCATTTCATTTTAATTTAGTTTCGTTCTTAGTTGAATTACTTAATTTTTCTTAATTTCTCTTCTCGCAACGTTTTTTAAACATCATTTTTCTTCTGTGAAAACAGAACAAAACATTACCCTTTTTTTTTTGAAAACAACCTTCGCTTTGTATGCAAATATTAAAGCCCAGCGCGTCTTGCCCATCACGCCCGATACAATCTTGGCAACATTTTTATAGCCCTTACAGTTTTTTTCCCCGCTATCTTTCTATCTACTTCCACTTTCGCAACACCATCGTTGAAGTGAAGCGGAACCATTAAGGAAACCCTTCAAGCCTTTCCTTTATCTGCTGCTAGCGTCGGTCGGTCGGTTCCGGAAGGGTCGGAAAATGATGGACCAAACCGGAAAGATAGCCGGTTGAATATTCGATTCAACGTCGAGTGTTTCCGTTTCCTTTTTTTTGCAACACATTCCGGTGCCAACACTTTGTTACACACACACACACACACACACACACACACACACACACACACACACACACACAAATGCAAGTAGGAAAAACAAAAGGAGGGATGGACGGAATTGTTTCGTCTACCTGTTGTTGATGAACGCCACGAGCAATTCGTACCAGCAAACCCGATGGTTGAGCGAACCTTGAGGGAGCTTCCAGGCAGCTCCCAGAATCCCAGTGGTAATAACTCAATAGTCGTTTGCCTACTGGATAAGGATGAATGGGAGGCGGGGAAAAGGTTAATGAAGTTCAGGAATGCTTGAGCTTGCGTTTTCCCGGTATGTAAGTACGGGGTCAAGGATGAATGTGTTGAACGATGAGCATGCTGGAGAGCTGAGAGTACAAGATTTCTTTCGTGCCAGAAGCAAATTTCTTCAATAGGAGCTTGTGTTAGTGGAAATTTTTTATCAACCTTGAAATTGTTTCTGATACCGCATACTATTCAGTACACTCTCATCAAAGCAAATCGGAGGCAAAACAAAAACGAAGCAAATCATCTTTGCAAATCATTATCATTGGTGGACCAAACAATTAAAGCTGCATAATTTATGAGCTGCTCGGTCGGTTGTTTACATACACTACCTCCCCGACGCACACATACAACCCGACCCCATGAAAGCGCAAACATAATCATCAAATCAGTGACACGTGTCCAGCTGGTAAGCGGAGAGATTATCATCTGGTTACGATTAGCTAGATAAAGCGTGTGAGCGCTCCGAGCGGGAAAAGCGTTGTGTGTGTGTGTAGAAAAAAGGGCGTGAATTAGTGGATTATTGGCAGAGCTTAGTGTTGTTGGTGCATTAAAGGGGATGTATTTGGATGGTCGGTGTTTGGATTTTTGCTTCAAAAGAACATTATTTTGATGTTTTTTTACTAACGTATTTATTAAAGCACTTTGTAAGTAGCATTATCTATGTCTTACTTCGGCTTGTTCTACTAAAGCACTCGCCCAATCTAGTTTCTTCACATGCAAAAGCCGCTTTGCTAATCTGGACGCAATTATCCTCAGTTATTTATTCGTGCTTAGGCGCTGACCGTGCAAGGGCAAAATATGAAGGAAAAGCGAGCATGGTGGCGTGAATGTGCGAAAAAAAAACCTCCCCAAGAAGTTTACCCATTTTTCTAGCGCAAACTCACACAAACACATACTTACACACTCATGCCAACATTAATCCTCCCGGGCGCGGCCTGTGTGTTACTGTGTCTGTATGGGGTGGAAATTAAGCGCAGGGTTCAAAGGTCACCCGAACCATTTTGACCCCAAAAGCTACCGAAGCAAACGCGAATGGCACACCTGCGTTGAACATGTTTACACGCAGCATAACATAGGAAAAAATGTTGTGGAAAACTTTTCCACCCGCTTCCCAACCCGCTCCCGAGTCCCGCTGTTTGTAGAGGCACCCTCATGGTTTCTCTCTCATCTTCTTCTGCCCGAACCGTGTGTCTCGAAAGCAGTGCCGCTAAAAGAAGCATTAGCTTTTCATGAGCACCTCGCTTTTCCGGCCCGGGTAATACGGCGTACGGCGTCTAATTTTCCATGTCTGCCGGGAATTCAACAGACGCAGGTGGCCCACCAGAAGGGTCGGCCGTCCATGTTTAAAAGGGGGCCGCCAACTCAACACATTTCCTTGTCCACTTTTAATACACAGGCACACACATATATTCGTGCAGAGGTTCCGGTTTTTGTGTGTAATGGTCCACTCCACAAAAATAAAGGTGAACCGCCTAGCCTCGAACGAAAGTGTCGGCCACGGACGGACGGACGGATGGACGGACGGGAACTTACGCTAACCACTTTGTTAGTTTCGTTTATCTTTTGGGCTGAAGCAATAATGCCCCAGAAGCGAGCTTCCCCTTTTTCCGGTGAAATAAAAGGTTTGTGTGTGTGTGAGTGCTTACACACAAGTGGTGATGGTTAGATTCTCGTGAAAAGCGAACGTTTGAATTAATTTCCCATAACAGACCACTCTACTCGCCGTTTCGGCCAAATAGCCAAATCGTTCTGTGATGGCGATGAGTTAGCGTAGAGCTATTAATAAACAACTAAAGAATGGGAAAATGTCTGTACCGGTCGGGAACCTGTGGTGGCTAGAGAGAGAGAGAGAGAGAGAGAGTGTGTGTGTGTGCTTTTCAGTGGCCAACGAAAGCAGTTGAGCAGTCAAAATTAGTTATTATTTATTGATATTAAGTTCGAAAAGGGATGGAGGAAGTTGAAGTGAGGTTTTGGCCTCTTATTGCGATGCATTTGTTATGAGTTAGGAATAGATTTGAACCTATTTTGCTTTTCGCATTGGAAAGAAAAATATACAAACGTCATTTTATGGAGCTTGATTAGCTCTTCGACAGCCATAAATAACACTACCTACGCAGCTCATGTAGATGGTTTATTCCAAAGACAAAAGTTCGTTTTGGCTGCTGTAGAATCACTTATTTGGATAACCTTCACCGTTCACTCGCATTTAAATACAATTTTGCATCAATAGCCGTTAGCTTGCTGAGCGTAGCGCTTTAAAATAAAATTTAGGGACCCCCGAACCGCAATTTTTTCAATTACTTGCTCGCTTTTACGCAGGCATCAGCAACCCAAAACATGTCCCTCGGCAAGGTTTGCTGTCTTTTTGCGCACCGACCAAACTTCCCACAACAGGAGGAACAATTTCGTTGCGGACGATCAACCTAATCTACATCATTATTCCATTGTGGGAGATACGGTACCACCCCGCCGGTGCCTGTCGGGGGAATTGATGGAGTTTTCATAAGGTTAATTCCCGTGCCGTGCAACCGTGGGAGTCTCGGAATATGTGTACTACAAGGCGGGACGAATATGACGTAAAATCGTGCCGTTCCGTGAGTGTGTTGTTTTTCCTTTAAAAACTGAAGCTCGGAAAGAAGGGTGCGGAATGAGGGCAAGCGTTGCTGTTGTAAGTGTACTTATGTTGAGCAAACGATAACGTTATAGGGAGCGAGAAAGGGTGGAAAACATACCAGTGGTTGTACATCATTTTAGAGCACTGCGAGCAGCAACAACAAGCAAAAAACTTCCACCCGACACACACTGAACAGAAGCCGAAAAGGAAACAAAAACAACCGAAGCGAGGTCACGCTTAAACATGTTGCGGTATGCATGCTGATAGCGAGCGAACCGTTTACGTGAACCGTTTATGCAGGGCGGAATAGGGGAATGGGTACAACACTCGCACGCACACACAAATTATGTTGTCTTGATTCGGTTGACAAGGGTCGATTGGAAGTGTGGTGTGAGACTACTTGGGGCCGGGCAACATGCACGAGATCTGTGTGGAGGATTTTTGAAGTTTTGCCTTTTTTTCAAGTAGCGGTTCAACAACGCACTCGTTAACGAGTGGCCTCCGTGTGGTTAACAGTGGTGGAATCCTTTTTTTTTCATTCGTGAATGCTCCTTTCCGATTCCGTGTCGTGTAGGAAGCGAATTCGAGGGAAACTTTTCACTGTTGAAATTGGCTTTGTATATGTTGGTTTGGAGTAGCAGTCTCGTGGAAATGATTTTAAAAACCAATATGCTGTTCTAAATATATGTTTTTGGTTTTCTTAAATTATTTTTATGGAAAAATTGATAATATAAAGAGAAAGGAACACAATAATGGAGAAGCCTGGTCATTTGTTCAAAAAAGTACTAGGAGTCTCCATCCACAGCGCTTCAGTAGCCCTAAATGGAGGCGCCTGGTGCCTCATGGAAACATCATGGATATTTTGATGGAAAAATCCCAAAAAAAAGATCATTAATCATCACTTCAAAGTTGGCGTTCAACTCAAAATATTTTTCCCGTGTGACACTCAACAGGGGAAAGAAAAAAAAAACATTCTAAATTTTTTACTCTTCCGACTAAAAAGAACTTTTTGATGAAGCACAACTCACACGTCTGTCGGGCATACAGTATATTGTTTCTGTGTTAAAATAACAGTTGTTTGTGCAAC
This sequence comes from Anopheles stephensi, assembly GCF_013141755.1. NCBI lineage: Eukaryota > Metazoa > Arthropoda > Insecta > Diptera > Culicidae > Anopheles > Anopheles stephensi. Next base: position 79,878,947 of record NC_050203.1, on the reverse strand, counting down.
GAGGAGCCATGGTTGATGTTTCATTTTTGCATGCAGTTGTGTGCGAAAATGCGTCATATGATGATGTTTTCCGATACTTTAAAATCAAACAAATTTAAAATGATATCGCAATACCTCTGCATACCAAACAATGTTGTTTTCGCACCAACTAAAACCATATACCTCAAGCCTTTTCAAAAGTATAATCCCCAGCCCGGTGGAATTGTACTCCAGGAGTATAAAAAACACTTGAACACAGTCACATAAGCTAAGGGCATAATGTATCTTGGGGCTTTAGAGGTACAAAGCAAGAGCACCAAAGCACAACAAAATCCGAAACTTTCTTGCGCCACCAACGAATGACCTCACCCTGAACCCTGGTGGGAAAGCACGCCCGCCACCGTACTGGCGTTTGATTTATGGCCATAGTTTTCGGCAGCGGCCCATAATGAACTCGATCGGGGCTATATTTCACACACAAAACTATGTGCAACACACGTTGAACTTGCTTCATTTGTTTCAATTGCCAACGTGACTGGAAGGTTCGACTAGCGTCACACATACAACACATCCACAAAAGCGCCACTCGGTAGCTTCGAACCGAGCCGGGGTCGTAGGTTTGCAGGAAGTAATTTAGCATTCACACAATAAATCTAGATGCAACGATAAACACCTTCATGGTGTTGGGAATAGCAATTGCTTGACTGTGCTGTTGAGTGTCGGCCAGCATGTTGGCAGTGGAGAACGCTCGAGTAGCATACCTTAAATACTACCGGATAATGAAATGCCTGAACTCGAGGAAAGTCAGTGTACCGTCAGCACCCTTGCCGGTTTGGAGGTTATTGAGAGGCAAACAATTTTGTCTCTCGCTGACCCCTTTTCCGCAAACATTGTTTTGCTTTCCGCTCATCCAAAATCAACCAAAGTCAATCGCAAGCCGGATGAGCGAAGCGGCATGAATATTTAAACAAAAAGTGCCAAATATCGGACAGCTAATTCTACTCACGCCTCAACCCATCATGTTTTTCGACCGAAAGCACAAAAATCACAACCGCCAAAATAGCATCAATAATGAAACAACCAAGCAAGCAAGTTATGAAAACGTGACCGAAAACAAAACTTGCGGTAGGGAAAGTCGTCCGTGTAACACATTTTGCAAAAAATGCTTCTCGGAACGGAAACCCCTAAAGCGTAAGCTGGGGAAGAAAGAATCTTCACTTACGGTCACGTTACCAGTTGCTCCTGGCCGGCTTTGCAAAGTTTCCAACGGAACGCACAAATGATCCACGGCACGCTGATAATTAAGGTTACGTGTTGATGATTTCCATTTGTCCATTTCCGACCGAATCCATCGGGAAGGTGTTGGAGAGTGTTTTGGAGTTTTCTCTTGCTTTTTTGTTGTTACTTCTTTTCTTCTGGAAATCCCTTTCAGCGCCGGACGTCAGATGTTGACAGCGGGCTGTTTGTTTAATGAGCAGAGAAGCGTCGGAATGGGGGACTCAGGCGGCTTGGAGGGAGTTGGGACGAATTCAACAGTTTTCCAAGCATTTTTAAAATGTCATTTTATTCTACTGTTGTTGTGACCAGTTTGAACAGATTGGTGGTGACCTTTTAGAAATGTGCTTTTCACTGACGAAATGCCTCGGGTAATGAAATGAGATATTTTATACTTTTGAAATGGGTGAGTAATCTGAGAACGTATAAATTATTATGTGTGTATTTTGTTGATGTGAAAGAATACGGTTCAACTAAACTTCACACAAAAGCAATTTAAAAGGGACCAAAGTATTTCAACAATAAATATTGCTCTACTTCACAGTTCACCACTTCTATAAGGTACTTCATCAAAACTCTTTCCATCTAATATGTTACAAGTTAAAGTAGCGCTCACATCGCCAAACTCCCGATATTGCATTTCCATGTGCCCTTTCCCGTTCCCGAATGCAATGTTTATCTGATAAAGTTGTAACGGAGTTATTTGTTTGTTTGTATCGCAATTCCTCGGAGACAGAAAAGCACAACAAGCCGGTCTGTTTTCTGGTAGCTCGCCGTGCCCAACAACGTACAACGGGGTTGCCCTCCGTTTGGTTCTTTTTCTTCTCTGACACAAAGTACGTTCTTCCGCTTCCGCGGGTAAAAGCTTGCGGCCTCGGTCTCTCCGCACAGCTACGTGCGTAAATATTTCCTCAACATGCTTTCTCGTATTACTTGCTGTTTATCTTGGGACTCCTCCACCCAGAACGAGCGGCGGAAAAATGAATAACAACCTGCGGTGGAAACGATGCAAAAACAACTCGTTGGTTGTTCTTATTTCCTTACAACTCTTATGGTTTTTTTTTCTCTTCTCTTCTTAGTGCTCGCTAACAACTCCTTTTGGCCGAAGACGGAAGGGAATAACTCAACGTAATAGCTGGAAGGAAATAAGGACCACCTTTCCGTCATGAAGTATGATGCCATCGGATCTCACTGCCGGTCCTGGTCCGTACACTCGTCGCTGTCCTTAACCTTGCTTGGCTTGTGTGTGTGATTACAGAGTCGTTAGAGAGAAGAAACCGTTGGACGATGTCTTGAAGCTACAAAGGGTCCACAGCGGTACAGGTTGGATGAAGAGCTGTCGTGGAAGTTTACTGAACGGGGATGGGAAAATAATAATATAATAAAAGCAATATTGATTACGATGGTGGAAAATGTCAACAACTGTGAGGCGGTTGCGTTGGCAGCGTATGTTTGGAGGAATATGATGAAGTAAAGGAGCAATCATTTAAGGTGAATTTGCAAGAGAGCTGTTGGTAGGGAGCGAACAAAGACAATATTCTGACGGATTCGATTGGATCATTTGGAACACTCTTATCCTTTTGGAGGTAAAGGATGACTCGTTGACGCACTCAAAAATTGCGTTCAATTGATTGATCATAATTTGAAACGCCATCCTTTACCAATTCTGCTAACTTATCACCAAAAAACTCCTAGCCTTCTCTTAGCAACCTCAATTAAAATTTATTTATTTACACGGGTTTTTTCATCCTTTCGCACTGCAGTCATCATTTCCACTGTTGTTGATAGCATTAAAGTAATTAATGTTTTCTGCTGGTTTCATTCCGTTCATTTCTGAGAATCTCACAGCACCACAGCCACTCTGTACGGGTACGGAGTGCAATCAAACGAAACATTGTTTGAGTTCTGGGAAGTGGGGTTCCAGTGTTAGCCTGGAACGACACTGCATTATCATTAATTTGAACCGAGTGCAACCGTGTCAAAATGTTGGGATAAAATGAAAAGGGAAATTATTTCAATTGCTCCTGCATCTGTACACCAGATACGATGAGTGTGGTGGCGTAATAATTTGAATGTAATGAACACACACGTGCAGTGAGATAAAGTTCACAGAGTAATTTGTTTTAAATGGTATAGAGATCTGAATTCTGCTTCTAAAATTGAACAACTGACGGCATTTTAAGGCAAATTAAGTTTACATTTGCTCGCTAATAGGAAAAGAAAATATTGAGAGGAATTTGCTTGATATGATATTAATGTAAGAGACGTCTGGCAAGAAAAAATCTTTTTAATTGAGACTACATTTAAGAATATGAATACATACGTTACAGCATGCCCGAAAGTGTTTCTTGAAATACTAATATTTATTTTAGAATATTGAGGCTTTTTTCCCCAAAACACAAAACCGACATCCACCCATAGAAACACCAACAAATCCTCCCAAAAAGGCCAATCCAGCAAGCAATTAAACACCCACTAAATGCACTATATTGGTTCAATCAATTCCACCACCGGGTCGGATACGTACGGCGGCGTTCACCGCAACACCGACGCTTCACAGAAGTATTCTAATTATCAATTCCTCCAGCCAACCAATCCAATCGACCACCATCGATTCGTTGCGATAATTGGCGAGCCACACGATAAATTAATTTCCATCAGTGGCACACGTTCACGCGCAGCCAAAAGCGATACATGGTGAGGCGTGTGCTGCGTAAGGTAAATTTGCAAGGGCTTAATTAAATGCCACATATCGGTGGTAAAGTTGTCATGGTCCGATTGCAAACCCCATTCCGGTTGCAATGATGTTGTCCTAATCGTTGCCCTACCAATGCGAGTCCCGTGACCGCAAAGATCAATCGTCCAATGTCTTGAAGTAAATATGGGGGGTGCGGAGAGTTTTATGTTTGGGGTTCAGTGTTTGATTCCGAATGGGATTGACAATTACTTTAACCACGGTAACTAATTACAGCTATCAGAGTGTGGGGTTTTTAATGGAAGTAATTGCTGTCTATTTGAATTTGCAATACTCAACAGTAAAGAATGTAGTGTGCAAAATTGTCTTGTGACGTTTACGTGCTGGGTGAGATAAATTAAAGTCGATCTCTCTAACAAGAAACCTATAAAGAAGAGGCAGTATTTAACTGTTATAGGTGGACAACGATTTATGCTGTTGTGATTCAAAGTTCGGATTAATACTCTGGAGGTTGGTGGTTCCCTTCCTAGCCTCATATCTTACGTAGGCCAATCTGCTAGTCTATGAAAATGCTCGTTGAGCCTCAATCTATTAGATTGCAGAACATACAACCTGGAAGCTCGTAATGTTCACGCGACAATGTTTTCATAGTTTTCTTCTCTTCCTTTAGACGGCCTTGTTTAAGACACCCAGAGGTCGTCCAAAAGACCTCGTATATCAAGGGACCTTCAAGAGTTCTCGTCTACCAAGCGACTTCTAAAGGAAATTTATTTACTTAAAGACCTCGAATAATAAGCTGCTGGCCGGTGGCTAAAGCGACAGCGACGCCGGCCTCACTCGGGGCAGGACCGGGATTCAAATCCCATCCAGACCGCCTCTCCGGCTGGACGCAGGGCTGACTACTTTGCTACGGGTAAAATCAAGACACAGAAAGTCAGAAACGGCAGACCGAGACCTTTCAAGGTTGTAGTGCCAGGTTGATTACTAGGTCTCTAAAAGTCGAAGAAGTCTCGACGCTTATTGTTCATCGACCAGAGAACTTCTAATTAAAGAGCTCTCTCGGTCTTGTTTTAGGACCTAGTCTATACCTAGTCTTGGTAAAGCTCTTGTGAGCTAGTCTATCATAGAGCGTCGTAGTCGAAGGGTTCAAGAAGCTTCAGAGACTTCTTAGTTCAAGAGCTCACAACTACTAGGTGACCTTGGACCTCTTCGACGCCTCATCTACCCTGAGATTTCGTACTAAAACAGTCCCCGATGTTCAAGTTTCATAGATCAAGAGTCCTGGTAGTTTATGTCCAAACTTCTTCCATTAAAATATTTTCTAAAGATACGTGTTGTCCAAGGGCGCTCGTCTATCAACGGACTTCGATGTCTTATAAAACAACTGTCATATCAAACTTTAATTGAGAATATAAACGAAGACTATTTTGAAATAAAATATAGAAAAAGACTATCATTTATTGAAGAAAATATGTTTAAACCAGTAGTATTGAAAATACGCCATGAACAAATATTAACATTGTTGAATTGAAACGCTTCAATTGCACCGGACAAAACTCACTCATGGAAGTGTTCCCCAACAAGCAGGTCCACTTGCAATCGTTAAAGGACGGAGAATGGTTTCGGAAATGGTTTGTGGTTGTGATGTTTGTGGTAATTAGGGTGGCTGCATGACTTTTGCCTCTTACAACATGTCCGACAAACGTGTGACAAGGCTCCCATCTAACGTCCTCTTAGCGACAGTGGTCATCTGCAAGGTTATTAGCAGAGGAGAAAAAAAACCTAACCGTTCCCCCACAAGATGTGGTGCAAATCATTGCATACCCTTGATTGAGCAATTAGCAAGCTATTTCTGATTGAAATTAAACCACTCACCTCACAAGTGTCACCAGTAAATGTGCATCTTTAGCTTTAAACAATGCACTCACAAGCAGGATTACATTAAAAATAAAATAAACCCCTTCACTCGGACAACCTGTCCAGCAGGGTGGTGTCTCTAACCGCACGGAAAACAACAGCCCATTCATTAGTGATCCGGGTCCGGCCTTCGGTTGCTGCAGTCTGGTACCAGGTATTTGTGTAACGTGTTAACAATATCGCCGGCCCGAAAATAAATCTACCATTGCAGCTGACGTCCGGTGGTTGTGGCGGGCGCTTTGGAAAGTGCCGTACACAAAACGCCGGGCAGGAAAGTGTGCTCCGTTTGTGGGTTTTAGAGGTATTATTTGCGTTGCCGTGCGGTTTTCGATTATAGTTTCGATAGGTCCCGGGGCCGGGACAGAAAACGGCAACCCTTGTGCGCAATCGGAAAGCTGTTTGTCTTGATCGGGATGGAAATGAACAAATCGATTAACAAACAATATTATATTAGGTTAAATAAGAATTTATGGTAAATTTAAACACAAATATTGTCCTGAAATTGTGAGAATTAATCAATACGACTTCAAGAAAAAAATGGCGACTTTCGTAGCTAAAACTCAACCTAAACTCAGCTCGCACTAAACTCAGCATATGTCGCTGCTTCACACACTCACTCATCCGGCGCGACCCGGCACAAACACGATCCGGACAAAACTGTTGAACCGCATAACCGAAAACCCTTTGGATTTGTGGTGCACAAATTGCACTCACCGTCCGCAGTCATGCACAAATTCCCGACCAAACCGGGAGGGATGCACCTGTATGTGTGGTTCGATCGTTGTACATCCTATCGTTTTTGGGCGGCGTGCATTGAACGCGTATCGAACAGTATGGTCCTCGTGGAACAATAGGTCTTCGCTAGACAAAACCTTGAAAAACGGTGTCCGATGGTTCTGGAATTGGTGCTGGAGTTTGAAGTTCGGGAGAATTAGCAAGAACGCATTCAGCGTAACATCGTGTCACCGTGTGCGGAACGCTGACCAACAACACCATGCGGCTGAGGGCGAAGTTATGGATGGAAGGCACTAGTTTCCCACTACTCGCCCGTAAAAGGTGCGTTACGATCGAATGGATTTTGTTTGTCGGGGAAATTGCTCCGAGAGTTTCGGGCTGGTTCGTGCTGTTCCGGGATCGGAATTAATGATGCAGTTTAGCCGTCGCTTTTCGCGGGCACATATGGCGGTTCCGATCTCACTCCACCATTCAGGTTTGATTGTGATCACTTTTGGAGGACATTAAGTAACGAGTGCGAGTGTGTGTGTGTGTGTCTATTACATCCGCGAGATGCTCGGCCATTGGTAGACACCCATGTTTACTACTCGGCCACCAACTTAATTGGTGTTGTTACGGGACGAAGTACATCTCACTTGAAGCATGGAAAGCAGCGTGTGTGTGTGTGGCAATGGCTTGCCCGAAAACCCGCTTCACTTTTACGAAGCTTTTCCAAACACGTTGTTGCCATTTCCATTTGGCAAGCAATTGTAACCCTGTTACAGAAGCAATCTTTTAATATTCAGTAGATGTACCGGCGGTGCACTACTGAGCGGTGGGCACAAAAAGCTCAACCAGTCCAGCAGATTGCAGAAGAGATAATGAGTGGATGGCAAAGTCGCTGGCAGCCCGTAACGCGATGTGAAGAGATCATGAATGCAACATCCGGTTCAAGGATTGGTCCGTGTGCTCTTGTGGTGAGAAAATGTTTTGCCATTTTTTTTTCGTTGGGAGTCTAGGGGTAAGGGCTTTGATTATTCGCTCTTCCCGTTTTTCTAATTGCATCTCAGCTCGCTTTTGCTCTCGCTGTTTTTTTTTTCTTCGCTTGCTGCTCGTCATAATGATATCCAATGTGACCGTGTTGCGTGTATATCATTCCGTTCGGTGTACTTTCGTCCGTCGTCGTTGGAAGGGATGTTGCAGCTCATTAAGTAATGTGATCACGCGCCAGACACGGTTCGGCTGGAATGAAGGGGGGAGACATGAGTGGTAGGGCACTGGATTGTGAGAGTCATTTCATGCTTGCAGGTGGATCAAGTTGCATAATGATGACGCACATACCTTGTAAGCCGTGTTAATTCCTGCAATGGGGAAATGTGGTACCTCGAGCACGTTGTGGGGTTTTTTTTTCCCGGGGCGTCCGTACCCTGAAGTAGCTTCTCGAACCGATGTAATGAAGCTTTATGCTGTAACTTTACTTAACATGACTTCCATTTTAAATCGAAACAGTAAGAGTATGTTTCGGACTTTTATAATGGAAGGTGACATTAACTAGGCACTAATTGTATAACTTAACTTTTTAAGATTTATCTAGAACATTTGTAATAAAACTAATTTTTTAAGCTTATCTTTGATCAAAAACCTCACATGATAGAGTAGACATTCGCTGCTACAACTCTCGAAAGGTTGCCCCATATCCCGCCCGGGTAATTGTAATTTTGCCAACCTAATTCGTGCTCCTGTTTGCAAGGGTTTGTAACTTGCGTGGACATTGCATCCCGTCAGTTCTTGAAGAGTCTCTCTCCTTTTCTCTTCTTGTCCTAACGACCTCTTAGGTCATGCCTGCCCTTTCTGGCTTACTAAACTTTATAATACAACGTAGTTAGATATTCAGTCTTTCCTACGGGGGAACAGTTCGGATGGGATTTGAACCCCATCGTTGCATACCGGTGCCATTGTCGCCTCTACCACCGGGTTGCCCCAGCCATTATCCACTTGCCAATTTTCCAAAGCCTCTCGCCAATGTCTTGGAGAGTTTTCTTCCCGAATTATTCCAAGGATTTTGAAAGTCAGTGTTTCCATTTCTCCACTCTTTTTTGCCTGCATTTGTTGACATATGCAACACGTATTTGCTACGATATAGCGGGTTCTGAATCATCTTAGTTATTGCATCTATGTTAAACCATTGGGCTAGGTTTTGTACTCTCATTCTTTCGTCCAGAATGGTGATTCAGAATCATAAATAAAAGCGAGAACTCACAGGATTAAATTTGTTGAGAGTTTAGAAAAGTTTAAGAAGAGATCTCCTAAAATATTTTTCATGTATTGTACTTATTGGCCTTGAATGTCTATCAAATAAATGAGAGCAGTTATTCAGCTCCTTCTAAGTCTTAGTGAACTCAGTGAGTTTGGAAGCAGAATGATTGGATAAAATCATTCCAAAGAAATTATCTCTAAAATTCTATTGGTGACTCTTAAGGAGAGCTGAGAGTCTCTTCCATCCAAGAAAGTCTCTCCGATGTAAATAAACTATCACAAGTGATTGTGAAGCTCCTTATTTTTCTGTCACATTGTAGTCTTTCTCTCAGATGTAGGTGGTACAACATTTTTTTATCCAGTCTAAATATTTTTCGAGATTAAAATAGATGCTCTGAAAACTACCTGGAAGCTAGTTTCAGAACAATAAAAGCTCCAAACATTAAAGCCTCGCTTCCCTTGATGATGTCTGATGCATTGGAAGGCATAACGACTTATATTCCAGCTCAAAATACTAGTTTTGCTTCTTCTATTATGTATAAATCAGATGATCACACATTTGAAAAGGATCTTCTATTTGATAACTAGTTGGACTCAAGATTGTAAAATACTTTATGGGAGAGCATGAGAAATACAAAATCAATTACCCATTAAGGACATTCCATTACAACTCACAGCATCGAAAGCACTCAGAGGTGTCATGCAGACTTAATCGCTTACAAAAGTTAATAAGACTAATCCCTGCTACTTCCAACCCATCTTGTTGTGCCCACTGGATTTTCGGGATGCATTTTCTCGCATGACGTTAACTGCAACCATCCACCAAACCACATCCATTGCAACAATCAAGTAAACGAACCGTGATTTCCCAGGGCATGGAAGTCACCATAAATGTCAAACCGCAACCAACCGAACGACTCCGGTTGGGTTGTGTTGGGTTGGTACAAGCAGCAGTAGTTTCGCTCGTCAGCGGATGAGTTATGATTTTAATAACCATAATTCATGAAGTAAAGCAAAACACAACATCCCAGCCGTTGTTGTCGCAGGGGGTTTTTTCGGGACATCCAGCTGGTAGGGGGTTGAAAGTAAATGGGTTGGAAAACTGGGACGGGTGTCAGTTTGAATGATAGCTGCACCCAAGAAGCGCTCGACGGTGTTTGTGTGTGTGTGTGTGAGAGAGGGAAGACTTTATAAATACCGACGCTAATCCCAGTAATGAAGCGATTAAACAGTGTCAACTTTGACTTAAGATGGACACTCGGGTGTCTCGAATAGCTTTATGACTCTTAATCCCCGAACTCCGAGCAATCCGAGCGTTTGGATGAGCAATTACAACGGGAAGTGTGTGTGTGTGTGTGTCTGTGTGTTGATTGGGCATTATAATTTGATTGAAACAGCTGTCCGTGTTGCCGCGTACCGAAGGCTTAAAGTAAACTGCGCCACCTTTCTCCCACTGTTTCCCACCCCGCTCATTATGCTCATCCTTCGAACGACAACTGTTTGTCGACTATTTTGTTTGAACAATAGCTCCGCATTAAGCGTGATTCATGATTGTGTTTCTTTTCAGTGGACTCCACTCTTCAAGCGGGGGGGGGGGGTGAAAAAAAGGAAAACCCCACCCCACTGCACTTTCCCAACGGATGGATGGCGAACAGAAGAGAAGAAAAAAATGCAATTCAATTGTGCTGCAATTTAAATTTTACCCATGTTTTCCTTCCTTTTTTCCTTGTTGTGCTTCGTTCCTTTTGCAGTGCGTTCCTTTATTGCTTTTTTCCCGTGGCGTGGTGCATTATATTGGGTCGGCTTATTGAAAGTATTGCTGCCGGAGGGGGTTGTTCAGGCTGGGTTGGGAGCTGGGTGGGCTGTGTTTGTGCAGTACTTTTTTAATGATGCAGAAGGGTGCGAAAATTGTTCTGCAACTGATTTCCAGCCATCCATCCGGGATGGTGGTTTGTTGATTGGTACAATAGCGCTGCATCATAAGCGCACTCGGGTTTATGATGCTTTTCCGTGGAAAAACCCGATTGAGTTGTAACTTTATTTGAATCGCGATTAAAATTTGTGAGTAAAAAATGAAGCTTTAAAAATTTTCTGTACACGATTTCAGCAGGAGATTATTTTAGGATTTTTGGAAAAATTGAATATCTTTGTAGATACGTGGACCTAAGCGGTGAAGCTGTCACCAACAAATGGTATGGGATATTCCAATTCTTATCCTGCTGTCAGGTGCATCCGAAGGCTTAATGTATATGCCGGCTCGTGAACGCGTTACGGCAAAGTAAAGTATCGATTTCCGTCCCAGAGAGCCCACTGCTGTTCACCTCAGCACATCGCTGTCAGTTTGAAGTAGCGTATGTAAACAAGTTTGATTGAAACATTTTTCCAATAGAGGCGGGAATCGTGGCGCCGTGTTTGTGATTGAGTTCCTCGACGGAAATTGAAAATGTAGCCATTGAACACGCTTTTCGGGCAAACAGGGCGGACCATCACTATGAATATGAAGCGAGCCAATTCCATAAGGTGCGGTAAAACATACCACCGTTCGAAGTGCATCGGCCACACTGCCAAATTCGTTTCCCAGTATCGCAGGATCGCTGGAGTGATGTCGATTTGGAGTTGATTGATAGAACGAAAGGCTCCGCAAGCGAACAGAAGCCGATCGGTGCAGGTGTTTGGTGAAACTGTTTGAGCCTGTGTCTGACGACAGGTGAGATCTCGATTCGCTTAAAGGACTGTACATGTGTGTGTGAGTGCGCGGCAGGAAATGGATCGGTCGATAGTGCCAAAATGGAAATGCAAACTTTTATTGCAGATATATTCAAATATTGAACAGGAGGGAAAAATGCATGACGAGAATGGGTGTTAGAAATCTTTGCGCTAACGGAGGGCTTTATCTACATCTGTGAACACAACGGTTGACAAATAAACAAAGGTGGCAAAATTTCTCATGAATAAAATTACCATTGAGATGAAGGTAAGTACAGAACATATTAAAACAAATGCTGATCGCTAATAGTAAGAATAATTCAATTTAGTACAACATAAAAGGCTCGTGAGGGAACCGAATGAATAAATTAAAGTAAGTGAAATAAATAATCGAAACCAAGCGAAAACTAGGAAAGAATCGTTAATTGACATGCAAGAAAAAAAAAATAGGACGACAATCGAATTTTGATTGAAATTAATTTGATAGCAACGTATCTGAAACTCGACATTCCATCAGGCCATTACGATGATTGTACCGTCTAATGGCTGGGTTTTTCTACACCGTGGCCATTTCGTGCGCGCATTTCGAATCAACAATTAGTTCTGCCCAGTCATTCAAATCGATTGATGACGATCGAGGGATGAAAAAAACGCTCCAAACCCTTTTCCAAGCGAATCAATTAAATGTGCAGCAGCGTGCTTTTACGTGCGTAATTAATTAAGAAGTAAAAGGGTGATCTAAAATACTTTAAAAATAAAATTGTTTTAGAAAATTATTCATAAAATACTTTCTAAATTAAACAAACTCTTACTTAGAATCATCCTATCTGCATGTTGTGCCTCTGAAACAAGCAAATTTTACTGAAATTTTAAATAAATTACTCTCAAAAAAGGGGCAACTCTTAATTCTCCAGCCGTTTGCGCTGTAAGTTTCATTCATTCAACTACCTGTGGTGGAAAAGAGATTCTTCGAAATGATGGAGCTGCCAACAGGATGAAAATTACTTCGAATTCCAAGTAAGTTCTTTTGTTTAGCATTACTGAAGAAGAATGAATCGCTTTCAGAATCATTTAACTCCCAATAAAAATTATGTTTAACATTGAGTAGTTACTTTAGGGAAAATGAAATCAACTGAATCGTCCCTCAAATTCAAATTTAAGGACGCTAGTTGGAAAAATGTTGATTGTCTGCTTGCAGATAGGATAAAGGTGCGCGATTAAGCGTTTGCCATTAAATTCGACGACAAGCTCTACACGCTTTTCCGGTCTAAGACTTCCGGAAACAATTCAAGTAGCGTGACATCCGCTATTATGATTACTTCTCCCTTTAAAACAAACGACAGCAAATATCTCTTCAAATAGACGCATAGAAAAGAAAGTGTCGGAGAAAGCTCTGGTAGAGAGAATTACGACAGGACAACACTATTTACTGTGACCGCTTTCACGCTCAACACACCATTTCCGGGTTGGCCATATTTATGAGGCTCTTAAATTGTGTCTACCTCACAACCAGAATTCAGCTTTTAGTGTGTTAAATGTCATTGAATGTCATGAAAAATAAAGTCTTCCTTAAAGATATTTGAACAAAAAACTGTTTTTTTCTTCGAAACAATACACTCGTTTGCTCTCTCTATTACATCTATTATGAAAGAGTTTAATCAAAGGAAAGTATTATTCCAAGGACATGGATCGTATACCCAAGCTATCCCTAAGGTACCTATGAACGGCCCTACGGTGGGACATAAAACAACAGTACAGTAGTCTTGCAAAGTTACTTTAAAGCGTACAGCTGTCACCTTTAACCCCGTTTTATTTAACTTTCAATCCAGTGTTCCCTACAATTGTTGCTTGACTCTTGAGGCAACAACATTACATCAGCTTCCTCACTATCGGGTAAGAAACATTTGAAACGCCCTTCGCTTTGTTAATCTCCAATTGAAATCTTTCTTGGTTTTTTGGTTTTTCATTTTCACTTTTTCCCATCACGAATCCTCACGAACCAGATAAAATCTCAACAAAAAACACAGCCTTGCAGTAACTTGACGTCAGCAATTTTTCGCTGTGTGTTGTTTCGCCCAGACGCCACGACACAACCTGTGCCACACACGGGGTGTCCTGTTGCTCGCGAACCGGTGACTGCGGTGCGGTTTGTTACACCGAGATGCATTAACCGTCATATTTCATTTTTATGGATGCTTCTTCGGAGCACCCGGGAGATCACTGGGGTTGAGTACGGCTAGGTAGAAGTAAATCGAGCACTAGGATCCTGGTACAAAGTTGCCCTATCTCACACACACAAGGACGAGTCCCAGTCAAGGATCGGAATAGTGGCGGCTGAAGCACGTATGAGTGTAGATATGAATGATTGTTATGATTGTAGTTGAAGTGCCCTTGCTCGAGTGGTGTTTTCGTGACAACGGGCGTAATGTTGTTTAGTTTATGCTTTATTTATGTGTAGTTTGTGGTGACTTTGTACAGGCTTACCTTGGTGGGCGGTTTTTTTTTTGGATCTCATTGTAAATCTTATCAGGAAAATCGTATGTTTATTGTTACTGTAAAACTTCACCGTGCATAATAATGCAAATGCAAACAATGGGCAGCATTGTGAAAATGGTGGAAAAGGGATACGACAAACAAGGTACGGAAATTAGACACTTGTTAACGGCGCTATACACGACTTAAAAAATCAGCTCAAAGTTACATTATTCTTAAAAAGGTTTGTTAAATTTTGTCTCCAGAATTCAAGACATAATGTTTTACAATGGTTCTATCAGACCCGCATATAAAATCATAGTCCAAGATTAATTCAAACATTGAATTGGCTTAAATCATTTCAATAAAATTATTAGCCAGTTTTATCAGCAAGCATTTTCCCTGAATCATTTCTAATACAATATAGCGCAAAAATCCATTAAAAATACAGGTCAAATTATGCCATTTGTTCACTGATAATAAAAATAGTCATAAATGAAAACCGTTCGGTGCGAGCCGGTTATGGTGTCGAAAACTGCAACACACACACACATGAACATGAATATGAATTTATCTGTCATGAAAAATGTGCTGTGTTTCAATTCGATTTATCTACCACTATCCCTCTGCAGTTTTCCCACCACTATCCCGAAAATTGAAACAATTGCAGCATTGCACCGTACACGAATTAATTCAAGCTGTAGGAAGAACACACACACTCTCAAAAAACCCCGTACATGATAAAACCAAAACGCAAACACATGTCGTCCAGATATGTTGAATTTATTTCATTTCGTACTATCAAAATGTGTCCCGTGCAGAGGCACGTGCGGGTTGATTCGTTATTTCGGGGCGCCATTTTGGCGAATGTCGTCGGAATGGCCGGTTAGAAATGCGATGAATGCAAATCGTCCCACTGCCCACTGTTTGATGCCATCGATCACGTAGACATTGATAATAAATTGTTATTGCCTCTTTGTCCTGGCTGATGATGATGTTACGAGTGAGAGAGAGACAGAGTGCCAATTATTGTTGTCGGTTGCATGGATTATTGCTTACGAGCAGCAGCAGCAGCAAGGTGATTAGATTAGATCGAGCGTGGATAAGAAAATAGATTTCGTCAGCTATTTATATGATATATTAAATTCATTTCCATTACTAAGCGCGCAACGGTTAAATGGTTTGAGTTCAAATAAATAAGCGAGTGTACATGCTTTAGAGTTACACAACTCAATTAATTTCGTCACTAGAGCCACCTGAAAGCCGGATATTGCGCCCGACACCTGATACCGAAGACATGTGCCGTTTCCGCCATTAAGGAGAGCATTGAAAGAGACGCGTTAATTGAATTTTTGCCGATCCAACCCGACGAATGCGTGACGAATCGATAATAGGGAAAAAGGGGATTCTTTTAGAAATTTAATTATGACACCGTCAGCAGCTCAATGAAATCAAACATTTAGCTCGGCTATTGAGGATAATTTTCCTTCAAATTAAAATAATCCCTTAAAATGCTATTTAGTATTCTACTAAAAATTTAACAAGTATAAAAAAACCTCCAAACAAAAAATTCAATGAGATGAACATTCTTCGTACGAGCATAATTCATCCACCATGATGTGCTGCCATTTTGCCATTAAACCGAAAGAAGAAAAAACCTTCCGAAATAGTTGCCTTTTCACTCCCGACCGGGCAAAGTTTTGCCGGCATTCCGCTCGGGCGCATTTCAAAAGACAGCTTCCCAAGGCAGCAGCAACTGCACCACGACGCAACCGAAGCATGCAACGTGACGCTACACGTTCCGGCTGTGCATCGTGTGCATCGAGCAATGAAAATAAAAAAAAAATAAAGTTTAGTCTCATCTGTGGAAAGCCACAGATTTTTGATGCCTTGACGGTTCTTTCCATCGTCGGTACTTGGAGTGAGAATAAGTTTTTCCCCGGCGTTTTCCATGCACATCGGGAGTTCCAAAGTTTGATCGCAACTTTTACCAAAGAAGTCGATTTTCGGTGGAGCTTTATTCCCGAAACAAGCTACCACATGGAGATTTATGAGCTTGAGTGGATGTTGTTAGAATACTGTAGAGTGATATCTTGGGTGAGATACATTTAATAATTCTTGTTAAAACTTCAAGTGCTTCTAATGCCATCTATTCAATCAACTACAAGCTTCAAGCATAGAAACACCCCCGGGAGGGCACGAAAACAGATTATAATCGAAGTGTCAACCTGTGGCACAAGGAGAAGAAGATCTACGAGCGACGTCGTCATCGTCGTCCAGAGGGCTTGGCTCGCTGACACTGAATGTGTTGCATAAATCAAAGATAATCTCAGTTTATGACAAGGAAATTCAATCTCCAGCGAAGACTGATGGGTGGATTAATCTTCCGCTGGGCGTTATCAGCAAAGATCTCCGCCGCGTGTGGTTGGGGCGAGAAGGACAAGCTTATTGAATGTGGAACGTCAGAAGCTCGCTGCTAAGACGAGCACATCGGAGCTAAATGTGGCATTAGTAGTGTTTCTCCGAACAGGAAAATCCGTGTTTCCGGTTCGCTTCCTCATATTCAGAAACGTCATGTATTATCGGTAAGTCCTTGGTGAAGATTTTCTATGTTATGTTTAATAAAACTCATCAAGAAAATCTATAAAAAAGGACGTAAAATTTCAATCATAAAAATCGAATTAATTGAATTGCTAGAATGTTTCCTCCTTACCGCACCAAAGCTCTTGTAAACTTAACATTAAGCTTCATCGCACATATTTGAGCTTATCAGCATCGTTTCCGGTACACCTCAAGATTAAGGGCTCAAACCCAAACACACACACACACACCGAGTTCCGTGGGCTGGCTTGCTCAACCTACAACCTCACAACATAATCTCCTTCCACTAGCACGAGCTAGTATTTGCTTGTTAATCTTAATTTGAATCAAGCTACGTTTTCCACCATTCCGAGCTGCGAGCTCGTGCCGGTCGAAAGGGTTGTTTGTAAAGGGAAAACTCCCCACCCTGCCACGCTCTATTTATTAATCAGTGTTTGCATTTATAACTCCCCGAACGGGTAGCAACCTTGGCAGCCGATTGGTATTGGTGTACCGGGCCGGTAGTACTGTGTCACCTTGAAGCGTTGTCGTTACGTGTGTGCCGAGACGATGCGGAAAACCAACCGGGCGAGAGCGAGCGAGTGAGCGAGAGAGGGAGATGAATGAAAAATGAGGCCGATATTTATGAAAACTACGCCCGCTACGGAAGCTGCATAATTTATTCGGCCAAGGTATAAATGTGTGGTTGCTTTCCGACTTCCGACTTCCATCAACGTGCGTCAGAAATTCCTGTTTCGATGTTTTCCCAGCACGAGGTTATGTTCTGTGCAGGCACACAACAGCATCGTGTGATTATTGCAATTAATCAAATGAAAATTTCGATTTTCTTGCGAGGTGGGTTTTGGGAAGCAGGAAAACAACTTGAAAGCTACCTGACTGACTGCCTTTTGGTGCTTAATTTATTGTTTGCCTTGGGCATGGGTGGAAGTAAACAATTTCCTCCATCCAAAAGCGGGGATCAATAATTCATGTTATGGAGGGAAATTTCATAGTTAAAGGAAATCACAAGTAATTGCCTTTTCTTTATTTAGAAGAAGTTTTTTTAAAGATGTTTTGAACGTTTGGTAGGAGCATTAAAGGGTTCATAGAGTATCGAGAGAGAGCAATGAGAGAAAACTGAAATGAGTGAGAAAAATAACAAAGAATAGAGAAAAAAAAGAGAAAATATTGAGAGAGAAATGTTAGAAAAATTGGAAAAAATAAGCAATAACAGATCGTCTAAAGATAATTGAGCTAGAAATGATAGAAAACCGAGAGCGAAATACAAAAGAATCTAGAGGCACATGAGAAAATTGTGGGAGAGAATATAAAGATAAAAGGGAGAGAAATGATAGAAAATAGAGAGAGAAATAAGAGAGATTTTTAAGAGAATTAGAACAGAAATGAGAGAGAATCGAGGGAAAAATGAGAAAGATATAAGAGAGAATCGGAAAAAAGATAATTGAGGGAGATATGAGCAATAATCGTGAGAGAATCAACAACAAAAAATTAGAGAGAATCGCGAGAGAAGTAAGAAAGATTCGTGAGAAAAATAAAAGAGAAATGAGAGAAAAGAGAGCGAAATGCGAGAGAATCGATGAAAAAATGTTCGTCTTTGCTCTCACGATTCACTCCCGATTTTCTATCATTGCTCTCTCATTTTTTCTCTCTCGATTATCTCTCATTTCTCTCGATTCTCTCTCATTTCACTCTCTTTTATCTCTCATTTCTCTCTCTTAGAGCAAAATTTCTCTGTCAATTCTCTCATTTCTTTCTCGATTCTCTCATTTCTTTCTCGATTTCCTCTCATTGCTCTCTCAATTATCTCTCATTTCTTACTAATTTCTCTCACATTTCTCTCTTGACTCTCTCACGATTCTCTCTTATTTATCTCATCTCTCCCTCATTTTTCTCTCTTTTCTCTTTCATATCTCTCTCATTTCTCTTGCGTTTCGCTTTTATCTCTTACTCGATGCTCTTTATTTTATTTCTCTTTATTCTATCGCGATTTTTTCTCATTTTTCTCTCAATTTTCTAATGATTCTCTCTCATATCGCAACCCTATAGCTGGATGTGAATGAAGCTGCTTAAACTGAATTATAAAACCTTCCCTGATAAGCTACATTGGGCACATTTAGTACAGAGCGTTGGGGAAAGTTTTTATCTGCGTTGAAGTTATTGCGCCATCTCCTGCCACAATCGTTATTGTTTTGGTGGAAATTTTAATATCGTTAGCGATTTGAGAGATGAGAAGTTTTTCAGCTAAAGTGTCACGAAATCGAGATAAAATTCTAATTCTAATTCTTATTAAAATACAGTATGTAACTCCAATATGATAAGTATTTTCATTTCTTAAATAGCTTTCTCTCTAATTTATGTAAATATTTTACCTTTAATATGCTCTTGAAAATGCTTGCACCGTAAAGTTAAAGCAAATCCCCTAATGTCCAACCCTTGTGTTTCTTACAGCAGATACGAGCTTTCTGCACAGTATTGGCAAAACTTTTCGACAATTTGCATCAATTACGGTCACTCGCTCGAAGGAAAAGCACACTGGAAATAGTTTTACAACATGACCAAACTGAGGTAAAATTCTTCAAATTACTTTGAGGCTTCTGTGGGGATACTATTTGAACAGAGCACCCTCACATCACTGCTGTCTGCAACTTGCACCACAAAGAAGGCAATCCCTACAGTATGCGCCCTTAAGACGGTTTGAGTTATGGGTTGGAAAGTTTAAAGTAAGGTTAGACTGAAATTGGCTGGATTGACCTAATTTTTGCATCACCTTTTGCTGGACGTTTTTTCCTGTTGGGATGAATAAATGAGAGCAAAGGAAGTGGGGTTCCCCGCCTATACGTGAAAAGCAATTCAATTTTGCTTCCGTACTTCCACAACTCGAAGGTGACCATTATGGAATGGCAACGGAAACGAGGTGTTTAATAAGCGGGGAATAATAAAAGTAGGAGGGATTAAACCGATTAAAGACATCCGGTTTGAGCAATCCAGCCGCAGTGTTTTTTTCTTCGAGCAAACGGAAGAAGGAAAATATTGCAACCGGAAAAGACTTTCAGGTGTCGAGTTTAAGGGAAACTTTTGAGGCTATTTCCTGCCTCCAATTCGACCCTAATCGGTTTGGGGGGTGTGAAGTTAATGAAACTTTGGAAAGCTCTACCACAATCTTCAAGAAGTAGAATTTTTCTTCCAAATTCTTAAAACCGCGTTAGATGTCTAAGAGCACAAAACCTTATCTCTCGCTCGCTGGTTATCTGAGCACATATGGCTTTAAAAGAGGCATCCCGTAAACGGTTATGAACTATAAATGATTTTCACAACTTCTTCACCACAGTCAGCGATCGGATGAAGTGTCGCGCTCGTTTTGTGTCCTCCAGTGTTTCAGTGCTTAAAGCTTTTACCCGCATCGATTACGTGAGCCCGGGTGGCAACCAGGCCGTCGTCTTGTGAGGTCGCAATTTACATAAAATGCATTTGATATTCATGAAATTCCACGGAAATTTCGTTTTTATTCATAAGTTTTGTGACAGGGTTTTTTTCACACACCGTCATATGTTTTTTGGGTGGCTGTGTGTGTGTGTGTTTGTATGGCACCGTGAGCTCCTGAGACCAGGGCCGATAGAGATGCAAAGCTTTAAAATGGTGACTCGGAAGCAACAACTGCTACTTGTTGGAGAACGATAGGTAATATATAAAGTAATAATTCTCCATTAAATGTTTCGAAGATCTTTAATGCACTCGTTCGAAAGGATCATGAGAATTCGTTCGATCGTTTTATTGGCCACCGAAAATAAAGGATAAAGTTATGAAAGCACTACATTTTCATCAAACTAATATACCCCAACAAGCCAGCAAGAGAAAATAAAAAGCACTGTTTGGCAGGAAATGAAGCCACTTTTCGTGAGAGAGAGAGAGAGTGAGAACAGAGAAAAAAAGGCCAATGGTAATGCCACTTTTCTTCTTGGCAAACGATTGGGAAAGGTGGTGACCACTGCACACGAAACTTTCAGCCAAGAAACTTTCCTTCTTAGCGTGTACTCCGGCTGTTTCGCTTCGGCTTCCCAAATTCGGATGAGGTGGGGGAAGGCAGCTCGTAATTGACTTGAAGGTTCCATTGGCAAGCTTCAACACTGGTCTGGTCGAGTGGCCCCGAGTGGTTGGTCACTTCGACAGTTCTCGCATTGCCGGAAGTTTGGTATAGTTTTCACAAGAGGCGATGTTGTTGTGCTTTTGGCTCGGTGGCTTTTCCTTTTTTCGTCCTACCACTAGTGGCTCATTCCCGGAAAGCTTAGGACTCTCGCGATCGCTGTTGCAGTGCGCGTGCGGGGAGCAATATTTTCTTGGAAGCTGTGAAGCCAACAAAAAAAATCGTCAAAGTCACCCAAGATTGACGCTAGGACGGTGAAAATGTGTGAAGGAAATCGTTTGGCCGGTCGGCCGAAAAAGTTAACCCGGGTCGAGGGTTGTGTTGTACTTCCGGCGCGATTCCACTTGAAGTTTGTCGATTGGTTCCGGTGTACGTTAGTTTTGTATTAAAGAGGCTACCAACTACTTCTAATACTCTATCTATCTTCAAACGGAACCTCCTCACGGAAAGCACCGTTCAAATCGTGTGGAAATCGTATTGTGAAGTGAAAAGCAGCAACAACCGCGAACGGCTTCGCATTGGCTGGAAACACTTAAAAACTTTTAATTAGACAACTTGCAACACACAATACCCGCCATCAGCGAGCGGGCCATCTATTGTTCATCAATACTCATCAGCATTCTGCTCGGTGCCTTCAATTTTGCCCGGGTAGCCCTTGTCGAGTGGTTGAGTAATTGGTGGTCATCACGAAGCCCGGCTCTCGAGAATCAATTGAAAAGTTTGTATAAATTGCATCGCATTTATTAAATTGAAATTTAATTAGTGTCTACTGGCAGGGTTCGGTTGGGCCCGGTCGGGTTCGTTAGACGAATGCTGCTAACTTTTCAATTTGCACGATTCCGTACGAAATGGACCGATTGTCTTCGGATCAAGATGATTTACCACCCAGCATCACGCTAATTAGGAGCGTTTGGTGGGGCGGTTGTGATACAGATGCTATCATTAATGGTTGGGCGATTAATTCTTGGGTGGTGGAATTCTTTAATTTGGAGTTGATGCTGCTGATGGTTGTTAAAAAGTAGTTAGCAATACTAATATTATGTAGGATTAAGATAACGCATTTGCAATGAATTTTTGATGCTTTCTTTGTAAATGCGCCTTAAAGTATGCTATTTGAAAAGCGTTAATATAATGCGTGACACTCTTAGGAGTAACAGGTTTTCCTAACGAAAAAAATAGCGCTTCAAGGCCCGAATTGAGGCACACAATATAAATAAGGTGTAACTAGAAGAATAAAGCGTTTCGTAATATATTGACGACAACTGTGTATCATCAAGCCCCCAAAAGTATGCAATGTATAAAACAGCGCACGTTACAAACATTTTTTATTCGCATTTTTGTGTTTGTAGAAAATGCATGAAATATTAATTATTACACGAAATATGGTAAAGGAACAACACTATAAGCAGATAGTATAAATTGACGCACACGAACGAACTTAGAAGTGAATTAAGGGGAAAGTGACTTGACCAATGGATGAACTATGTAATCGAATAGGATGAACTTGTAACCGGACCAGTGAATAAACAGTATGAAATTGTAAGTCGAGCGCGCAACACTACAACTCTTTAACGTCCGTCTGATATCACAAAAATCACTCCCAACCAGTGATAATATTCTACATTTTTGGTCCTTCGAGCCGGATCTGGTGAAGTCGGTTTAGTGATTTCGGAAAAAATTCACTACGTTAATTACCGTACACAGTGACGTGAATCATCTCTGTGTTTGTGAGGAAACGAACAGTTCGCTGTCTTGCTCCGCATATTGGCGCGAATTGCTGTGAAAGGTCATTACGTGCACGTGAACCCTTGTATGTTCGTTTGTTTTCTCGTGAGTTGTGTTGCGATTTATTCAAATCGACTTACTGGAGTGAAAGTTGTTGTTACGCATCAACTTAAGGCAACAGGCAAAGCTTAGCGTCCCGTGTAGCTTAGCTTCATCGGAAATCTACGCCATTGCGAAGCGTGGTTCCATTTTAACGGCCATCACTCCTATCGTATTCTAACGAAACTTGCATGCAACGCAGCAGGTTGTGAACAATTTCGAATCAAATTCAAAGTGAACGTTACATCGTCTGTATTAAGTGTTAGTGAAGTGCAGAACATTGAACTTTGTTCATTTTACGTGTGTGTTAGTGAAGCAACGTAGAAAATGGAGAAGAAAATCAAAGCCGCGCAATTAAAAAAGCGCCAAGCGCAAATGCTTGTGAAGAACATTGAACAATTTAAAAACGATTATAGTGAAAGTGATGTGGGTGAAATACCAGTGTGCTTGGATCAGCTAGAACGGCATGTTCAAGATTATTTGAACGCGGTAGCAAAACTGGAGGAATTGGAAGAATCTCCCGAAGCGTTAGAAGCTTTGCTGCAAGAGCGATGTGAAATGGACAGTGTGTACCGAAAGGTGAAAGGATTTTTGTTGCAAAAGCAACCGTGTGAAGCCAATCCTCTCAACGCGTCGATTTTGCAAGCCAATTCTAGCCTGAACTCAACGGGTAATTTCGGATCAATTAATGTGCGGTTACCGAAAATCGATCTCCCCACGTTCGACGGTGATACGACGAAGTGGCTCACGTTTCGTGATCGCTTCGTGGCAATGATCGATTCGTCAGCAGATATACCTTCGATACTGAAACTTCAGTATCTGTTGTCATCATTGAAGAGTGAGGCGGCGCTGCTGTTCGAGCATACCACATTGACCGCGGACAACTATGCGACCACCTGGGCCGCGCTGCTGAAACGGTATGATAACCCGCGCATGTTAGTCCGTGATTATTATCGAACATTGCATCACCTTCCGGCGATGCATGAAGGATCTGTGGATGAATTGGCGCAGCTTGTGGACGAGTTCACGCGGCACGTGAACGGTTTAAGAAAGCTGAAGGAACCGGTTGACAACTGGGACACTCCCCTCACCACATTGCTGTTCTTCAAATTGGATTCATCAACCATCCTAGCTTGGGAAAAGCATTCATCGGCCAGCCCCAAGGATAAGTATTCAGATCTAATCGATTTCCTGCAGGATAGAATCCGAATCCTTCGTTCGTCCCAAACGTTAGCGAAGATATCTGAATCGAAACAAACGCCGGTGGCCTGTGGAGAAAGAAGAATGGGAGGAAAGGTTAGATACGTGAGCAATTCAGTGTCAACGCGGAAGCCAGCTAGCAGCACATCCTACGCATCCTGTCCATTAGAGTGTGCAGAGCCACACCATCTACGAAGCTGCCCGAAGTTCTGCAAAGGAGACGTAAAGTTCCGGCGTGAAGTGATTGCGAAGCATAAACTATGCTTCAACTGTTTGAACCCGAATCATCAGGTACGGTCGTGCAATTCCGTCTTCCGTTGCAACAAGTGCAACGCACGTCATCACAGCATGTTGCACGACGATTCACCGCCACAGGTAACCATGAACGTAGGTTCGAGCAATGAAATTGTGGTTCTCGAAACGGTGGTTCTCTGGTTAGTCGATGACCATGGCATTCGGCATGAAGCACGAGCGTTGTTGGATTCAGGATCCATGTGCAATATCGTGTCCGAATCCCTAGCGCGGAAGCTGCTGACACGTCGTACAAAGATCAACGTTGCATTGACAGGTATCGGTGAGGGTGTTCAGCAAGCCAAGGGTTCGATCATCGCAACGGTGCAGTCAAAGTCAGCGCCATTTTCGTCGCCACTTGAGTTCCTGATAGTGAACTCCCCTTGTGCTGAGATACCGACTGCCCCAATCGATGTTGCTGGTTGGAAATTCCCTGACGTTCCGTTGGCTGATCCTGCCTTTAACCTTCCTTCAAGAGTTGATGTGATCATTGGGAGTGACGCATATTGGGAATGGCATACCGGAAAGAAGCAGTTACTGGTCAAAGGCGGTCCTTGGTTGGTTGAGACTCCGTTTGGGTGGACAGTTGCTGGGAATACTTCCCACATTTCAGTCGCTAGTCCTGTTTCGTGCCACTCAATTAGGAGCCATGAGTCTCTCGATACATTGCTGCAACGGTTTTGGGAGAACGAGACCAATCTAGAGGGACCCGCTCTCTCGCTTGAGGAAGATGCTTGTGAGAAGCATTATGCTGCCACTACAACGCGTGATCACCATGGTCGTTACATCGTTTGTCTGCCTCGTAATCCCAGAGCAGATATAGTATTGGGTTCATCAAAGGAGATTGCGGATCGACGACTGATGGCTGTGGAGCGGCGATTGAAGATCAACCCTGAAATGGAGATGGAATATAAGCGTTTCATGCAAGAGTACGAGGAACTTGGTCACATGCGAAAACTTACCGAACCAGTGGATGATAGTGTTCCGCATTGTTATATTCCTCACCATGCGGTGGTGAAGGAATCGAGTACATCCACAAAAGTACGGGTCGTGTTTGACGCGTCCTGTAAAACGAGCTCGGGATACTCCTTAAACGATACGTTACTAGTTGGCCCAATTGTCCAGGAAGATCTACTAACGATTATATTGCGATTCAGGTCCTACGCAATCGCATTAGTGGCCGATGTGGAAAAAATGTACCGGCAAATTCTCCACAACATCATCGATCGGAATCTGCTACGTATCAGGTACCGAAAGAGCCCCCTGGATCCGATATCGACCTACGAGCTGAATACCGTTACTTACGGCACGGCGTCAGCTCCATTCCTCGCCACTAGAACGCTCCAGCAGGTTGCGCATGACCACAAAGATCAATTCCCGAAGGCAGTTGATCCCGTGTTACGTGATTTTTACGTCGACGATCTACTAACAGGAGCGACTGACCTTAACGAAGCAGTAGAAGTGCGAAAGCAAATCACCGCAATGCTCGATTCAGCTGGTTTCGCATTGAAAAAGTGGGCATCTAACGTTCCAGAATCGCTTCTAGATGTCCCACGTGAAGATCTTGCGATTCAATCAATGCACGAGTGGAAGGATGGTCAAGCTGTTTCGACGCTGGGGCTGGTTTGGGAACCCGCCAACGATTCGTTTTCCTTCAAGGTTGGCCTTCCACAACCAGCTGAAGTATTAACGAGAAGCTTGATCTTGTCGTACACGGCAAGCATATTCGACCCACTTGGTTTGTTGGGTCCGACAATCATCATCGCGAAAGTCTTTCTACAACGTTTGTGGAGTTTGAAGGAGAATGGAAAGGCTTGGGATTGGGAACGTGCACTGCCCGGTGAGCTTCAACAAGAGTGGAGAAGCTTTCATTCAACGTTATATTCGCTACGCGAATTAAGAGTGCCACGTTTTATCTCCCAACCTACAACGGTCAGCTTGCAATTGCACGTCTTCGCTGATGCGTCACAAAGTGCATATGGTGCTTGCTGTTATGTACGCGCAGAATCGACGGACAACATTGTGACGGTGCAATTGTTAGCAGCGAAGTCGAAAGTGGTTTCATTGGCGAATACGCACTCGATCGCCAGGTTGGAATTGTGCGCCGCACGATTAGCAACCCAACTGTTCCAGAAGGTGAGTCGAACGTTACCGGCATCTACGATGGCCTTTTGTTGGACCGATTCAATGACGGTAATGTATTGGCTGGATTCTCCACCACGTCGATGGAAACCATTTGTCGCCAACCGAGTGGCGCAGATACAGGAAGAAACGCGGATAGCTGAGTGGCGTCACGTTCCTGGTTGTGATAATCCAGCAGACGACATATCACGGGGTCTGAAGCCGGAGGAGCTGCTTAATTGTGAACGTTGGTGGCATGGGCCTCGTTGGTTGGCTTACAGTCATGATGCATGGCCAAATCATCCACCAGCAGTGAAGGAGAATGACGGTGTCATCGAAGAACGGGCGACGGCGTCACGGATTGTCACAGTTTCTACGAGGTGTGAGTTCCGTGACAAACTGTTCGAGCGATACTCATCATACTACAGGCTGAGACGAGTTGTAGCTTATTGTTTACGCTTCATGGAGTGCATCAAGGGAGCCAACAAATCATCGAGAGTAAGCTGCAAGGATGCGCCACACATCGAGGAGAAGAGTGTTCCACCGCTTACAGCCACGGAACTACTTCGGGCCGAACTGAAGTTATGCCAGTTAGCCCAAAGGGATTCGTTCGCGGAGGAGCTAAAGGTTTTAGCTCAAGAGAAGCATGTTTCCGACAAATCGAAGCTGAAGTGGTTGTCACCGTACATCGACCATACTGGTGTGTTACGCGTCGGTGGCCGGCTCGGAAATGCTGATCTTCCAGAAGAAGGACGACATCCAGCGATTCTCTCGGCGAAGCACCCACTATCGGTGTTATTGGCAGTGGCGTATCATCTTCAACTGTTGCATGCTGGACCGCAACTGTTATTAGCAACACTTCGTCAAAGATTCTGGTTGATTGGTGGGAGGAATCTCGTTAAGGCTGTTTACCACCGGTGTCACGTTTGTTTCAAAAACAAGCCGACTCTCGTGAAACAAAGTGTTGCTGACCTACCAACGTCGAGAGTATCACCGACCAGACCTTTCTCGATCAGTGGAGTGGACTACTGCGGGCCGTTTATGCTGAAATCACCCGTCCGCAATCGGAGTCCGACGAAGGCGTACATCGCAATCTTTGTTTGCTTCGCGACTAGAGCCGTACACATCGAGCTAGTGAGTGATTTAACTACTACGGCATTTCTGGCAGCACTACGTCGTTTTGTGGCACGCCGAGGCAAGGTGTGCGAGTTACACTCCGACAACGCGACAACGTTTAAGGGAGCTGCCCACGAGCTGCATCGCGTGTACGAAATGCTGAAGAAGAACGATGACGATCGCCGGTCTATCATCAATTGGTGTTCGTCCAACGAAATGGAATGGAAGTTCATTCCCCCAAGGGCCCCTCACTTCGGCGGATTATGGGAAGCGGCAGTCAAGTCGGCTAAAAAACACATTTTACGCACGATAAGTATAACAAGTATCGCCCAAGAAAGTATGCTTACACTTATTGCTCAGGTGGAGCAATGTTTAAATTCCCGTCCTTTGACCCCTTTATCCGATGATCCTTGCGATTTAGAACCATTAACCCCAAGTCATTTCTAATCGGCAGCAACATGCAAGCAATCCCGGATGTTGACATACGACACCTTCCGACCAACCGACTCAAGGAGTACCAACTCGTGCAGAGGCACGTGCAAACGATCTGGTCCCGATGGTATCCGGAATACATCCAACAACTCCAAGCCCGAGCCAAACACATTAACAACGCACCGGTTAAGCTGGAGATCAATCAGCTGGTTATAATCCAGGAAGATAATCTTCACCCGACTGTTTGGCCAATGGGGCGCATTACGGCGCTGCACCCGGGCAAGGATGGTGTCGTGCGTGTAGTTACGCTACGTACGGCAGGGGGGAAACAAATTGTTAGAGCAGCCAATCGTTTAGCTTTGTTACCACGACCAATCGATACAAACGAGGGATTTGTGTAACCACATGGTGCACTAATAATGTAAACAAACACTGATACCGACCCAAGCGAAACGTCAATTACGTATATATTAGCGAATAGGATACTGGTTAGCATGTTACATGAAGAAAAACAACGAATTTGCAGAAATTGAAAAGAATTCTCTTTTGGTGGCCGGAATGTAGAAAATGCATGAAATATTAATTATTACACGAAATATGGTAAAGGAACAACACTATAAGCAGATAGTATAAATTGACGCACACGAACGAACTTAGAAGTGAATTAAGGGGAAAGTGACTTGACCAATGGATGAACTATGTAATCGAATAGGATGAACTTGTAACCGGACCAGTGAATAAACAGTATGAAATTGTAAGTCGAGCGCGCAACACTACAACTCTTTAACGTCCGTCTGATATCACAAAAATCACTCCCAACCAGTGATAATATTCTACAGTGTTCAATAGATGAATAAAGCTATTAAATCGATTGATTCAAACAGAATAATGTATTTGCCTTTGAAATATCAAGCTAATAAGCAAATATATTACTTGCCACCATTGTCAACATTGTCACACCGTTACTAGGCTCCATTAGAAACAATATGGTCTCGAAACAGCTGGCTAATGCTCGCCAACGTACGTATTGTGATTTTGCAATGCTGCAACGAGAAACACAACAACTTCCACAAACCATTGACCCACTCGGGCAATAAGCTCACAATGCAAACCGTAGCCTAACGGTCTGAACATGTGCCTTTACTCAAATGTTTTGCCTTCCAATACGAACGGCAGATGGTTGATGGGATTCCCGCCCTGTTTTGACCACCACGTTAGTACGAAACCACGAAGATAAAACACAGCAAAATACACACACACGCACAGATAACGTTTCAATGTACTTGTACGGAAGTTCTCCACCGCCGTGCACCGGACTCGATCCGGTCCGTCTTTCAATGCCACAGCTCGGACCGCCGAACCGAAATCGCGCCTGTACGCACGCGAACGCACTCGCTTTGCGTTTTGCTGGAATGCAGATTATCTGTGTTGCAGCACGATGCTGTGCCCGTCTGCATCTGCACGAAGGATTCACTTACGATAAGGCTGTTCCGTTTAGTTAGCGAACACCGCAGCCCCGAGCGCATAACGAGTGTGCAGTACGCACACGGGCTTTGTTTATTGTTTGTTTTTGTGAACAGTTCTCGGCAGCGTCCGATCGTTTAAACCGGTCGTGGAAGAATGAATTCGGGACAAAATACGAACCACTAGTGCCAGATAATGCAAGGGGTTCGGCTATTTCTTTTTTGTTCGTCTTGCTTTTTTGTGTGTTCAAAGATAAATTAGAAAAGCCCCCATGGGTAAACGATAGCAGAACCGAAAGGTCCAATATCTTCAGCACAAGGGTGAGCCCGGGCAGGCTGCAATATGAGTCGGTTAATGTGAGGCGTTCATGCATCCTCGGCCCTCCGTCTCTAACCTCCTTCCATGTGTTTGTGTGAGCCTGTGTGAGATAGAAACGATGCCCAAAATGATAATCAACTTTTTGGGAGTCCATTTTCGATGGCCGTACGAGACGTACGGAACAAGGAAACGCAGCAAGCTCGTAGCCGGTCTGTACCCGTTCAGTTGTTGATGTTGGACGGTTTCGGACACTGAACTCTTCTTCCGAAAGGACGTTCGTACGACTGCGTGCGTATTGCGTTGATTTCGCGCGTCATCCTTGATGCTGCTGCTATTGCGTAAGGCCTCGGATATATTATGTCTGAATGCAATACGACGCAAAGCAACACAGTGGCGGGTGTTGATGTCAATCAGGCAAATGGTCCGCACGAACACACATAATGGAAACGAGGGGTTTCGGTGACGCAGAGGCCGTGCCCTACGGGTTGAATCGATTGTGTTGAAGAGATTATCGTTTTTGGAATCGGGTTTTCGTGGTGACGATGAACGAATCGCACGAGCTGCGTGCTGGTGTATCGTATGACATGTGAGAGATTACTTTATTGTCTGATGGCATAACACGATGGGGCCGTGAGTGTGATACGAGCTGATGGCGAATATAAGGACTTGCGGCTGAAGAGAAAGGCTTGGCGTATTAGGAAACCGATATAGCCGAGCTTAACAATGCCGAGGGTAAGACTTGTGCAAGATTTTCTAAATAATATTCTTCTCTTTCATCAGCTCCTATATCTTCATTCAAATTCCCTCTAAGTAGAGAAGATTTATCGTTCACAATCCTTCACAGACCACTGGAACCCACCAAAAAACCCAAACCAAGGTGCAGAAACGTAATGGGAAGTGAAGAAATATCCTTCCAAACAGTACGCTTTATAACTCACACTCTCACAGCCGCTCGAAAGCTGCAATAAATATGGATAAAAGATGCTTTAATGCCAGCAAACACGCTTATAGATTATGATACTCGTCTGATACACCGCGTGCCGGCCATCATCAATACGGGTGATGGTGGAAATATTTTCTCCACTCGGCGTTTTTTTTTTTTGCTTTATTTTTCTTTCCTGATCCGCGCTTGTTTACCTCGCATTCGAATAAATTCCGATTTGTGCCACGGTATTAGCCGTGCCGGAAGTTCCACCGAAAGGGAATTATGTTTTTTTTTCTTCTCTACGTTTTGCCGCCAGTTCGCCTGGAACTGTTGCTGCCTAGCTTAGCACTTCATTTCACACAAAGAGGCGATTGGAAACGAATAGTAACGCGAGTTTATTTCCCGGTGTTGTTGTTGTTGCAAGCACGTGGTATGGAAATGGAGACGCCCGGTACTTTGTGCGATGAAGGCAGATGGAAGCGCCTGGTGGTTTGTGTCGGGAACAGGGAAGAAAAGAAAAGCAGGTAGCAACGGTAGAAGAAGCAAATATATCGATTTGATTTTTGATTGGGGTTTTTCTGCTCTCTCTTTCTCGCTGTATCTCCAGAGTAAGGTGATCGCTTTGGGCTCAAGGTTTTAACTTTCCGGTCCGGAATGCCAAGATTGATTGTATCGGAATCTGGTAGCTGATACCAGCGACATTGATTCAATTACAGTTTTATTATCTACAACGAGTGTTCGCAACGAAACCAGCCACATTGAATGATGTATAGGGTAGCGTTTGAACCATCTAATTGTTTAATATCACAAGGGACGATGTACAATTTGTACTCGATTTGTATCGCTTTAAAGCTCGCTTCCCAGGGGGTAATAAACCGATCCGAATCCGACCTGCTTACTCCCCCTTCGCTTCATATTAATCCTAAGCAACTGTGTATTGCATACACAAGCAATACTGTTCATGCTGCATCATCATCATTTTTTGAATATTCATCCGGCTCCAGAACCAGAACCAGCTGACGGAGCTCTCGTTGTTGGTTCCCTTTTTATTACGGGGGAAGGGGAGGAACGATTTTTGCTGTAAGTCAGTTTATTTGTGCCGGCTTAGTTGATTTTCATTGTTTCCTTTGTCCCTTCCATCTCGCTCTCGTGTTGCCGCTCGCCTCAACCACAACCCATGTACAGAGTCGCTAAAATGGCTTTGAATTTTTGTACGAGATGCGTCATCTTGCACTGCTATTCAGGTTACCGTGGGTCGTCCCGTCGGTTCCATTTGCTTGCGTTTGCCTTAATCGCATTCAGATTTCCACAGCTGCATCGTTTCCGGGGAGTGAGTTTTGAGTTGGGAACATGTACAATGGTTCGTAGCTCGAGACAAGCTCGGAAAATCCGGAATGGAGGATGCATCAGCTGCCACAACAACCACAGCTAAGCAAGAGATAGTGGTAGCAGCAGTGAAGGAAAAAAAGAACTAGCGAAAAAAAAGGCACCAATGTACAAGAAAAGACTAACGATGCGAATACGAGAAACAATTGAAGACTAAAAACATGCACAACCTTAATGTTTGAACAGTTGGTAATGTATGTAATGCTTCGGCTACCAGTTTCCAGCTTCCAGCTCGTAGTGCTAGTAGTCTCACTACCGCGACAAGCTAGCAATGTATCTTCTGCTAGCTGTGAGGGTCTTTTCTCCTTCGTTAGCTAAAATAAACTCTTGTTAGGTGGTGGAATTGCTAGGCGTGTTTGAATATTTTACCGTGTTACGCGCGGAACAAATGTTCTTGAAATGGAGTGGTAATATATTGGCCAAAAAGATACAGAAGCTCAAATGCGGTTCGGGACTGGATCACATTGAACAATTCCTTTTAAACATTTATATTTTGCAAACATACCAACGAAACTCGTAAAGTTTTTGTCTTATTATTGAGCTTACATGTTTTTGAAAGCGTTCGAAGATATCAGGTTCACTCTGAAGCTAATTTCACTAAAGGAACTAATTTTGAAGGCTTGAAAAAAAACTATCTTGAATACAGAAGAAAGCTGCAAATATTTGATAAATCGTGGAAAATTTTAAAATACCCTATGAAAATGATCGAAAAAAGAATTTTATTCAGTTAGATCATTCTCTATTTCGATGAAAAATTAATTATTTTGCCTCAACTAAAGGGAGATAGCAATACGGCCTGACTGCTGTATTTTTTCCATTCAATAATTTTTCTCTCGCAGAAGGAAGGTGTTGAGATTGTTTTCTAGACGACAAAAATCGGCCTCACTTAAAATTGGTCTGCATTAGCATCTAGAGCCCTGTGTAGACTCTTTCTGGATTCTTGAAGATCTAAATATAATCCATATCCTTCCCAAATTTATTTATAGTTGAATTATATTAAACGTCCAACGTGATTGAGTCTTCTCAGTGCACGCCTTGCTCGTGATAGGACCATTTAAAAGCGCATTTAACCAAATCAATTGCCTATTGGAACGATTGCAGTAAGGAAAGGGAGCCATTTTCCCTAAGTTATACACTGCACATGTTGAAACAATTGGAGCTGTTGGAGTTATTCTGACGATAAATTCTACCAAGCCAGGACGAGCGTACGCAGAAAGGGAAAAAAATAATAATCCGATCCAAAACTAATATCAGACAAAATTGGCCTGCATGATGATGTACTGGTTTTTGAGCATCTTGCTCGTTTCGCACCCTCCCACTGTGTAGGTTACTGTGCAGGAAAGAGAGGGAGACAACCTCCCATCTAAGCTGGTCCTGAGCTTTTTTTTACTCACCTTCTCTCTCTCTCTCTCCTTCTACCCATCCCTGTAGAGCTTAGACGGTTCGTGGCCCGTTGCAGTACGCCCGACTCCAGATGCCACCCGAGGGACCGATAATCGACGGCACGAGCACCGTCGGCTCTCGATCTCGGCCACGTCTCCGCAAGGCTGGCTCCACTTTTAATCATTGCCAGTGGGAATCGCTACAAAACTGATTGAGTATCCCGCACCGTCCGTAAATTGAACTCGGTAGACTGTGGCCTGTGCACACCGGGTGCTGGCCAAACTCTAGCGCCCAGCCAGCCAGCCAGCATGCTTGATGGTCCGCAAACCTGGAGGCGAGAAAATACTATAAGCCCAGACGCTGGCTCTACCCCAGCAGCAGGTCAATTAAAAGCCAATGCCTTTATCAGGCCACGAAGGCTGTGCAACTGTGTGCAGTAGATTTGTGTTGGGCGAGCTGTTCTGCAGACATTTTGGGGGCCGGTTGGCTGGGTTGGGTTTTATGTGATTGTATTTTAAGTGAGACTCTGAGGGACGGATTATTTGTTCTAGGGTTTGAGGTTTTTCTCGGTCGGGGTGGGTTTTCTGGGGATGGGTACAGTTTGGAGAAGGATCTTCTGAGCATAGAGCGGTCTCAGATAATGAAAGGTTTTTTATTTGCTATTTAAGAAGTGTTTTAAGAATTGGTCTTGAGTGAAAAGTGTGGCAAAGTGTTCAGAGATAATGCTGCTCGGAGATAATTCACAGAATTAAGCCCCCTTTTTTTTTGGCAGAAAAAAAATGTTCCACGGCCACACACCACAATGTACCATGCATGTTAATGGTGAAAAAAGTGGTGAATTTTAATGAAACACATAACGGCTTCAAACAATGGTGAATCCGATCGCTGATCGGACATGAAATTATTTGCTGCTCAGCAAAACAACGGCACATAAATTCCCATCCAGGAGGGAACACGCACCTGTGCCCACCACCTCTTAATCGTTCCCTTTTGGTGTCCGACACTCCTCCCCTTTGAAACGCATCACACAGGATGAATGAAAAAGCAATTCCACACATTCATCCCCACCGGTCGGAATGCCAAACCGTACACGCATGATGCGTAAATTATTCAGCATCAAAAGGAACTTAATCGCTCGGTGATAATCGGTGAAATATTGAACGAGTTCTGGCCACCCGAAAAACCCCTTGGTGGTGGAGGTGGTGTTGGTGACTGGAAGTTGAAAATGTTTGAACATGGCTGGCTGGTTGACTGGCTGGTAGGCTCTCGCTCTTACATATGGTGTCGGCTGAAGCAACAACAAAAAAACACTCACATTCGCATATCCTAAATTGAATTTGTTGAAGCTTAACTTTGTGAAAGAATTTCCCAGTGGTGTTCTTTTGCGGAACAAAATACAAAAACCAACCCACACACACACGCACACTCGCATACCGTCCCACCATAATGCATGACCAAGGCCGTGAGGTGATGCGGAAATGGATAATAAAATAAACCCCTTTCGCTAAAGGAGTAAAGAAACAAATGTGAAAGCACATCACAATGAGAAACAGTTCGAAACAGAAAAAGTAGAAAATGTAAAAAAAACCTTTGGACAGTTGTTTTGTATAAAGAAAAGCAAAACAACGCGATGGTGGATTATTTACTTTTCCATCGTACACCGTAAGGCACAAAAAGTGGGTAGCAAAATATGCAAAGGACGCAACAGCAAAAAAAAAAAGATGAATACGTAATGGAAAGCCAACCACACGGAACGTCGGAAAGGAACTAAGCCGTAGAAGAGTGGGACAAAAACCGGGCAGCAAAACAAAACAAAACCAAACAAAAAGATAGTACAATTCGTTTCCCATTTTTTTCGCGGCCCCGGCACGAGTAAAAAGATAAAACGAATCATATAAATTTTAAAACTCCCAACCTGTAAAGCTCCCGTTTTTTCCCCCTCTGCCGAGTTTCCCCGATAGGAAAGCAAACAGTAAGCCAACAGCAATGGTGGCGGCGTGACGGAAAAAAAAAACAATTTTACACACGATAGGGTAGCAGTTGATGCAGCCAAAACAGAGTGTAAAGTGATCGTCTGATGAGGTGTGGCGTTAAAATGTGAACCCCAGAATTCATTAGCCTTTTAGAGACCGTCCGGGAGGCCAGAGTGTCATGGGGGGGCCATGTGTAGTGCACGCTGCCGAGGCCGAATTTTGATGCTGGCTAATGGTTTGAAAATGTTGGTCGTCGTCGGTTTTTGCTTCATCCGTTTGTAATAGACGAGTTGAAGTTGGCTCGGAAAGGGGAATGAAAAATGGATTATTCGGTTAAAAAAGAATGTCAGAAGCCATTTTCGTGTGATGTTTACAATTGGATGAGTTGATTGGCTTAGTGTGACACAATTATTGTGAATGTCAGTTTGTATGTGCTGTCTGGCTGGGATGACCCGTTAACCAATTAATGTTTCAGGTCACTTGATGTCCATCCTCGACGATTGTAATCGATTTTCGATAGGCTATGTCTACGTCGGTCCGGTGAGGGATTATCGTGCTCTTTGATCCTCCGAAACGGTCAACATTGGTTATGGTGCTTCCTGATCAATTGCTGAAGAATGCTCAAACCCGTGGAGGGATGCTCTGAGAGTAACAATTCATGAAGAAGCCTTTAAAAGAAAAAGAGCGCCAGGTATAAGAACTGGAGAGCTAAATTGAGGGTCAATCTTTGAAGATCGTTTCAGAAACTACCTAGAAGTTATGCAGCTTTATACAAAGTTGACGTATTAAGTGACGGACTTTGGTTCTAGCTCCCGAAGACCCTTAATTGTTTTATCATATTATCGATGCTCTACCTGTTGTTAAGCGTTGAGACTCGCTAATAACTCACAGCAGAGCTCAAAAACTTTACCTCAAGAGAATCAAATACAATTGAAATGCCTTGGAATTTGAATTATTCCAGGTGCTCAGACTCCCGAATTCCCAGAAGTCTGAAGTTGGTGAATAGATGGACGAAAAGGTCAGTAAGACGGAAGTTGAAGAAGACAGAGATATCTGAGACTATCTCTGACTAACTACTGACGACAATTAATCCAGTCAATTTCCCGCGATGGTGTACACTTGCAATTAACCAATGTAACCAGCAATTCTGGGAACATTAAGGCAAATTTCCGAAAGATGTTCCTGGTCCTTAACATATTATTATTATCCGGAAGTCTCGCTGTTCTTCGAAAATCTGTTACTTAGTGGACGAATAGCCATTACCGCCGTTGAAAAACTCAGTAAAACATATTCAAATAAGACTTCCTCGTATCTACAGCTATCTCACAATTCAGTAGCAGGATTCTCTATTCCTCTTAATCCATTTATTTTGAATTTCTGTATTTGCACTTTCCCGAGCAACAAGAAAAAAGAAATCGTTGACAGTAGAAACTAACCTCAAAAATATGTGATGGACACGGACGGATAGCATTCCGAGGGCGAGCAAATATCCATCTCCATTCGGAAGCTGGGGCGAATTTCTTGCAAATATTTGCCAATCGCTCACTGCACAGGACCCACAGGACAAACATTGGGATGTGAATATGACTGGTGCTGCTGATCGGGTCCCCCGAAACGCAGCGTTGACTTGGTGTGACTTTCCCCATCCCATCCTAAAGGGCTTCACTTTATGAAAGGAATACATTCCTCCACGGAAAACCTTTGCCCCCAACGAGCTACGATACCATCGATATGGAAATAGAAATGGGAGCTAAGAACTGGGCGACCACAAAAAAACGGTATTACTAGCACCTTTTTTGCCTCACTATTTACTCACCTCCAAACAATCCTTTTTTGGCCGGGTTGCGGTCGTGCTCCTAAATCCTTCCTCCCCCCTTGAGAGACCACCCGCCCGCCGGAGGTCAGATTAAAGCGAGCCCGATCTGGATGCTCAGCAAAGGAAGTGGAAAGTAAATCCTTACAAAAACCCCGGTCAAACAGTCGGGTTTTTGAAAAGCGGTTCTTTGCACAGGCGATACGTGAGTTGGGTGAGTTGGGCAAGCCGCGTCGCATTCAAATTCTACCCTGTAGGAAGAGACTTTTCACATGGAATTCTAAGAAGCGCTTCAATGTGATTCTAGGGAACATGGAGAGAGTCGGTAAGCGAGCTTTATAATTCACTTAAATCTTTTTCCGTTAAACGATTCCTTATTTTTCTTATCAATGATTCTGGGTCCTGAAAACAAAAACCAAAAAAATCAATGTCAAAAAGCTCACACGCAATCGATGGTGATTTATGCTTTTTATTCCCATCACACACACCCATACAATCTGTTATCGCTCGGCCTCGGAAGAATCGGTCTCCTAGTCCAGCACAAAATGTGGTTTGTTTGCTTACGGACAAGAATCCATCATATTCATCCATAATACATGAAGACTGGAGTGTGCGTGGTGTACTGGCAAGTCCTCCAGATTGCTGCCATCTCCATCGCTCGCAATCCGTCTCGCTCTCGGTGGTGTTTATTGTTGTTACGCACATCATTATATCGCATCATTTGTAATAATGGCAAAACCGACGATGGTAAACAATTCCTTCTACCGTGATAACCGCCTATCATGTTTGTTCGTCTTTCCACGTCCCGTATTGAATAAGTGAATAAGCGGGGGAGCTCAATGCTTTTCCTCATATTCCTTTCCAGCCTCCTAATGGAGGAAAGCTACTCAATAGCAGGAAATAAAATCCTCCCTTATCCCTTAGTGATGGATTAAGAGTTCAGGACGCTAAAGGTTGAACCTGAGTTGGGCATTGGATGCCAGTGGGGTAGATCATCTTTCATCGGAAATCAGTTGTGTCATTTGTCTATCTGACAGCGCTCGGTGACGGTGAGCAGTTGTGGAGCTGCTCGTATTCATTTCACTCGCACACCACTTGCTGCCGGGCGCGGAGCGGCTGGCCAAGGTGTCGTGGCAACGGAAATGAAGAATCAGGACGTTAGAAATTTTGAAAGACCTTCCATTGACACTTGGGAAGCGTAATGTGAGCTGTGAAGGATGTTGATCTTTCCCAGCATATTCTTGCGATATCGTCGCCGGATAGCGTGTGAGCATATGTGATGGTGATATCTCAATTTCCTTCCAATTTGATGGTATCAGATCCTCGGTGTAGCATTCCGGTACGCTAAGAGCTACATTAAATTCATCCGGAAAGTATAAAGAGGAAAAGGTTTTTTGGGGCAGCAAATGATGCTGAGCTGTAAAAGGTTTCATCCCCTTCAACAGAGCTCTATTTTCAATTTCGAAATGAATGTAAATGCCGATGAGAAAATGGTTTGCGTAGGCCGCACTCCCTGAAGCACACGTTCGCAATATTAAAGAAAAGAACAACCTTTAAGATGATCCGTAAAAACACTCGACCAACACACCATTTCGCCCACAATCAACAGGTTCTGAGTGAGGATGCGTTCGAAAGGCTTACCACACCACTCGAATATCTTCCAACGCCTTGGTTCAAACCTTGGTGAGCGAATGATGAACAGGACGGGATCGAAAGGGGGAAAGTAACCGGATAGGGGTGCAAAGAAGAAAAAAATCCAACCCAAACCGATTGTGAATTGGGCGAAGGTGTTTCCTGCTCCATCTACTAGCCCACCCCGATGGCCGGAAGAACCACAAGTGATTGAGAGAGAGAGAGAGAGAGAGAGCGAGAAAAAAGGGGAATAGGCGTTAGATTCGCATTTAGAATCTTTCCGGACTTTTGAACTTTGGTGTGAGTTTTTCGGTTCTGCCGGAAATGCTTCCCCTAACGCCTTACCTTTGGAATCGATAATGTATGAGATTCGTTTCTTGGCATTACAAAAGGAACGTTCGAGGATTGAATTGGGAAATCGATAACAGTGTTGGTGGAAATATCCATGATCACTATTTGAGCGTTGTTTGCATGATCGATCGTGATTAGAATCGATTGGTTAATGTATGTAAAGCACCGACTGCATCTGGTGATGGAAAATACCTCTGTCTAGGTAAAGTTTGAATGTAACCCTCACAATGTCCCTAGAACTTTGGCTGCCTTTGCCACGTGGCATCGCTGGGTATTTTCTTTGAAAACCTTTTGCACAAGTGCTTGTCTGTTTGTATTTATGTATAATTAAGCACGAGTAGTCGCACGAAGTATCGAGCAAAAGCTCGCCAGACCGTAAGGACTTTCTTGTGCCAAGTTTGTTATGCAAAGTTTGTCAAACCTTGGTGGGTTTCAGCAGAAAAGAGATGAATTTTTAGATTAATTTTGAACGTTTATTTATTTCTTTAGAAATCATTTGATCGTTTAATGGAAGATTTTTTTGGCAAGAGAATGAGATATTTTCATTTGAATGTAGTTGTATTTATAATCAAATCTGAGTCTCAAACAAGGTGAGGACTGTGTTTGCGCCTAACGGCAGGCAATCAGTAGAACACGATTCAGAGATAAGAATAAGATTGCATACAGAGCCACAACGATGTATAATGAACGGTTTGAACTAACACTAGTGAAATAAGAATAGAAGTTTTAAAGTGTAAATGTATGCTAGCGCAACAGTCTGTTTAAATGCTGTAGTTAGTTTATCGACTTTTACAGAATCCTTTTAGGCAATTCTATTAGGATCTTCAATGTTTGATATATTGATTTTCTAAAACAAAGATATAAAAATTACTATCTTGCATATATATTTTTTTCTTCATGTTTAATATAAGGAAACCATCAAAATTCAAGAATCAAAAACATTAATTGGTTTTACTAAGCTTGACGAAGAATTCGCACTCCATAAATTCTTCGTCAAGCTTCACTCCTCTTCAATCCAACCACTTCACAAAGTCCTTGGCTGGATGGCCTTCATTTCCCGAGTACCAGAAACATTGGAAAAGCAATATTCGAAAGCTATCGGTGCCACCACGTTCAATGTAGTGCATTTCAGTATTATATTTCAGTCAAGTGTAAAATGAGGTTCACCGGTCGTCGCATAACAAAAGCGAACCATAATGCTCCGCCGAGTGCACTGGCAAAGGATTACTGAACTGCTACTCTATCGAACGCTGTGCTTTTCCTTGATTGATTTTTCCCATGAACAGGCAGCGTGAGAGTATTATTATTTAAGCAGAAAGAGCAGGCAGTTCGAAGAGCTGCTGACGTTTGAAGCTAGGTAAACTGTAGGTGATGGTTCATGCTGGAAAATGGCTGCATAGAAGCGAAGGGGCTTAGAAAATATTATTCATACCAACACAAAGCACAACAGCTTTGGTGAGCGGTTGAGTCACTCCTAATAGTAGAGGGTAGTGTTTAAGTGAGCACACTTTAAACCATCAATAAATATTGCGCAACACAAGGACCAACCGACGACCTTTAAGCATCTCACCTTCAATTTAAACTAAGTCATTTTAATAAATTTTGTAATAGATTTTAAGGATGACCTTTAAACCTTAATTTTTGTTACTTTTCCGATGCTTTTCACATCAAAGTGAAATGAGACTGATAGATTTGCTCATTCCACTCTCTAACAAAATGGAGGCCAGACTGCTCCGACAGCCTTGATCCTTCAACCTGACGTTTCACGTCTAACAAGCGTGTGAAAACGCATTAATCTCGCCCTAAAAAGGAACACCTTCGGCTGTGCCTTATAGCCTAAAAACCTTCGCAAAAAAGGTAGACATCTTAAGACGCCTTTGTACGCCCATCGCCGACACTGCACAAAGACACCTGTCTCAGCGATTTGAGTGTGTGTGTGTGGGGTGCGTGGAGTCTAATCGCTGTAGATCTGTGGGCAAAAAGCTCGAGGTTTTTGAATTGAAATAAAGGATCATCTGTCGTAAGTGTCCTCTAGCATTGAATGGTGACGTAGGTGAACATGATACGTGTTAGGTGCCTGTGGTCCGATAAGTGCGCTTGCGAAAAAGACATCAATTTTATATGTATTTCTCTAAAGCAACTAAACACTTCTCTCTAAATAGCACTTCAAGCTGTGCGGAAAGCTCTCCTAATTGAAGTGCCCATCGTATCCCAACCCCTTCAAACAGCAAACAATCCCCGACGCTTCCCGGCACAGATTTGTATGCAGTTCCAATATTTTATGCAAAACTGCCTTTTCGCTACAAACTTTGACAGTACGGCAAAAGTGGGGCGAAACACCGAGCCCGCGCCAGATTGTTTGCCGATTTCGTTGGCAGGACTCATACGGATTCCGATCCATTTGCTGCCATCTGCGACGCGAGTCAGTTGTTGCTGGTGGCTGTCACCGTTTTGTTGATCCCATACGCAGCAGCAGCTGCGTTTGCCCGGTGTTTGCGGAAATTGCGAGCAAAACCACCAAAAACTAAAGCACTACCCCAACTCAATTAGGGAAAATTAAATTTACATAAATTGAAAATCCTTCAACGGCAGCACCGGAGTCCGGGGTGCGCCATCGCGGAGTGGAAAATTGGCGGCTGTACATACAGGGACCGATGATGCATCACGTGGTGTTTGAACGATGACATCGTGTTCGACATGTTCGATGGTGACAAATTGAGTCGTTGCGCTAGCTTTTCACGGGTTCGGTAAAGCTTAATGGGATGGAGCTGATGCCTTGGGAGGATGGAACGAGGCAAGAAGACAAGAAGGAAAGTTGATCCTTTCGATGAAGGCGTCCGGGAAAATCGGATCGTCGTGGTTGTGCTTTTCATGGTGCCACATAATCAAGCAAACGAGCGACCCAGCTGAGAAGCAAGCAGAATGATGTGGGAAAATGTTCGTACCGTCAAGGACTTTTCCTCCGATCGTCATTTTAAGGTTCTACATTGAGGATGGTGACATTATCTCAAGGTGTAATTGAAAAAATAATTCAATCACAGCTTCAAACGAGCATCCTAAAGACTCTCCAGGAATGGATTAAAATTGAAGTGGAAATAGTTGAACTGAAAAAGCGATCACCGATGAGGAATAAGAATCTATTCGTATTGTTTGTGTATCACATCTGCATGTCAATGTTATCTTAGTTTCTACCTTCGCCAGCCCCGCCTGACGCATCAAAACGTGCCACACGGCCATCAATTTCTTGATTTAATTAGACATCAGCTGCACGCCAAGAAACGGGGCGTCTCTCGCTGCCAAGGTGCCAAAACACGTCCACGGCTTACTCTATCGCGGATCTAATTTGCAATTTAAAATGATTAAAATCAAGCCACACACCGGGCCAGGCCAGTTCCGTGCAACCAACATGCATCCCGTGATGGTGCAACTTTTTCGTTTCCATTTCGTATCGTTCACTTCCAGGGTCCAGGGTTTTTCGTGGGGAGAAGTTTTCACCAGCAATCACGTTCGTTCGGTGGTAAAGGTTGCCTTTTTCGGGAGCAAAATAAATGGTTGGAAAATATCTTTCCGAGCCGAGCGTTTTTCGCTTTAGACCTTTTAGACATAATCATTATACCGAACACGTAATGACCGAGTGCAGCGAGCGATGCATGGCTTAGAGAGCAGTTGTCAGGAAAAGAGGGCTTTTGTGTGGCATTGCGTTAGAAGGTTAGGAGATGCATTTTTGTGACTGGACTAGAAGCTGCTATTCGGTAGAAGGATGCTCTAGAATGCTCTAGAATGGAGCAACTTTCACAGAGAGGTCCCCATTTTAATCAACAGCCTATTGAAAGGCTCTATTTTTGAAATATTATTTGACGTCAATGGCTCGATGCTCTGCTCAACAAAACTTGAGCTACGAATTTTTGGGTATTCTTAAAGGTTCTTTGAGTAGACGAAGACAAATT
Organism: Anopheles stephensi; assembly: GCF_013141755.1. Classification (NCBI taxonomy): domain Eukaryota; kingdom Metazoa; phylum Arthropoda; class Insecta; order Diptera; family Culicidae; genus Anopheles; species Anopheles stephensi. Next base: position 79,836,015 of record NC_050203.1, on the reverse strand, counting down.
TAACGACTGTTGTTCGTAAATATCTGACGAGCAGCTTAATCTCCTAAGAAGCATTAACCGCTCATTAAACATCGGAATAGTGCAGCGGTGCTGATTCATTATCTACCTTGCATCTCATCGCCAGGCCTATCTGTGTTCAAACAACACGCTCTGTCTGCCAGCTCAAACAACAACAACTCTTCAATTACTCTTCCTTGTGAACAACAGCCTCTCGAGTCCTCAGTCGACTGTTGAAAAGCCAACCGGTACCAAGTGATAAGGAGCTCCAACGATGAAGTATTAGAAAATTGAATAAATAAATCCTCTGAAGCGAAAGTGCAACCCACTCGGTGGTAGTGGTGCGTCTACTTTTTACCTGTCGAGGCATGTCTGGTAAGTACAAAGGATGACGTCAGGGCACTAAGGCTGTAACATTACCCGAAAAACATCGAAAAGCAATTTCATGCACCAGTTGTTTGTGGGTCTCGCTGATTAGTCGCCGTGCGATGGAATCGGCTCGTCTGTACCTCTGGTTTTTTCCTCGGCAGTGAAATTTCGGAGAAAACCAGCAGCTCGTCAGACCCAATCAAGATGAAACATAAAACGCAATTTTCAGCCTTTCAGCGTGTGGAACGGGTACGAGCAAGGGATAGCTGGCTGGCTGGCTGGCTGGAAATGATATCGAAGACAAGCTATTATTTATGCATAACTTAAACAAGCTGATCGAACCACCTGCTGCTCGTGATGGACTGCGATATGCGAGAGAGCAGGTTCATACGGCAGAACATCTTACACACGTTCAAACAATCGGCTGGGCAATGGGTTGAGGATGGAAATAAAGGTGAAGGTTGGCTTTGAAGCCTTTAAGGGTAGAAACGACGACATCTTTAAGAAAGGGTTCAAAGCAAGAAGAAATTCCAAATGATTCCTCCAGTAGTTCTAATATCCTTTCCATCTGGCTAATGAACCTCATTTCACTGCCATCATAAATTCATCCCAATTCATTTCGAGATTCATTCTCTTACAGCTCACTCACATCTCAGCTCGAGTTCATTTCTCATCGACGAAAGCGGGCGAGTTCAATCGGCAAAGGAGCATCACCGACGGAATGCGTCATGTCGGCCGTTAAATCGATGAAACGGAGAGCAAAGCCCTGAGCGAAACGAACCCGAACCTCGTTCGGTTCATTCGCAGGACGTTTTCTTGGCCGTTCCTCGGCACACGGTCAAATCAGTCCGATGGAATACGCCCGCGTGGTTGGTTGTGCTGGTGCAGGTCGCGCTATCAATCCCCAGTTCAATCCCCAGCCTGGTTGGTCTAGTCTCGCTTTGGAGGCAAAAAATAAGAAACAAGAATTGTGTGGTCCTCAGCTTTTCTCACGAATCCGTCATTAAGCATCAATACAGTTGGTCGTTCGTAAGGGCGGATTGGGAATGGCATGGCGATGGTTATTAGCGAGCGAGTTAGTAAGTGAGTAGTGCGGTTGAGGAATGCTCAGTTTGACAGGCGAAGCACTCGACCTCAATATGCAAAGGATTACGCGAATCGTTTCGTCAATGCAGCATTGTTGTATTGCGGCTGAAGTGTGTGTGTGAGGAGCGAGGTGTGAAATTATTCAAACCCCCAAACCCCAACTCACCACAAGACGACGTGGAAAGCGCCGGAATAAGACGAAGTTTAATCCACCAGAAATGGAAATTCTTTTCACACGGTTCACTGCGTACGTTTTCGCGCCGTCCTTACTACCTCTTGTGCTTGTGTGATGGAAGCAAAAGCTTTTGCGTGAGTGGTGGTGCGTTTAGTGAAGCTGCCAGGCGGTTGATATTGCCCGGCTCGGAGGCAAGAAAACAGTGCAGTGCCGAAAAATAATAATAAAAATGTGTGCAAATAACCATAATTCCAGGAAATACAGAAGTTAATTAAACCCGACGAGCGGCCCGTTTTGTGTGAGTGCCTCTTTACCTTTACCACAAAAGAAAGCGAGGCGAGAAAAGAAAGCGGAAGGTAGCAGCTGGTTGGCGAGCGCATTAAAAATGAAAGATGTGAGTGCGAACGGCTCGTGAAAGATTGTCAATAATCACAATAAATCATCAGGGCCGGTGGTGAGTTCTGTGATTCCTCTGGTTTCGCGCAGGTTGATGGTGGTGAAGCCATCAATCATACGCTCGTGTTGCAAGTGATCGTGCGATGAAGGTGAAGTGTAATATTGCTTTGTGAGTGTGGAAAGCGTGTGCGTGAAAGAAGAATCAATTAAAGCCAGCAGTAATCGCCGACGACAAAGGATACAGCCAGAAGGTTTCCAGTGGAAACGGCTTGAAAGTAAGTGAAAGATTTTTCGATGGAAAATCCCCCCGAATTTTATGTTGCGGTTTGTGTGTTTATCTTCAACGCAAATTCTTTATCGCTCCAGTTTGCTCGTACAGCTTGCTTGCCACATGATACACTCTAATTAACTGACGGAGGAATGTTAGACAAGTGATGTGCTGCGTTGAATTAATTATTTCGTGGGTGCTGTGAACGCCTTTTGCGTAACGCGTAGACGCTAGAGAGAAAAGCGTTTGGCATGTTCTACAAACAGCAAACAAATATAGATTTTCGTGTAGGAATCTGACATCTGTTTTCGACATCCTACATCGTTCGTTCGACGGCACGATCTATCACGAGGAGCAATTCATGGTGGAAGACTCGAGAGCACTTCAAGAGCAGTTTGTTTTTGCTACATTTCGAGAATTAAAAATTAATTTTCTGTCTGAAATCCACTGGTTTTAACATGTAGAAACATGCTCATTAAGCTTGCAAAACACTGAAAAAAATAATAACTCCATAACGCACTACTTGACCTGAAGCTGATTGAGTTTTCATAAGGGTAATTTCCCAGTACAGCCAACTGCAGCCAACGTTTCCTCACATAAAAATCGATACACAGTATGACGCTCGCTCTCTTCATATACTTACACCAGAAAAAAACCATGAAGTTTCCTCGAGGATCTGCTCCTGACGGTTTGTTTTCCATCAGTGCAGTGCAAAACAGTCTAGCCAGGGTTATATGACCTGTATATCGGGTCTCGGCGAATTTATGAACATCACAAGAACAAAATAACACCGAAATAGGGTTAAAAAACATGATGATGCTGTGTTATAATGCTGTAACAAGGGGATTGGGCAATGCTGTTTTACAAAAAAAACATTCGACCAGGCACTGGTGGGCCTGGTTCACGCTGATAACAAGGTCATGTGAAGTTTTTACGAGCGATTACATACAGAGTCGGCTTAAAGGGATGGGCAAACCCGAAGGGCTTATTTGGTCAACAAGAATTAGAAGGAAAGAAGGATGAGCAGTCAGGACAGAAAGAAGAACATGCTGGGAGTTTTTCTTTGGAAATGAGAAAACAACCTGCTCGTTAAATCAAAGCCGCAAGGTGTTTGCAATTTTTGACATAGTGCTCTCGTTGGCTTTCGCTTCTAATGGTCTGAAGATCTTGCTGTTGAAGAAAAGTTTACAATTTTTTATTAACCCATTTCACGGTAAGTCGAAGCCGACGTTAAGTGTTGAGTAGCTACTATTTTGATAGAAATCTTTAAAATGATCTGCAAACTTTAAGTGATCTTGCAAGCATAAATGATACCTTAAAAGCATTAAAAAGTATTCTGAAATAAAAATTAAAGTACTTTAGTGTAATTTTCATGAAGGTTAGGATTATCTCACAGATATTGCAGTGACATCTCAAGTTGTAAAGGCGATCATTTCGGTAGTGGAGATCAGCAACGGAAAGTCAGCTTTAGGAGGGCATCGATAGCAAATTTGGTACTAGCTGCAAAACATTGAGGTCCTTCAGACGACGAGGTGCCTTAAAGTACGACTAAGTTCGATTGTTTTTAGATGGCAAGGCCTCACGGATGACAATGCTCTTTGTAAGTCTAGACCTCTTATACGAAAAAGTCATTCGGTCTTCAAGGCTTCTTGGACAATTTAATTGGACCACTGACTGTCTCAAAGTGTTGAAGTTCTCACGTGGAAATTATTGCTTTTTATTCGCATCATAGGCAACTAAAAATAATAATAATGAATACAGATTTCGAAGGACTTTTTTCGTGAAATGCTATTAAAAGAAGGCCTTATAAGTCCCAGAAAACATGTGAACTTGTGATTGTAGGAAACTAACAAAAACTATTCTTCTGAAGAACTAAATATCCTAGAAAATGTAACTAAAAGTAATAGCACACCTGCTGTAAATCATGCTCCATTTGGCTCTGCTTCACATACGACTAATAATTTGTACTAAGCGGCAGGAAGCAATTCAGCTTTAGGACAATAAATCAAGATCATAGCGATAAGCACCTTCGCAAAAGTTCTGGTGCATTTCGCTTGGTGCTTAATTTGCGCCGAGGAACATTCTAGTGAATCTAACTACCATGAGGATTGCATATGAAAACTTTACTGGTATCTTCCGTCCGGGTGAAAAAGAAGCTTTTAGTAAAGTAAACTAGTTGGTCTCTCACATGTACTTGGATTTTTTTTACTAGAAGAACCAATTGAACTTTAATAAAAATAATTCCTTTATATGGAACTATGGAGGTGAACCAAAACTGCTACAACTACAATCTGGTTAGAAGTAGGTAGCTTTTCTTAAAGTAATATTGATTGCCACGTGTACGAGTGTTTCCAAGCCAACGCTTAATACGAACATCATAATTCATGCACCAACCCCCGAACGAATACATAATCAACTGTAGAAAAGCAAGTGTAACGATCCAGCAGTTATGCAAATTACACCAGTTGTTATGTTCCATTAGTTGCGCGATGAAAAGTTTCGAAAGCCGGCCGAAAGCCAAACACTGCCGTGAGTGGTGCCGTGCGAGAAGGTGGAAAAAAACTAAATCTTTGGAAAATGTTGTGCCGCCAAAACCGGGGTGGAAGCATATTATTCATCCAGAAGTTGCCCGAGGTGAAATGCTGCAGACGAGGAATGATCGAAAAACGCAGCACGCTAATAATTCAGGTTGCGTGTTTGTGATTTATTTTCGGACCCGCCGAATTACATCCACCAGGGAGGTAACATGTGAGGCTTGAGCTGAGGAGCTGCGGTGACAAAACGTTCTCCAACGCTCGAACCCAACAAGCAGAGCCCGGAATGTTGGGCGCCAGGTGTTGTCGCTGGGTTTGTTTGTCTGGGGATTTGTAGCGGTTGTTTCGTCGCCGCCCATCTGCAGGGGTCATTGGAGCAAGGCTGTGATTGTGGTAGTGTGATGGCCTTTTTTCAGCCCTTTAAAGTCACTGCATCACTGAGGTCAGGTAATGTAATGAGCCGCTTTTACCACAAGAACAAGGTGACCGTCGCTTGTGTATGATGGGTCATCGAATGAAACATTTCTTTTCATACAAGAGCCACTGCAGACTTGGGAAATGGGCGAGAGAGGAAAACACAAACACAAGGAAGAGAATCAACAAAGCATCGGAACGTTTAAACAAACACAGCTCGAACACGAAACACAATCAATATCCCGCAAGTCCCGCAAACGGCCGACTCATGCTAATGTTCCACCGGCATGATACGACAGACCGGGCGGCTTCAAGGATTTGCCAGCTAACAGCGAAAGTCATTAGATAATCGTAAAGCAAGATTACATTCCCATTATATCTTTATTGTACATTTTTATGCTAATGACTTATCATCGTCGGCGATTGTTTTCGCGTTGTTTGCGTTGTGTTTGATTTGAAGGATTTTGGAACTGAACCGAAACCAACATGAAGGTCAATCAAGAAGAAATGGTAGTGAGAAGAAAGTTCAGATGTCATGGTTTAGCGAGAAAATGAAAATTCAAATCAAAGTATATTAAAAACCCCTTAAATTGAGTTTATAAACCATGAAAACTACAATATTTGCATACCACCAGGCGCAAACAAATGGACTGGCATTCATCTTGCCCGTCACTTCACTCGAGTACTCTTCATGACACACCAGCACAAATAATCCTCTCTTTGTGCAGTTCACTTGTCCGGATTCCAAGATAGTCATCACACAACAACAACAACAACCGCCATTGAATGGCCTCAGGAAGGAAATACGAAATCCGCTGTCTTTGCGAAGCTGCCAGTGAAAACCTTAAGGCTCTTCTCGGCGATGTCTGAGGCTCTCCTTATTCATTGAGCTCACGTACATCGGAACCGAGGAGAAATATTGAAGCACATCGAAGGTTACACTTTGCTTGAGGAACTACTCTTCATATTTCATTTTCCATGTAAACCATGCCACCAGAACAGGCCGTCTCGAAGGATACAACCGAGAAAGTGTCGATCGAGTGAGTGTGATGGGAGGAAGCCTTCACTTTGACGGAATGCCTCCGTGTAATGCCTTCTTTCAACAAATAGTGGGACATGTTGTTCGGTGTTTCGCGTCTCAAGCCCCAAAAGTAATATCCCGTCATCCTTCTCCTGAATGTCATTTTCCCACAGCAAGTCCCAGCAGTACATAGACTCGAAATCGCCCACGGACACCGACACTCTCTCAATCTCCCTCTCCCTCCCTGTGTGTGTTGTTAACGAACATGTTTACAAAGCTGTTGATCGAATGAATACATCCTCACGATATGAAAGCCAGTGGAGTGTGAAGAGCGCTCCAGAAATGCATCCAATAAAAATGGAGAGCGAGCCAGAAGCGTCCTTAGAAAAATGACGCCCAACCACACAGCCCAAGACACAGCAGCAAGTGCGATAAAGTGCATCCAGTGAATGAGTTCCATTGACGCAACGTCAGGTAGCTCGGTTCAATTTGTCTTCGTTGACAGTCTTGGCTGGTTGCTGCTCGGAGGTGGTTATTTGCGTAAAATCTCGCATGAATGAGGGCTCCCAGTACAGGGAAGGAACTCCTCGGGAATGGGTTATGTATGCACACTGAAGGGTATTAAAAATAGAGTGAGGGCTGTTTGAGACTCGATCACGATAGGCACAGTTGTTGGAGGGCCTCCGTTCGGTGTGCTGAAAGGGAGCTGATGACACAGATGGCATCGGACGGCATTGAATCTTTCAGTAGGTGTCAATTCAGCTGGTGTTATAATGAAAAGTCCCTGGTGACGGTTTAAGTAAGCAGCAGTAGATATATGACGCTGGACTCGTTAGGATAGCGTTGAAGGATATAGACCAGGAATTTAAAAATTCGCCACAGAGTCCAATTTCTTCCTTCATCTCTGCTTATTATGTTGCATATAATGTTCATTCCCTTTCGCACTTCTCAACCACTTTTACTAACAAGTCCTGTTTCTTAGCCTGAGGTTCTCCCCTTTCCTCACTCACCTTCAAAGTGTTCTACCCGTCCTTCCTCAGGAAAGCCTGTGTATTGCTACGTACATAAATATTTCCCCAACATGCTTTCTCGTATTACTTGCTGTTTATCTTTGTCTGCTCCACCGCAGAAAGAGCTCCTTTCCAATGCGACCCGAACCGAACGGAAAAGAATAACAACCTGCGGTGGAAGCGATGCAAAAACAACTCCTCGCGCTCGTTGTTCTTATTTCCTTACAGTACTAACAGGGGTGCTTTTTGCTCTGCTGGTCGCTAACAACTCCTTTTGGCCGAAGACGGAAGGGAATAACTCAACGTAATAGCTGGAAGGAAATAAGGACCACCTTTCCATCATGAAGTATGATGCCATCGGATCTCGTCGCTGTCCTTAACCTTGCTTGGCTTGTGTGTGTGTGATTTCAGAGTCGTTAGAGAGAAGGAACCGTTGGACGATGTCTTGAAGCTACAAAGGGTCCACAGCGGTACAGGTTGGAATGGAGAATCGTTGGGGAAGTTTACTGAACGGGGATGGGAAAATAATAATATAATAAAAGCAATATTGATTACGATGGTGGAAAATGTCAACAACTGTGAGGAGGTTGAGTTGGGCAAATTCTTGGAGAGTTTGAGGGACTAATGGAGATTCAGGGACAAACGGGAAAGCTTTGTTCAAAGAGGATATGTTTAAGGGCTGAATAAGAACTCTCTTATCCTTTTTGGAAGCTTCCGCCATTCATCACCAGGAATAACATCCTCCCAATCAACACCCCGAACGTTTCATCTTCCGTCATCCTGTAGATGGAGCACACCACTCGCACCACTAAGCTGTCGAAAATTGCGTTCGATTAATCGATTATAATTTCCAACCGCCATCTGGGTGCCGGGTGCCATTAGCGCCTAATGTTTGCTGTCGATTACATTTGCATAAACATACGACTGGGACTTGGACTAGGGACTGGGACACTTTTCAAAATTGCTACACGAATGGCATGAATTTTTGATTGAATTTTGCAACGTGTTTTATTGTTTTAAACGTAATTTAAAATATTAAAAAATAATCAAAAAGTCCAACAAAATACCCTCTCTCCTTCATCAAACCTCTCCCAGCCTCGCTTTGTCACGGTCACGCTACACTGGTAATGAAATTAATGTTTTTCCCACATGTTTTTCCTTTCTCATTGCAGCAACTGTATCAGCATCGTTTTGTCGAAGAGAGTCACCGTTTGTTGCTGCTGGGTCCCAAACTCACGTCGACGAAATAAAATATTCATCAAATTCCAAGAAAACAGTCTGTCTGTGTGTAATTTTTGCTCGCTCATGTAGTAGCGCAGTGCTTACAGTTTGGGGCCCGGTTTTCTTGGAATGTGTTGTGAGTGGAAAACAGTGGCTCTGGAACGCTCGAGAGTAGCACTCTCATCAGCCGCAGACGTAAACTCGCCCCAAAACAAACACGTGGGCGCTCGCAACCCGCCGGCCTCGGTTAGGAGCAGCGTGCAACCGGCTGGAAAAAATTCGTCCCCATAAGTGAAGCGGAAAAACAACAGCAGGCAAAGGGAAAAAATAGAAGGAAAAGCTGGTGTAAAATGTGTTGTGTGCTGAATATTGCATTTGTTTTGTGGCTTTTTTGTGTAATTTTGATCTAAATTTTAAATTATTTATTTTTACAGTGCTTAGTGTGTGAAAAATCAATCCAAATCATGTGGGAAAACTGCATAGAAAACGCGCCGAAAGTGCATCAGTGAACGAGTGGCAATCAGTCGCCGAAAAAAAAAAACAATCCCCCGAGGTGGTCGTGTCTAGCTAAAGTTTGACTACACGTAGATAGTGTTCCGTAAAAATAAAGCTCACCTCGGGCTAGAGGCCTGCCCCAGTTGCTAGCATCCGGCATTAAAATGCACCTTAACCTTCGTTCCTTCGCCGGGACCGTCCGTCGCAAAAGCAAAACGCACACCCAGCACCGACAGCCGCTTCGTCCAGAAAGCTCACGAAATGTATGCTGAACCGACTGCAGGACGAAATCAAACATGACCGAGCGCGCCAACAATGACCATTAATCGACCGGCGCGCGATGTTCAGCAACATCCTGCAACGGTACCAATAGTCGACAGCGATTCCGGCACGACCCGCACCGGAAGCTCCCAGTTCCGGTTGCAGTTACCGGCGTGGGGTGAATTTTTCTCACACCCCCACCACCATCACCACCACCCCCGTGACTACCATCCTTTGTCGTTGGCTTGTGTGCTTTTTCTGCTGCTGCTGCATCTGTGTTCGCTGGCCGGGTCGGTTCGGTCGCATCCACGCAATGAGAAGGAAAACTTTGGTAAGTAATTGTGATTTCATAACGGTCATTCATCTAGCGATGCGCTGCGGACGGCTATCAGTGTGCCCGAGTGCACAAGTTCGGGGGAAAAAAAACGATGGAAAAGATAACACTAATGACTTACGGAGCAGCTCTCGGAGACGATGATGGTCTAAGGTCTCGAGTATCTTTATCGCCTCACTTTTCTGCTTGAGTTACAAGAATATGGCACTGTGCAGTGACGGTGTTTGTCGTTGCTGACCCTTGAGGTTTTTTTGTCCTGTAAAGCTAGCTACTTTTAATCCACTTAGAAAAGGCTTGTTTGAACTGCAATTACTGTTGACGCTCAACGTAAAAAAATTTTAGTACTTAAAGTTTTTTAAATCTAAAATATTAGCTCTTATTTTCCTTACTTAGTGTTGACTTCTTGACAAGGACAGAAGTTTTAATTCTATTCAAAATACTACAAGAAACCTTAAGTATGTATTAGAGATGTATTTACTTGCTTATCAGGTTACACAACCGCTCCGTGTTTTAACATGAGGCTGAAGTTCAATCACGATCCTGATCTGTTATCTGCCAATCTAAGACCGCAGCCTCAGATTAATCAAAGACATCAAATACGTCCGGTAGTTTTCTGTCAATACGGGTCTTGGACTATGCTGATTGTGAATACCAATGCACTTGTCATTTTTGATATGCTGACGGGGCAGATATCCTGATGGTGGCACAGCGAGGAATAGAGGACTGTGCTCCACTATCACGAGGAGTAGAGAAGGACAGCGGCTGGTTGGCTGGCTGGTTGAAACAGGTGAACCTTGATTCAAGGACTTCAGCCCTAGACCACGTTTCCTTGAAAAGGATTGGCTCTCTGGTGCTGTCTAAAAGACGTGACCAACCTCATCTATCCGTGTGGATGGCCTACAAAGACTTTAAAAACGATTTGGGTCGTTTGGTTTCATTCTCATGACATGATCTTCCCACCAGAGTCTGTGGCTTGGAATACTCAGCACAATACTCCACGTAGATACAAATAGCACAGCTAGTAGAGCTCGTCATTTTAGCGATTTTTCCATTGTCCTTCCACATATTCGACTTCAAATATTCTTCTAAGCAACTCGCTTTCGAATGCAACGAAAATTAATTCGTGACGAAGGCGTGTTGGTTTAAAGGATTACCACTAAAGATTTCTTAAAGAGGGAAATATCAACCCATGATGTCTGGCCTGAGTTTTCTGGCAAAAGATTGGCACTCTGACCAAATCTATGGATCCTATAAAGATTCTAAAGACGGTCTGTTTCGTCTGGTGCTATTATCCTAACCTGTTCAGCCTTTATCTTCGGCTTAATGAGCCTAATACACTACACAAAGCTCCTAAAAGATGATCATCGTTCACCAGGTCTTCTGAGCATTTTCCTCTCGAATGCGACCAAGTAGAACTCGTAATTTTGGCGGATGATCTAGATTTAGTCTTTGATCCTTTATGTGGAGAAACTTTTTCTAGCTTCTTATGTGCAGTGAGCGACATCTCAACATCAACGTTGACTTCAGGCAGTTGATGTTTTGAACGATTCGAAGGTGAATTCAAGTTGTACCAAAGATGGCTATGGCATCAGCGTATGTGAGGATATAGATAGACTTATAGAATGAAAGATTTCATTCTTCAAACTCAAGAGGTCGTGGCCTAGCTTTGCTAGCTTTCCTTAACTTTATTTTACCTGTAGCTAGACTTGTGACTCAAGATAAAACATTTCAGGCATTTATGTTAATTCATCATTTCATAGACCCTAGAGTTTTCCCACTTCAATTGTTTTTAGAAAGCATCTCAGCACCTATCCAAAATTTTCCAACTTTTATTATAACTCCATTCCGTATCACTAAGATGTGGCTGTATATTACAGCGTGAGTAAAGCGTTCCTACTCCTACTAAATGCTTCAATGCAATTTTAAAAACTTTTCCAAAACAGCATTACATTACTCGTTACATAAATGCAAAAGAGCAATCACAACCCATCCCACAATCACACGCAAATGACTTCCTGAGCTTACGTGTTCACCGCTCTCAAGCTCCTCTAACTGTTCCACCAACTCCAAAGAGGAAACAATTTCACGCTTACGCATTCGCAACGCAACGTTACGACCGAACCAGACCGTGTGCCATAACAAGTGCACACGTGCACTGCTGCTGTTGCTGCTGGAAGGCTGGAAATGAGTTGTGAACGAAAAAAATGATTTAATAAGAATTAGCAACCATGGTAATGAACTTCAATCTAATAAAGTCCCCCGCCCCGTAGCAGATCCACCGTTTTTTATTTTTCTGCTCATCTTCTGTGTGTTGTTATCCTTTGCACAATGTTTCAATTCCAACTGCCGGCGAGAAATCCTTCACAACTGACTTGATGGAAAAAAGAACCCCGGTACGGAGCGGTGTAATTACAACAGCCAAACAACATTTTTGCTCTACGTCTTCTGCTCCACGTGCGCTCGGGGAGAAATTGAGTCATGGTAGATAAGCAATTCGAAGCAGAAGGCAGAAGGAAAAACAGACTCTCACCCTACACTTCGCAGCCTTTACGGGCTGCCATACATCAAAGGACTCGGATGATAGAGTGTCCTGTTTTATGTTGTTGCCCTTTTTTTTGCTGCTGCCGTGCTCACTCACTTAACTATCCTCGTTTCGGGCGTTTTGTTTTTCCAGTGCCACTTGTCGGCGAGATTCAGTGTAATCTTTGTACAGTGTGGTAATGTTGCCCCACGGATGATGATGATGCTTCGTCTAATTTGGTCCGGAAAATTTGCTTTAATTGTTTCGCTTGATGCGAATGAGCGGAATTAAATGGTAGTGGCGCTTACCAGATCAAGCAGGAAGACTGGAAATACGAAAAGAATATTTAAAATTGGAAAAAAAGAATCAGTCATCATGAGAATAAACTACATCTCTTCTTTTACCAAGATAAACAGTCTACCGAACCGACATGTGGGTACCTTCTGAAGAAGTTTTGCATCGGTAAACATCAAACAACGCTTATCAGATTTAATTAAATTGTTCCGGTTTTTAATTGTCGATTACACAAACCTTCCCAGGCACTCTGACGCAACTCACGTAAACCCGCACGATTTCCAGGAACTCACCTTCTGCGTGGAGAATTTTAATTTGAACTGTAACCGTCTGATGTAAGACCGTGCATCCATCATCGTGCAATCTCCCCGAAAGAAAGTAATGAGATTTTCTTTCACATTTAAGGGGGTTGGTTTCACATGAGCTCATATTGAATTTCGTGATGTTTTCTTCGAAGTAAAAACATATTTAATTAAAAAAACTACCGTTTAACCGTAACTCCTCTTTAAAATCAATAAAATCGTACTCGCACCAGTACATCACGATGACGGAGCTTTGGTCGCGGTTTAGGTGCCCAAATGCCACGCAGCTAACGGCACGGAATTTATTCAAAGTTTCGCTTCTCCGCTCGTCTCCGAAAGCCAAAAGCCACATCTAACGAACATCGAACTCCCAAGCCACAGTTTTTTTTTTTGCAAGTGACGGCCCAGCCCGGTGGGTTGAAGCGGTGATCAGCCAAACAAATTTCAAGTTTTCATGGTTTGAAGCGCGCCGAAACTTGGCCGTGCCGACATGTCTTCAGCCGCAAGGATGTGGCGTTGGAAGAATTTGGCGAAAAAATTAAATTAAAACCAACCCTCGGGTTTTCTTGGGCGGTGGGTGAATTGAATGGTTTTTGCCGAAGCGTCGGTCGGCTTTCTGCTACAGCAAAACCGCTCGAAGGCATCACCGCTACCACCGTGGGAATGGATTTTCTCGCCCTGGTATGCCGATCAGCTACAAATTAAGCGAACGAACAATTGCACGAACGAACGATTTGGATGTAGTCGTAGTAGTGGCGAGGGCGATGTGGATAATAATAATGGGAGCAAATTAAATTGAATTTCACTTAAACGAACAGAGCGGGACTGTTTGTGACAGTTTTCTTTCTTGCGAAAAACGCGTGACAAAGGGACAAATTGATATTTAGCTATAAAGTAATGGAGTTTCAATTCCTAGACCAGACTAGACTTCTTGGTAAAAGTGGAGCAATTATAGAACAAAATTAAATCTGAATGTCTTGAAATGATTCTGAGTCACATACTTTTTTACAACACCTCTCGGCTCTGTAAGTAAACGTTGGAGTTGCCATAATAAAAAAAAACTTTCCCACCGAACCGAGTCTATTAAATTGAAAAATCATGCTCGAACACCCATTTAGGGATTTCGTCACTCAAACCATCTCCCTGACAGAGCTGACAGAGAATCATGTTGGGAAGTCAAACAGCGTCCCATAAAAATACAACATCCTGTCCAGTGACCTTTCCCACGACCACTAAACCTCGTGGCTATAAAATTTCTGATATTTCTATATTTCGATGTTTTGCATCCGCCCAAAACCATTCGGCACAAACCCACACGAAGAAAGGAAAAAAAACAGAAAATCAAACACACAAATGCTTGACGACCGTGTAAACCTGGTGGAAAGATTATTGTTGGCTGGCTGGCTGCTGCTTCGTCTTCTTCTGCTACAACGTAAAGTCAATCCACCCGTAAAGATGTATATTTCTTTCCGAAGCTTCGGGCGCAGTAAACGTCTGCCCAAAAGCCGGAGAAGCAATAACAACCAGAACGGAACTCCGCGAGGGCCCATTAAGATCCACCCCCAAAAAACCGTCGGTGAATCGTTTTTTTTTCCTGGGTCGCTTTAAGCAGTGGAATTTTTAGTTCTGAGGTTGTGATAGCAGCCACCACCGCTTGCTCTTATTTACCTTGAAGACAAAACGGGCTTGGATTGTTGGTGAGTCGTGTTGGGAGTGAGCCAAAAACTGTTTTATTGTGTCGTATAAAATTTAACGCTTATAAAGTCAGTCTTACCATAAACACATGGTGATGGATATTTGCATTCTAAAGCAGAATCGGAAGTGAAGAATCATTTTCATTCGGAAGGAAGAGTGTATTAAAAGGGAGTAAGGTATAATTAAGAGATCGTTCAGCAAGACTGTCTTTACTTTTTTGTATTATTTTTGGGAAAAAGAATTTTGAAATTTATCATTTACGATGTCTTATTCGGAGTCATGAAGTTATGAGCTTTAAGATATTACCAGAAGTGTATAAGGCATTTGCTTAATAGCCTTGTTCACGACTGAAAAGCTTAGGTATCTTCTTGATCAAGAAAGAGCAGCCTTAAACCAATATAGACCTAGTCGCACTGTTTCAACTTTATTGTGGACAACAAGAACAATGGACAGTATGGTGGCCAAGGCAATGACAGCGTCCATATTCAGATAGCACAGCCGGGAATCAAATCGCTTGCAGAGCTACTCGTACGGGAAGTCAAGTTAAGGATAGAAAAGGCAGAATGATGGACTATTTAATAGATTAATTGTACCTCAAAAACTAGGTGACCAAAAACCTTTGACACATTGGAGGAAAATGAAGTAAAGTAAAGGAAAATCAAAGCAATTTTTATTCGATACGTGAATCCAATGTATAGGACTGCCTCTTTAGTTTTATATCTGCATAAGTATAAGCTTGCTGCTGATTCGTCGGATCTCACGATGTAGTATAGTTTAGTATGGTCCACCAAGTACTCTGTAGGATGCAGTTTACGGTTGTAGAATCTTTATTTTTTGACTGTTTGACTGACTGTTTGACAGCCTTAGGCTGTAAACTTCACAACCATCTACTTACTTACTTATCAGGCGCTACAACCGCTTTGCGGTCTTGGCCTGCTGCAACAATCCTCGATACCGCTCACGGTTCAGCGCTGTCGTCTGCCAATCCGTTATCCCGGCCGTTCTGGCGGACGCATCAAGGCCATCACTCCATCTCAATTTGGGCCTACCACGCCTCCTCTGTCCTTGTGGACGGCCTAAAAGGACTTTACGGGCTGGGTCGTCCGGTGTCATTCTTATGACGTGACCAGCCCACCGGAGCCTGGCGAGTCTAATGCGCTGTACGATAGTGAGATCATCGTACAGCTCGTAGAGCTCGTCATTGTAGCGGCTCCTCCATTGTCCTTCCACACATACGGGGCCAAAAATCCTTCTGAGCATCTTCCTCTCGAACGCGGCTAAGAGGGCTTCGTCAGTCTTGGACAGAGCCCATGTCTCAGAGGCGTATGTGAGTACTGGGACTATAAACGTTCTGTACAGTCCCAGCTTCGTCCGTCGCCACAGGTACTTAGAGTGGAGAAGTTTCCTCAAGCTGTAGTATGACCGGTTGGCAGCCAGCACCCGTGCGCTTAACTCAACATCAATGTTGTTGTCGGTGCTGACTTTTGACCCCAGATAGGCGAAGTTTTGGACGACTTCGAAGGTGCGGTCACCTATCTGTACATCACCCCTGCGTAAATCAGGCCGCTGGGGTGCCACCATCATTTTGGTTTTCGCCTCATTAATCTCCAACCCGAGGTTCTGTGCCGCACGCTCGATCCTTTGATAAGCTTCTGCTACATAGGAGAGCCTCAAACCAATGATGTCTATGTCATCAGCGTATGCCAGGATCGGGATTGACTTATAGAAGATGGTCCCCGAAGTTTCCACCTCTGAGTCACGGATGGCTCTCTCTAGCGCCAGATTGAAGAGGAGACAGGCGAGCCCATCTCCCTGGCGCAGGCCCTTGGTGGTAGCAAAGGGCCCTGAGAGTTTTCCATCCACCTTCACCTGGCATGTGATGTTGGCCATTGTCATTCGTACAAGCCTGGTAAGCTTATCCGGGATTCCAAAAGAGCTCATTGCGTCGTACAGTTTTACCCTGGCTATGCTGTCATAGGCGGCTTTGAAATCAATGAAGAGATGGTAGGAGTGGAGCTGCTGCTCCGCCATCTTCTCCAAGATTTGCCGCATCGTGAAGATCTGGTCAGTGGTTGATTTTCCGTTTCGGAATCCTCTCTGATAGTTTCCGACTATCTCTTCAACGAATGGGACAAGTCGATCTTGTAAGATAAGGGAGAAAATCTTGTAGGCGGTATTCAACACCGTAATACCCCTGTAGTTGCTGCACTCTAGCCTATCTCCCTTCTTGTATATGGGATAGATGATGCCAAGATTCTAATCACAAGCCATCGATTCGCTATCCCATACCTCAGTAATAATTTGATGAATTTCCTGTTCGAGTGTAGCATGATTTCATCACAACCATCTATCAAGCTGTAATTCTCGAAAATGCGTGCGAGGTCCTAGCATGTTCGACTCGGTCGTTCGGTTGGACTCGAATTGCTATACGTTATTCGTAGTGTCTGTGGTCGCTTCACAGTTCATCAAATGTTTCAGGGAACTACCAAAGAAGATGGACGGGGCTCTTATACTCGAAAAATTATTTCAAAAGTTTATTTGACAATCCTTGGTTAGTTCTGGAGCACGCGGCATCTCTTGCACCTTGTTATATTCGAGATCTGCTCGAGATGAAATTGCAAATCTGGTGGTGATTCTGAAAGGCCATCCTTCAAAGGAGAGACTATCAGACAAAAACTCATTTCAATGGATTAGACTCTGAACACCTCAATGTCTGAAAGTACCTTACTAACTCTCTTTATTTTCCAATACTCTTCTCTTAAAACTCCCCAACAGTTAAAACCACTGACGTGGAAGCAATCGAGGACCAGCAGGCCACCCTTTACTGTCCGCTACTAGCATCGAACCGCGACAAAATCAATATGGTGCTGTGGTTTCGCGACAACGCCGGGATCCCTTTGTACAGGTAAGTGATATCCTTTTCACGCTGCTGCACAGTTTAATCCTGCCCAGTGTTAAGTAAGGGTCGGGCTAGTAGCTCACCATATCAAGCAAGAAATGGTCACCAGGGCACCAGGGGGCTGGAACAAAGAAACGACCATCGTGGTCATGTTTCACTTCAATCCTGCACTTCCGCATCGATCAAAGTCATCCACTCCGGTCCGGTGTGACGAAGCTCGGCTTCAGCTTAGTTTGTTGCCACGGGTTTGTAAAAATACTTCTCTCCCATATCGAGCAGTTTACTTTGTTGCCTGCCAGCACCGTAGTCCATCTGACACCGCAACCCACTCCCTCGGTCGCTGCAACCGAAAGCGATGGAAAATCAATCGAGAAATTGCCCTTCACATGCAGCAGCAGCAGCAGCAGCCTTCACTAATCCTTCACCGGCAGCGGCTCAGCTTCGGGAGGGGTTTTATGTTTTCGCTTTTATTATGCGGCGAACGAACCTCATTTTACACTTCATGAAATATAAAACTAAGCTTTGCAGCAGCGGAAGTTTTCTTGGTGGCCTGCCGAAAATCCACATTTTTCTCCAAGAAGGTTTCCTGCAAGGGCTCGGATAGAGAAATATCGAGCTTAACCCGATATCCTTCTGAGGGCTTGAGTGTGTGCATCAAGAGCAGGGAGAACCGAGCCATGGAACATAAATATTCCCTTGGGAGCATGGTTTCAGTTTTGCCCCACCGTTTTTTTTTTCTCCCCAGAAGAACCTTCGTTGCAGAGCGCAATGCAGTGCATTCAGGACTGAAGCTGCACATCGCTTCAAGGTGGGAATGTGTTTTCTTGATTTTCCGGGCTTACTTCTGGTGTGAGGAGCTTCTTGAGCTTCCGATTACATGACATTTCGTGTGCTTGAATGCAAACGGTAGTACGATGGAAAATTGATGACTTTAAGCCCTACTGCACGATGCCAGTTTGTAATGCATCTCAGGTAACAAATCGATTACAAATCGTTGCAAGGAACCTCAGGAAAGGATGTCAACGTGGGAAATTTATTCATCAATTCTCTCTTGAAAAATAGCTGAAGAATTTTCCTAAAATTTAAGAAATTTGCTCCTAAATAAAAATACCAGCTTCAACTTAGCTTAATCAACTCGTTCAAGCTAACGATTAACACCCTTAATTCACTCACTCTGACTCAGTGTTGTTTTTTCCGTTTTGCTAAATGCCCGTGCCTCGTCCCGCCAGATAACGAACCCGGTACGAGCGCAAAAACGGAAATGATAATAAAAAAGATAACAATTTATATAAAATCACTTGGGCGGACAATTTCCCGCACGGATTTCCTGCGCTTTTTCCATGTGAAACGAGCGAATCGAAAAGCATCCTTAGATAACAAAACAAACATCGGTGCTGGCAGAAGGGGCAGGTCAGTGGAATAGAAATGATTGCCCCTTTTTCCACTCCAATTTTCCTTGATTTTCCCCTCTTCCCAGCTCGTAACAGAATCATGGTTGGCAATAGCCCTTCCGTTTAAGCATCTGGGTGGAAGTAAATGGTCCAAATGTGGCAGTGGTGTTGGTGACCAGCACAACCCATTACTGACACTCACCAGTAGAAGTAGTAGTTCTGGGTCACTTACCGAGCGGAGATTACTGTGTGACAATAAGTGGGGGGGGGGGGGGAAACCCGAGCGGATGGCATAAAGTGGATGGCAATCGAGACAAGGGAGCGAATATTTTTCTCTATCAACTGGTACGGATTATTTCATTGTTCCAGAAGCCATCACCAGGGTTTATCATGGGGCACATCCTGCCAACAGGGAAAAAATGGGGTGTGGAGAAATTCGGTTAGAGCTAGAGAGAGAGAGAGAGAGTTCTACCCTAACTCGTTCATTGTTTGGCGTTTGGGACATATCTTCCTCGCTTCATGAAAACCTCGCGTTCGTATGGAACAGAGCGAATCTCTATTAAACGACATTCCGACGATACGACAATGAAACGGATAACTCTAGCCAGCTTTCCAGCTGAAGCCAGCTTGATATCTAGATGCTGGGGCAGTTCTTTTTTTTCCCCCGCTCCGGATCGTTTTCATAGTTTTGTAAAGCGAACAACTGCTCTGTGGAAACGTTAAGCTCCCGAGCACTATTGGCCTGGTCCCCGTATCAAAACAAACGATATTGGAGGTCGTAAAACTAGAAGGAAAACGGTCATGGTCGTGGAAAAAAAGGGCACCATGCGCCATTAGTAGAACGAACCAGAAGGGATAAAGTTTTGGGAAAATCCTCGTTCGAAGGTAATTATCGTCTTGCGGTGATGAAAATCTTAAACGGAGATAAATTTGTGGAAAGTACGAGTTTCCTAGTGTGCTGCAGAATGTATTATTTGTTTCGCTTTAACTTGGTCCCCCTGTTTAACCTGATTGCAGTCTCGATGTGCGGGGGAAATCGCTCAACGATGCTCAACATTGGTCCGCGCCGCAGGTGTTCGGTCCACGTGCTCGTTACGTGATCGAAAGTGATCCAGCATATTTGGAATTGAACGTGAGTTGCCCTTCTCTCTTTCTCTCGCATTATGTTGTGTAAATATTACGAAACCCGAGTCCAATTGTGTGGAAAACTCGTTATCCCAATGCTCTTTCTTCTTTTTTTTTATTCTAACCCGGAAACAGGAAATTAAACGTCACGATCAGGGAATTTACCGTTGCCGGGTTGACTTCCAAAACAGCCAAACGCAAAGCTTCCGCTTCAATCTCACCGTGATTAGTAAGTACATTTGGGGTGTTTTAGTACGAACATTTACTAAACTATCCTTCAACAGCTAAAGAGCAACATGAATCTCTCGCTTACACATCTTTCCCATTTCTTCTTATTTTACGGGTACATTAAACTATGGCACACACCGCATTACAGTACCGCCATCGCAACCCGTAGTTCTAGATCGCTGGGGACGTATCATAAATAGTACAATAATAGGACCAAAGGAGGAAGGAGATGATATACTGCTGACGTGCCGGGTGGTTGGAGGTAATTTATGTTAATTTACTGTCTTCTCCTGGAGCAAAAGAAAAATCTCAACTTCGCTCTGTTTAAAGTACCAGTGTGCCAACTGTCGCACATGAATATTAGATTGTTCCTTTATGATGGGACTTAAATTTTAACTTTGTATTACGTATTTATGGTCCTCTCATTGTAAGTTATGTAACATTTCGAAATTAATTTATAGCTTTAAGTTTTACACTATGAATTTTTATCTTTCTACAGCGATTGAACTCTTTTATTTAACTCCATGATCTTAAACTTGCTTAAAGATAAAAAATAGCATGCGTTCGTTGTACTACTGTTAATCAATTGTCCCAGTGACTCTCAAGACTTCCAGATTCCAAATATTTATTCGTCTCTTCAAGTATTTAGAATTCTTTTGATGTTCCTTGCTCAACTCACTTTGATATCTCTAAATATTTAAAACATCTTGAGCAATCCATGTTTGAAGCATGTATGATTTGTTCGCTAAGTGGTTCAGAATCGCTTATTGTTTCTAAACATGTAGACATTTGTTGTATTGACTGAAGAAGACTGTTAAAAAAATCAAATTTGACAGGCTTTACACAGTCATTAGGTGGTGGTATATGTGACAACGGCCCCGGTCTTCACACGACAGGATCGGGGTTCAAATCTCATCTGGGTCGCTGCCCAATAGTGAGGACTGGCTGCCCAACCATGTAGTATCGATAAGTCTAGTAAGCCAGAAATGGCAGACATGACCTAAGAGGTCGTTAAGCCAAGAAAGAAGAAGATTTACTCTAGTAAGACTTTTTATAAGTTTTAACTACACTATTACCTAACAATAAAGGCCACAGAGCTACGCATTTTCGCCTGAAGTCCGCTTGGCTTTACATGATTCTTTGTTGAAATGATATTAGGTCTTATGATTAGGACTAACGGATGTTATTGATGATTATTATATGTTCCAGTATTTTTTTTTTTGTCAATTTTGCGTTTTACTCAATTTATTTAAATCTAAAAATTTTATGCCTGTCAGTATGGCCAGACCTTCCTTTATGAATAAATATTTTTTTCCTTAGTATTCCCGTAGACTTTGGAGAAATTTTTTATTGTAATTAAAGATTAAGTCACCTCGTATTCTTATTTTTATTCGATAATTGATATGACAACTACGAAAACTTACTGTCAATTTCTTCTTCTTCGGTGGCACTACAACCTCGAAAGGTCTCGGCCTGCCATTTCTGGCTTTCTGTGACTTAGTTTTACCCGTAGTAAAGTAGTCAGCCTTACGTACGGGGAGGCGGTCTGGATAGAATTTGAACCCCGGCCCTGCCGTGTGAAGACCGGCGCCGCTGTCGCCTCGGCCACCGGACCGCTCCAACTGTAAATTTACCAAGGATTAAACAACACTCATCTCTCGTTCAAACCTGCACCAAAAGCACAAGCAAACGAATAACTTTAATTGACTCCAGAAAGAACCGCGTGATAGAGCAGGAAGTCAAAATAGTAAAAAGGCCAAAAATAAAACTACCCAACGGCAAAAGCAAATCTGCTTTATTCTCCCCATCCCATTTTTTATTTTGGTTTCATTCACCCTTCAAACTCAAACATAAAAATTGTGAACAAACAGTACAGAAAACAAAAAAAAAATCACAGTGAAAAGTTGATCTGGCACCAGCGAACCCCCCTGGCGGGCGGTGTTCGCAGCAGCAGCGAGCGTCATTCGAGCGTACTTAAAAGTTTAAAGTCGACTGCAGATGTTTCACGGTCTGGCAAGCTTTGCTAGCCCTGATATTTGTTTGGTCTATTATTTCAGACCCTGGCAATGCAATGGTGAGAAAAATGGTTTGTTGCCTTACTGGCTGAAGGGCGGTGGGAGGGGGTGTTGAGGGAAAAAATCGGAAGGAAAATCCTTCTGGGTACCATTTGAATGGAATGGGGAGTAAGTTCACCAGTAACTAGAAAGCTATAGAGCACACACTTTTAGTTTGTCAGTGTGCCAATCGAGTTTTGATGTCGGGAAATTGCTTCCGAAAGGTGGTCGAATTTTAACACACGTTTTTTTTAAGTTAAGCCAAAAACTGACTTGAGACTACACGTACAGAAGCATCATAACTTTAAATGACTTAAAACGTTAGCAATCTTTTCTCGGTCGGGAAAAACTTTCTCACCGCGCACACCTACGGAGAAGAAGCGCTTCGAAAAGTCCTAATAGTTCAAGCGAAAGGAACCGACGGTTGGTTTGGTAGAAATGCTGCTCCAACCCACGTACACGTACGCAACTCTCAAGCTAACGATTTTATAATTCTATTGAAAGGCAAAAGCTTTTGCATCCAACCGAACAGATAATGCCGACCGAGGCGACCGAGGGCTCATCCGAGCGGTGTATGTTCTTCGTCGGAAGGAAATGTGAATTTAAACGGTGCAATGGATTTGCATACAAATTCAACATTGATTGAATAGCAAAGCGAAGAGAGCGTGTGCCGAAGCAAAAGCAGAAGCAAGCAAAAAATTCCAGGTTCACTAAAGTGGAAAACGGGTGCTGACGTAGAAAGAATTTTCATTTTCTCCTTCGCTTTGGAAGTTCTTGTTGGGTAAGAGAGGACAACTTTCTAGCAGAAGCAGATTTTTTTACCAAAAAAACAGAAAAAAAGAAGAGATAAAAAAGGAAAAAACTTATCAAGTTTTACTTAAAATCTAAAAATACAAATAAAAACACATTTAGCAAAGACAAGAACCACTTCCACTTCCATCTTCATTAATGCTCCTTCAGCAGTGTGTGTGTGTGTGTGTGTGTGTTTGATTTTAATTGATTTTTTTGTTGTCTTCCTTCATCTATACAAAAGTAGTTTTTTCCGTACAGCATTTGTTTCAAGTAGTATCTCTCTCATTTCTCCTATTTTCTCCCTCTTTCTATCTCCATCTCACCCGATCCGGCCCGCTTCAGGCAGACCGCAGCCCGATGTGCTCTGGTTCATCAACGATAATCTAGTGGATAATCAGATCGAACAGAACACCGGAAACATTATCGAAAATCGTCTGCTCTGGACATCCGTCCAGCGGCACCATCTGCACTCGGTCTTCACCTGCCAGGCATCGAACACGAAGCTGATGCAGCCCCGCACGAGCAAGTTTGTGCTCGATATGTACCGTAAGTGTTTTTGCAAAACCGACACCCTGATGCAACGGACAGGAAGATCCGAGACGGTTTCCGGAGTAGCGAATCCGGAAGAAGAAGTAAACGGGGAAACGGAAACGGAGCTATCACATTTTGTTCACAATTTTGCTCGCATGATTGAATGCTGTACGTAGAGATACAGGTTCATTTGCAATCGGAAATCTTCAATGACGCTTACCGATGGGGATGCTATTTTCTGAGAAGTTTTGCTTGGAAGATTGACGATGTCCCAAAGGACGCTTTGAGTTATTCCTTTCATAATAAAACTATTTATAGCTAAACGTTTTATTAATTCATCTATGGATAAGCATCTGTGGACGGTTAAACGAATGCCCACGGATAATCCGTCCTGGAACCGAGCAAAATCGGTGGAATAGTATACAATAGGTGATTTGAAATGTGAGCTATAAAAAAGCTTATTAACTGTTAAAACTAAAGTTTCCAAATCAATAGAAAAGTCACCATTTGCATCTTATTTTTGTAAACTAATTAATAAATTTCAATGAAAATTCTGAAAATGATAATAATCGGAGAAAAACAATTCTCTTTAATAATCGATGTTGACATGTTAAAATCCACGGATGATCCACTCAGAAGATCCGGGCGAAATGAGCGAGGCGAAATAGTAAACAACCTCCAAGTGAATACTAGAACGAACTTACTAAAATTTTAAGCTTATTTTCGAGCAACCGCTGAGTAGCTTTATCGGCCTTCTGTAAAGGTCGAACAGTATAAACAAAACGCTTAAATCACAACAACATTCATCTAAACCACTTTCCGAAGCAAGCAATTTCTCATTCCGTCCGTGGTGCGTCCATTTATACAGAAAATTAAACATCCGTTTGGGGCCTTCGCAAACAAAATGGCTCAAATCCTGTCTTATCGTAACCAAACACACACACACGCACACACACACCCAAGAGCTCTCTCTCTCTCCCTCTCTCGCAACTGCCCCGAAAACTTCACTAACCGCAAAATGCTTTCCATTTTCCGCACGACGCCCACACCCCGGCCAGTAAAACCGTTGGTGGTGAACATTCTGAACGCAACGGAATCGCTTGCCGCCCACAAAGAGTACCAGATCGTCTGTCAGTCAACTGGGGCGCGCCCGAACGCGGTCATCCAGTGGACGAAGGGCAAGAAGACGCTGAAGCGCGTCAAGGAGCACTCGATCCGCAACACCACCTACTCGGTGCTGACGTTCGTGCCAACGGTCGAGGACGATGGGCGGCTGTTGGGATGCCGGGCCCAGAACCCGAAGGTGGCCGGCCTGTTCCTAGAACACTTCCAAAACATCAGCGTACACTGTGAGTATACGCAGCTTAAAGACATCCGTTTCGGTTTATCTGAGTGAAGAATATGTATGTGTGTGTGTCTGTTTCTTTGATGAATCTGCCCAGATCCGCCGGTAGTTGTGCTGCAGCTCGGTTCCACACTCGCTATGGACGACATCAAGGAGGGTGACGACATCTACTTCGAGTGCAAGATACAATCCAATCCGTCATGGCGAAGGTTAACCTGGTTACACAATGTAAGTACTGCCGAAAATTGCCCGCCTTGTGGCTGAGGCATTCCAGTGCTCTGCCAAACAGTGCAACCCTATGTTTGATGACAAACGTTGCATTCCTTGCACCGCAATAGCTTCCATTTCAATTGCTGCTCCAGCACGTGGTGGCATTACCGGGCAAGAAAAGCGGCAATACGGCGATTCCTTGGAATTATGGTTATTATACTGTTCGATCACGTACGCCGCATCATTTAGCTTTGCAGTACGTACAATAGTACGCTCTCGGGTTGGGAACGGAATTCCTTTACAGACATTCAAACAGAATTCCGTTGTACATGTGGTTCTCTAGCTCAGAATCATCGTGCCATCACGATCAACCTCATCATCATCATCGTCATCATTCTCCTCATCGCAAAAGAAAACTCCCCCCGCGGAATGTTCCGAGAAAGGAAATGCTCTGTCCCAACAATCCGGTCGGTTCGGTCCCAATGCGCGACAACCTCAATTACATCAAATTTGCATAAATTTAGCCGACGAAACACTGTTCGGTCTGGTACACTAAAATGATTCCGCCTTCTGTCAATAACCACAAACTCCCTCCCCCCCGAGATGGGTGATTTGTATCCGTCCTCCGCACAATAGTGCTCCAGAGAGGATGTTGGGGGTTTCACGAGTGCCAGCGAGCTCTCAATTAGACTCGCTACCGTGCCAGTGTATTGCATTTACCGAAAACCACCCGAGTTGACTAATTTGCTCCGATATAGTTTCATCCTCAAACAACCAATAACCTCGCACGCTTCGAGGTCTAGTCGATGGCTGTTGATATTGATGAACCCCTCGCTCACCAATCATGATTTTACGACGTTCTCTGTTTAATCAATTTCATCGGCAGGGAGTGCAGCTACCTCAGAACTCGTCCTCGACGAAAATTGTACGCTCGAACCAGAGTCTGGTCATACAGAAGGTGACGCGGTACTCGAGCGGTTCGTACCAGTGCGGCGCACTCAACTCCGAGGGCGAAACGCTCAGCAATGAGATCGTGCTCAACATCAAATGTAAGTTGGGTTGATTCAGGGGGTAATTTGTCAGACTAAAATTTCATGAATTGTTCAGATAAAATTTGCCCATTTCCTATTACTTTTACTAACTGATCCGAATTGAATTGTTCGTTTTTTCTCTTAGAAATAAACAATGAGTCACAATTAATGGTAATTTTGATTTTCATTTTCCGACTTTTTCTCTACCCCTTAAAGATGTTCCTCTCTGTGCTACGGACAAGATCATTAGCATCGGTGTGTCACTGGACGAAACAATCACCGTTAGTTGCGATATAATCACGCATCCACTGGCCAGGTAGGGATAAGCCAGGAAGGAAGGAAGCAGTTCCAGAAGGAGCAAAATTCCGAACGCCTCCCTTCCTCTTCTCGATATCCACACCCAACAACACCTTACACACACCATTCTCATTTGTCTCCCATCCATTCTCTCTCTCTCGCTCTCTCCCACTCATTAGCAAGTTTTACTGGCGGTTCGAAAACTCGGAAGAGGTGCTGGAAATCGAGCAGCATCGATTTTCCAGCAACGGTTCATCGAGCCAGCTGCACTACACGCCGGCCAGCGAACAGGACTACGGTACGCTGTCCTGCTGGGGCACGAACGAGATCGGCACCATGGCGGAACCGTGCATTTTCCACCTGATTGCCGCCGGTACGGATGCAAGCACTTATTTCTGGTTTGCCTCGGTTGTTTGCCGGGTTCCCCGTTCCTATTTTTTCCCCCTCCCCAACGACGCTTTTGTTCGATTGTATGTGTGTGCGTGTGTACTCCTCACTAGCGAGCACCAGTTTGCATCTCATGAATAATGGAGGAAAATTGCAGCTCGTGTTTGTCTGTTCTTTCTGGGTTTTTTTTATTATAACGCAACCGACTGCGATGCGAGCTTGATTGGCCTCATTTTCCGGGATGAGAAGAATTAAAAGAGGGAGAGAAAAAAAAAACAAGCATTACGAGAAATTTATGTTGTTCTCATCATGCAAATTGCATGATAATTCTGCTTACTGCTTTCATGCTGGATACATGCTGGATCATTTCGTCACAGGGCTGCCCACCTCGGTCATCAACTGTTCGTGGCGTAACTTCACCAACTCGTTCGAGGTTAACTGCCACCAGGGCTATGATGGTGGGTTGAAGCAATCGTTCGTCCTAGAGATGCTGTCGAGCCGATATCCGGGACATAGGTGAGGACCATTTCCAGGAGAAAAAGGAAACTTCTCCAAGTGTCCTGACATTGGAACTCTCTCCACAGCATCAATCTCACCAACTCGGAGGAACCCATCTTCAGCATCACCTCCTTTGACCAGCTCCGCCAACAACTCCCGACCGGTGGCCACCGCTCGCCGGACTCACTCAAGCTGTACGTGTACTCGATCAACCAGAAAGGTCACAGTCCGCGTATCTTCATAGCCGATCTGTTCCTGCCGGCCACCCTGGAAGATCCCGCACCGACCCATGACCCCAAGTCCACCCTGCTGACGCCGATCCTGATCGGGCTGTTCCTAACCATCGTACTGATCATCGTCATCATCATCGTTAGAATTTATCTGAAATCGAAAAGACTTAAACAAAATATTAATAAAGAAAAGCGATACACGGAAGAGTCGAAAAACACGCTGCTGCTGGTCGACATATCGAAGGTATGTAAGGCTTCCTTATCTGCTTAAAGTTTCGTGGATAAGTTTGCCGTGAAAACTTTCTGTCTTTTTTTCTTCGTTTATTTCCCAACGCTAGAAGGACAAACCCACGAAAACCACCAAATGGATGAACAACGTTGGGAGCAGCATCAAAACGAAAACCAAGGTCGAAACTATCGACGACGAGCAGGATCCCGATCTGATACCGGTAAGCTTACGACGGTTGAGTTTTCCAACTTTCTCCCTTCTGTTGAGGTTAGGAGTGTGTGGAGTTTTAACAGCGGGCAAAACCCTGTCAAGCACTGCCACGGGCTACGATATCGGTTTGACAAGGAGAAGTTTCCCAAAGAACCATTCATGTGTTGTCATGTTTTGTTTTCTGTGCTCCGTATCCACCTGCAGTATCCACGACTGACGGACATACACCAGGAGGAGCTGATTCCGATCAACTCGTCCGGTTCCGCATTTGCCATCAAGCAGCACACGGTTGCGCATTCGCCGCTGGAGGGCGAACCGGACAAGGCCGGTCGGGATAAGGGCCCGGATCGGTTTTACCATCAGCAGGTCAACCATCACGCCCATCAGCCCATCATCGTTGCGTCCGGCAGCTCGTACCGGGACGAGGAGATCTCCGAGGCGGAAATCAACCTGAAAGGAATTGAAGACTTCCTAATGACAAACCGAGTGCCGGAAAGCTGTGTGTGATATCGATCGAATCGCCAAAGCGATGAACTCGGTGAGGTTCTCTCCTTCACGCTCCCCTTTTCGGATGGTCAGGTCACAGTGGGTGCGCAAAAAAATCTACGCTGCTGCTGTTCCTGTGTGTCGTCTTTGTACGATCAGGATTGGATTGATTCAATTTGTGCTGTCCATCATTCGTACAAGGGGGTTTTTCTTTTGGTTTCACAAAAGTTGCTCAATTCGTACACGTCGTGAGTGGTGGAGAAGGAAGCAACAGCAAAAACAAGCTTCCCGAAGTTACTTCTGGCCAACTCATGGCAGTGCATTAAATCAAAAAGTTAGTTTTTGTTTCTTCCACTTTCATTCGCTCTGCTAAAAAGGAAATGGAAAATTGAAGTGTGCTGGGTACAAAGTAAAAGCTCGCTTTCTTCTGTTGCTCCACTTTCTTAAACAAGAAGAGGGGGAAAACAAAAATACACAATTCATTGGGCGAAATTTCTTTTTAATTTTAAAGCTGTACAAATCTGACCGGATGAAGCTGTTGGAATAGGGAGTTGTAAAAATAGTTCGGGCCCGGTGGGCTATCAGAACTTCAAGTAGTAGCCCGTCGTGGCCCAAGCTCAGCTACAGTAAGCGATACATAATACTTAATCTTGGACCCTTTCAATGTAAAAAAAAAACAAAGCGCAAACGCAAAGCAAAAAACCAAAAACTATATTACAAGTAAGCAAAGCAAGCTGACCGAATGCAAGCCGCATCACCGAACTCGAACGCAACGAAACGGAAGCTTGAGCGGGAGAGAAAGTTTCTCGCCCAAGGGGCAAAAAAAAACCCCTCTTGATGGGTTGAGTAAGGAGCGTGTAGTTAATAATCGAAAACAAAAAGCTCTATTCAATATGGACGTGTACCTTAAACTAGGATCGAATCGTTAATCGAACGGTGGAGTGTTTAACTGTACTGCTGCTCGGGCGAGAGCATTATTATTATTGTCGATTGATTGATCCATTACGTTTACTTTTATTGGTCATATTCTAAATATTATTATTGTAATAAACGACAAAAAAAACACTCACACACGGTAAGTGACATTGTTTGTATAATAAAGAATTTTTCAATAAAAAAGAGGTAAAATATGGCTAATTTTTTTATGAAAAACATTATAGTTGAAGGATATTTGAAGGAACTATGGAGGGTAGTTAAGACAATCATTTTTTTAGTTAAGTCGACTAACACTTTTACTTTATCCCATGCTTAAATTCTTCTTTATTAAATGTTTATTAAATTTCCTAACAAAAAGGATCATAATTCCCAATCCATTTAAGCAGGTTTCTCCACCTGAACCGATTCATGCATAAAACACAACCCCATAAATTATCGATCGACAGCTTGAAGGTAAGTGTTCAACGAGCAACGTGCAAAAAACACCCAAGCATGGCAGTGTCGTCCCAACGCTTACCAATCTTTTCCGAAAGTTCAAACGCCCGGAAAGTTTCTTAATGTGAACCCCGGGATCGGGGTTTTTTTTGTGTCTTTACCCAATCATCTCTTCCGGCACACCAATTTTGTGGGGTTTGATCGGGGAAGCGACCAACAAAACCCTTTTCTCTTCGAATTCACTTTCCCGAGATCCCTTTTTTTGCTCAATTTTTCCTTCCATTTTGGCTTGTTCTATAAAGTGGAGGACGGTTTGCTGCTGCTGGTTGTAACCTCAAAAAGGTTGGCCATGTTCTGGAGACAGAAAACACAATCCCTACTCATCTTACCTGTTGAACCTGTTGATTGTCTAGCACCCGGGGGAAAAAAGGAGGGTGAAAGCGAAAATAAGGGATGTCCATTGGATCACGTTAAGGGGTTATTTGTTTCATTTCGTTCGCCGGGTACATGGCATCCCGGGTTCGATATGTAAACAATTCTGCTGCGGCCACATTTATTGTGAAATGAGATAGCGTCTTTGCGGGATGAAGGAAGTAGAACCTCAATTATATAAATCATCATGCGAAGATGAGATAAAAATGGGCGGCCTTTACAAGATACTTAGCGAGTGATCGGAAGGTTAAACTAGGTTATCGAAAGTGTTGGGTTTTATCTTCACTCTTGAGAGTCTTTGTGAGACCTTCATTGTGGAAAAAATCCTGTTACTTCGTGGAAAATTTGGGAACTATATTTACATGAATTTACTTCCTGGAAACATCCAATATACAACTCCATGGTGTCAGCTCCTGTTATCGATAAAGCATCCATTTGACTCTATAAATATACTATCAATATCGTCTTACAATTTCAAAATTCTAAGAATTTGGAGAATCCTTTTGGACAATTTCATATTAAAGCTAAAGCATCCAGATGCTCCATAGAGCCAAGCAAAGTATCACACATTAGTCTAACCTGCCTGGTTTGGTATCTTCACCAAAGGTTCACCAATCGGAAAGAGCAAATGGATAAGAAGAGTAAATAGTGTCCGAAAAAGGTGCCATAATGTCCTTCCCCATCACACCTCTATTACCATACATCGAGGTTACCCATCTCAGCCTAGCAATGGAAATGTTGTGGGATGTACACAAATGCTGTTGGTGATATTGAAGGAACAAACAGCCAGCCACTAGCCAACCCACTGTGTTCATCCACAATCAACACTATCACTGCCCCGGAAGCGGCAGCAGTCATATTCACATCCTGCAGGAACGTTCGGTGGGCGAAAAACGATGGGCAAATATTTGGCCGAACCATCGTTCCATCCCGAATGACCCGATGGCAAACAATCTACCCAGATCTGCCCATCGGATCTGCCCCAGAATTTAATTCAGCATGCTTGTTTTTTTTGTGCTGGGCTGATGGCTAACATTTAGGGATCGCCCTTAAGTGCTAGCTTGAGGGGGTTGTGAAAATCAATGCTTGGCTGGGTGAGTAGGTGAGAGTGAGAGAGTGATAGTTTCTTTCTCCTTTCAGCACATGATGTTGATTGAAAAAGGCTCGCATTGCTTGCTACTATTCATCAAATAAACAAGATTTGGTGGAACTTATATTTGACAGGTTGAAGAATAAAAGCTATGATAAGGTGAACAAATAAAATAAGTAAATAAAATATAAAATACAGAAGATAAAATAAAAAAAGAAGAAACATAATTCATTTCACAAAAATTTAAATCAATTTTTAGCAAGTCAAAGAATGCTGCTACATCAGTCAATAATCACTATTCAGTATCAGTATCTGACTCCGGGCATTCCTAGGCTCTTCAAACCCTTATCTTGAGTCCAATATCCAAAGTCTGAGATCTGCAAATTCAAATGAAGCAGGGATACTGAATCCCAGATCGGAGGATGAACAAATCTGATCTTTGATTTTTGATCTTGGTGGATCTTGGATCTCGAATCTGTAATCTTGAATCTCGAATCTCGGATCTTGGATCTTCTACCTCGGATATTGGTGAGCAAATCAAAACTCAAAGGAAGAAGATATAACGGAACTCAGTTCTTGGATCCTGAATGCCAAACTCTTAATTGCTTAAACTTAGGTATTTTTGTAATATCTCATAGTGAAACGCTTTAGCACTACTA
The DNA here is from genome assembly GCF_013141755.1 of Anopheles stephensi. Classification (NCBI taxonomy): domain Eukaryota; kingdom Metazoa; phylum Arthropoda; class Insecta; order Diptera; family Culicidae; genus Anopheles; species Anopheles stephensi. Next base: position 79,804,127 of record NC_050203.1, on the reverse strand, counting down.
CAATCACTACGTACGTCATCTATCTTTCTATATGTATGTCCCTACCCACATATCCCATCCTTGCCCATGTGCTAAATATTCCTCACCACGATGAGCAACGGTTGATCCTTTTTTACACCTGACCTGGCCTGAAACACCTTCCCGACCACTTTCACATTCACTGCAACGTGTTCGGAACGCGTGTCGATTCTACGACTGAACTAGCGCCACGCTCTACCCCACGCCACCCAATCGCCACGAGGCGCGAAATCAGCACACGAAATGTTTAATGCATGATGTATGCTTAATGTACAACACCTGCCACCACGTATGACGTCACGCGGGCCGTCCCAATTCACGGCAGCCAGTGCTGCAGCACATTGAAAGCCGAGGCGTCTGATATAAATTCATAATGAAGTCAATCTGCCGAGCTTTCACACGCATCGGGGTCACTCTGGATCTGATAACTTCTTCCTAGTTGGCCGGGGTGGATAGGCGCCATAGAGTGCATCGAAGCATGACGCTTTTGATTAGCAGTGTGGTACATCAGGTCCACGGCCCAACCAACTACGCTTGATATTGTGCGCTAGTTTGAAATCGTTCGACTTCGAGGGGAGGGAGAGAGAGAGTGAGAGTGTTTTAGCATTCGCACGTTTTCGCACGAGCGACGCTTTCAAGGCACGTAGCCCCGTCGTTTCCATTCGCAACGAAAACCCAATTCGCCACCATCATCGGGGGTATCTGGTTGGCAGGATCAAACGCCAACAACGCGTTTTTGTCGCTTGTTTTCCTTTCGGTTGAAATGTAATCGCATAAACGAATATCTACCCCGTCACACATGAAAGAGATTAATTATTCCGTCTGTAGATGAGCGCGCACATTATCTCGTAATGACATTTACCACCCCAGCCACAGTTGAGTTTTGGCCGCGTGTTAGTTAAGGCGCGTCAGAACAGATCTAACCTGGTCACCTTCCGATTGGGAGGGTGCTGTTACACCATACGTCGTAAGATAGTGGAGTGAATCCGATCTCGGAGGCGGTTCGAAAGATGATGAATGGGTAAAGCTTGACTTTAATTACCAGCCAAGATATGATTAGCCTCGATAGAGTGCAGCGAGAGGCGAGTCGTGGTGGCGTAGCGCATGTGAACGACGGTGGAATTGTGATTTGTATTATTTTATTGCGAAAGCTGGTCCGAGCGGGCTTGGATGGTTTTCCAATGTTCTAGCATAAGATATGTGATCCTGTAGCAACTTATACCGACACTATAGTCCATTAAATGAAGCAAAATTCTGCAAACCAACCTGTACTAATAGAGGTGAAGTAATGCGAGATTATCACACAGTCATCCGAACATTTCGTGATCCATAATTGATGATGCTACCAAGGAAAACTAGAGCGGTAAAAAAACGGTAATAGCAAAACCCTCTGTAATGCTACAAACATCGAATCATTGCCGAACAACGCCTTTTTCGCCCGTTTGCTGATGCAATCAATTATTCCTGGCGCCAGACAAATGATAGACCACGGATGTAACCGTACACCATCCATAACCATCGATGAACCACCCGTGCCACGAAATCCAATCAGAACAACAAATCGAGATATTTTCTCTTGCACCGGTCGTACTCGCTCTTAATAAATCTTTCGCACGCTTTTTTCCCCCACAAAACACCAGGCGTCTCCATCGCTCGCGCGTTCCGTTCGCCACACAGCACCAGGCGTCTCCATCGTATCATTACTTGGCTCGGGGCGACGAGCTGCCTTTCAAACAAAAGCGCAAGGTAGATGATTTCCTTTGGCCGGATCGTTTCCGGTATCTGGTATCGGTACTCGGAAGCATCCACCAGCCAGTGCGCTGATTGGGAGGAAGCATATTGGGAGTTCGGATGGTGGTAATATAATTCCCCGAAGAGAACTTCCGCCGAAACCAATATCGTCGTCGAACAAACCGGAACCGATTGCCATGCGAAGTAAACAGTGTGATTGTGGGGAAATGAATACCGTTTACAATGGGGAAAAACAGGATGCGATGAAAAAGTGGCTGAGAGCACGTGGCCCCGAGCAAAAGGTATCATAATCGGGAAGCGTGTCTGTTTGTATAAAAAAAGCTTTTAGTCATTTTTATTGGAAGTTTCGGTCGTGGTGTTATAAACACTAGCTCTCAAAGCTTCCTGACTGCCATTGAGTCTGATTAGTTTGTTGGTTCAACACAAAATTTGTTTAAAAAAACTCCATGTAATTAGAGAAAAATCACCCTATGAAAACAATCGCTTCCATAGAGCGCCATGATAACAATGCATCCTGTCATGTTCCCTTGCTCAAAAAGTAATGATAATGCCCGCTAACAATAAAGCAATTTTCCCTTATTGTTCTGTTTCGATCCCGTACAACACACCACCTAACGATCATTTTCCAACCAAATTTCGATTCTCGGTTGAAAGTGGCCCACCACCATGCTACGTTCGTACATTCCACATACCATTGTGCTTCGTGTGAACCACTTTCATCCGATTGACATTAACACCCATATTGAAAAATCGTTAGTTGACCTTTGCCGCCACCACTGAGAGTGTGTAAGTGTGGGTAGTTGTGAGTTCTGGTACGTGCACAAAACCTTTTACCGCAACGTGACTCTAGCTTATGGTGAATAGAATGGACGTGTGCTTAGTTCAGAGAGCAGTTGTGCTTTTACTCTCTGCAGTTGGCAGATTGAAAGTGGGATTGAACATGGGTTTTTCTGTTACTATTGAACATATTTTTGAGTTTAAGATATTAAACAGTGTTTTTTTATTCAGCGCTGTTAAAAAATCAACCAAAATTTCATGAAGATATCACTGATTAACACACGATATACTTAACACCGTGCGACATTTATTGAAATTAAAACCCAAGATATGGGAAAAGTTTGTTTCCCCACTTTTGCCCATGCTAATCACATAAATAATGGTTTCAGAATGGCTTTTCTGATCTAAAGCCTCTGAACGACGCGTCATGCATTTGGCCATTCCGCTTCTAAACTTTGTCAATTTTCTCACGAACCAGTTGTGTGATTAATCATTCGCGTATCATGCTGCTCTAGAATGCTATGGAGAGCGTTGATGACAACAGTGAAAACTTGCCCCGGAAGGATAAAAATAATATTTATCGCTGCAAGAATGTTCATTATGACGGCTGGGCAGTGAGAGAATATTGTGTTTTAGAATGTGTCGTAAATTATTCTGATGGCCTGTTGAATGCTTCGAGGGCAATAATGAACACTTCTAGAGGTTTTCAAGAAGGACTGCTTGTTAAGTACTTTATAAACAATTTTGGAAGGAATTTCTCAAATTATTTCAAGAAGCAGGCAGATATAATCCTTTTGAAATGTTTCTCAAGTTACACGACGGGCTAAAAGCTCTAAGGAATATTGGATTGTAAAGTGCAATGCCTTATCTATAAGCAAGACTAATCGATTAGATTATACCTTTGGGAAATGAATATTTCCTTCAACTTTTGTCACCATTACCAACCCATTTCTTGAACGTATCAATTAATTTTCTACTCTATCCTGTCGATGACGCCCCTGCAGCAACGCACAACAATGTGTTTCATCAACTAGAAATTAATTTGCTTCCAGCCAGCACCGAACCATATCTCGTACGATCAACAATCGGCACAAACGCATAACTTCTCATCTGTCTACACCTGTCATCTGTCTGGCCGTTCATCTGATATCTCGGCCGAACGGCAACCTGAGAACTCCCATTTGTCCTTTGACAGAATTGCTAACTAATGCTACATTTAATTCAAACCTCTCGCTCTCTCCTCTCTCTCTCTCTTGGAAGACAAATCTATCAATGCTGACCTTTTCGTAAACGTATTTAGCATCTCTGATGCCGAGCTGTACGTATGTCACTGGCTGCCCCGAAACCCCTTTGAGGGCTGTGTGCAATAAGACAACTCATCCACAAATAACCTTTCTCGCACATAATTCATCCGTACACGTTCGTAGTTTGGTCCGTGTGCAGATTGCAGCACAGCAGATTAATCTACCGAACCGTGGGGGGAGGGGGGGTTGGTTGTGCCCGGTGTGCACATTCAATTTCCTTGTCGTAGGTTGAGATTATCTTTGATTTATGTGCCATATGCAACGATCATGATTCATGCTTCGGTTCGGTTATTAAGGATGTAAGATTGATGGTGAAGCGGCTCCGAGCTGAATCTGATGCTTAAATTAAAGCTGCAAATAAACCGAATCGGGATGGGTGCTGGATTTTAAAATAAAAATATATACTTACTTATCCTTTTAATAACAAAAATCATTACGATGAGCTTTTTCCCATTTTCATTCCTGCATCCGTTTCTCTTTTTATGAAGAAGCTGCTCGTACTCACTTCTTCAAGCATTTCATTTTTCCCACTCAGCAGAAACTTGATCTTACAAGTGAACTCTCCTTCAAAAACTACCTCTGAAAGAGTTTCTTTTTGGAACACACACACAAAAGTCGACTCCATCTCTTGAACCAAACCATTTCACAGCCATCAAATGCTCACAAACAATATACGATTGCCTGAGTATGAAACTGCTCTGCTTCAGTTTTTGGGGAGAACTTTGGCTCGTTTAGTTACCTTGGACTTGAGCAAAAGTTCATGTCACGTTGCATGACTCTTCCGCTGAGTAGCTCACGGTGATGGGCCAAAACTTCGGCGTCGGTTTCTGATACGGACCTTGCCAAGTGCTGTCGAGACTGTTCGAGAAAAAGTTTTTCGTACTATCGATTTCAAGGGTGTTCGTTTTATTTGTCTGGGTTTTCTGGATCTCTGTCATTTCTGTTAATTTTTTTTTTTGTTATAATTATTTATATATTGTTTTTTCTGTCAACTATCAATCTTATACATCATCTTCAATATTCAAATATTAATTTAAAATATTTATGAGTAGGTAAACAATATCAGTGTTCATGCATAATTAAATGGAAGGAAAGGTTTATATAATCCTCGGTCATCGATCCTTCGTCTAGTGCTTATAGAAGATTCTGATCAACTTCTAGAGAAATTCAAGATTATACAAGAGTTCTATCAGAAATCAGGCCTAGAGTGAATACTGCTCACAGGCCATAAGTTTAACTTGAAGTCGATCTCGACAGTCAGCGGTCCTCCTTCGTTGTGCTCTTCGGGCTGCTCATAGAAGATTCTCATCAGCTTCTAGAGCATTTAAATGTCGTTTAAGAGTTCTGACAGGAATCAATATCAATATCTCCAACTTCTAAGCTCGGTGATGGCATTTACTCTGCAAACATTAGTTGCACTATTCGAATTAAAAACAAATATCGAAACCAAACTTACCTTAACAAGACGTTCAAATATACTACATTTAAATTTGTTTATGCTCTCTCAATATAAGTTTGCCATTTCCATTTGACACTATCCACTCTGACAACGATTGTATCAATTTCCTGCCACGAAAAGTACTCTAGCGAATCAAGATCTCACCTGTCGTCAGGCACAGGCTCAAACAGTTCCGCAAACACGTGCACCGACATCGACTTCTGTTCTACGATCCTGTTTCGGCTATTCGTCCTATCAATCAACTACAAATCGACAGCTCACCAACGATCCTGGAAACGAATTTGGCAATGGCGATGCATTGAACGGAATGTTTTACCACACCTGGTGGAATCCCGAGTAAAAGCGTGTCTGACTACATTTTCAATTTCCATCGACAAATCCACCAATCACAAATACGAAGCCGCGATTCCTGTCTTTGTTGGAAAAATGTTTCAATCAAACTTGTTTACATACGCTACTTCAAGCTGACAGCTCTAGTGTTGAGGTGAGTCAAAATCGACTGTGCCATTGTGAGATGAATTGAAGGATGACGGAAATCGATACCTTACTTTGCTGTAACTACAACTCAACCTTACCTTCCCGATGGCTTTCGGATGCACCGGACAGTAAAGATAAGAATTGCAATCTCACATGCAACATCACACCACCTGGCCGGGTGCATTTGTTGTTGACAGCTTTTGCAGTGTCGTAGCGCCCACGTGGCACGCTTTGGGCGAATGGCTTACCTATTTTGTCAACATATATGTTTCATTCTTCCTCATTGCCTTCGGGGTGTGGGCCAGGATGCTTCGTGTTGGTAACGTGTGCATAGTTTTATCACAACTGAAATGTGTGTGTGTGTGTGTGTGTGTGTGGAAACCAGTTTTTGCTTGTAGCGTTGTACCACTACATAAAAGGGCGCGTTTGTGCGTGTGTCTGATTCCCCAACGGGGGGATTGTACCATGTGAGAGAAAATGTGAAAATTTCTGACTGTACCATTCGTATCACATTACACCAGATAGCCGTTGGTCAAAATCAAACATGGTACGGTGTGTGTGTCTGGTTTGGACCAACCGTTTTGGACGATCCGGTTGTTTTACATGTGCCGTGTGGGTTTGTACGGTTACATACGCGCGATTCTACTGTGATACGTGTTTCGGAAAGGTAAGGACGCACTGTACGTGCTCAGCCTCCGATGTCTATTATATTCTTCTAGCTGCCAGCTATGCGCACGCTTCCTTACCGTTGGACCTTGTTCTACAGCTTCCGGATGAAGCTACAAAAACAAACTTCCAGCGCAACAGTAATGTAACGGATCTAGGCAATGTTATGTTTGAGTTGCGGTTAGAGAAGCCGACAGAAACCCCCTCCGGATAGCTTTGCTGTGGCTCCGAGCGTCGGTTAATTAGTGTGGCTTACAGGGTAGCTTGTTGTAAGCTGGGTAGCTGGGGCTTGTAGCTAAAATGGGCCAGATCAATGTCACACTTCAGACATTTTCTATCGGTGGTAATAAAAGCGGTTTGAAGTTGTGGTGAAGAAAAAGTGATATTCAAAAACTCACCCAATTAAGTGAAACTAATTAAATGAAGTGCTTATTTTATTAAACGAAGCTAAATAAACTCAACTCATTCGTTGCGTCGCTTTCTCACCTTCCATTAATCATCACCCAATTGCACCTCGATTCAATGCACGTCAAACGGGAAAGAGGAAATGAAAGATGAAAAAGGAAACTGCATGCCCAAGCAATGAAGCAAAGTGTAAATTGTGATGCGGACCACTTTATTTGTCGCTTCCTTTATTTGGCCAGCATAATGTTCGCCATCATGAATCACGCTCAATACACGCGGAAGCGTTTGTTCAAACAGTGTGATAAACAATCCCAAATTGTTATGATGGGTGGAAGTAGGCCTTTTTATTTGTTTTTCTCTTACTTTAAGAGAACTTTTCAATTAAATTCAATTCAAATTTAATGAAGCCTTTTTTGAGAGAACGGTAAGACTCTCACGCAGTAGAGTAAAGGTGTCAAGAAAGTTTAAGCTCAGCTTAAACCGCCGTCCGACATTATCTCATCACTTCATTACGAGGATTACCGAGGTTTTTTATTAAATCTTCACACACACACATAGTACGATGCTTTTTGCAACATTTCGGGTGGACCAGCAGCAATCATTCAAGCTGACACCCGTTCCCGTTTTGTTCCACATTTTTCCAACCCATTTACTTCACACCCCCCTTCCAGCTGACTGTCCCCCTAAATAACCCAGAACCAGCGTCGGGTGGGATGTTGTGTTTTGCTTTACTTCATGAATTATGGTTATTAAAATCATAACTCATCCGCTGACGAGCGAAACTACAGCGTGCGGAACTACTGTCTGCAATCCCTACGACCCCGAAACCCAAACCCAAGCGGACAAACGAACCGAGAGTCGAGCGGTTGGTTGCGGTTTGACATTTATGGTGACTTCCATGCCCTGGGAAATCACGGTTCGTTTACTTGATTGTTGCGACGGTTGGTGGTTTTTGGTCAGAGAAGTAACGTCATCCGGAAAGTGCATCCTAGCGCATCGGAATGTGGCGTTACTGTGGTGTTGGAATGTATCTTTTAGGCTAGGCTTTCTCTTGAGGAGGATTATCGATACACATTTCTCGAGTAAAAAGACGAATGTCTTCAATAAATCACCTTCATAACACCTCATCAAATCTCATCAAAAGGCGTTACGAATCTAGCAAAACGTAACTAAAGCTTCTCGGAGGAAAAACACTTACACGTAACCTTTCCCTGAAGAAATTGGACAGATCGTTGACATTAAAACCTTCCAGCCAAAAGCATTCCGGTGCACCGAAACACTCACAACAGCAAAACCGCAAGCAAGCTCCTTCACAAAAACACAAACTCACGTGCCACCGAAAAATCTTGTGGCATCTCATAAGTCACCGACCGGAATGTCTTTCATCTGTCAAGCACAGGAAATGATCGGAGTGAGTACCATCCAGTTGACTACCAGAACGATGCCCTCCAATGGCGAAGAAATGTTCTCCGGGCCCCTCCCGTAGCAGGAAACCAACAGAAAACACGTGACACGATGCAAAGTAGAGCCGAACCTTCGCCGTACCTTTAAAATATCCGGCATAAATCCTATCACAACTAAAGGGATCGCTAAGGGCGCTAGGCGGATGTATGTGGTGTGTGTGTGTGTGTGGGTGGTATTGGACGTATCGTCCTGGGACATAACCAACGACAAGCCAACTCAAGTACACCGTTCCCCACCTACGACGGCTGGGGAGCTTAAGGCAAATTTTGTCTTCAGACTTTTGTTGGTACAAGTTTCACTGGAGGCAGCAGCAACACACACACGCGCATTTGTACGAGCAAAAACATAGTAATGTGGAATACAACGGTGAAGAAGCATCAATTCCTAAAGCTTCTGGCTCTAGAATGGTGATGTTTGTGCCTTTTTTGTGAGAATATTGTCTCGATTGTTGCTCAGGCAGCTCTTGACTGCAAATCTCTAGACTAAGCAATGTTATGACTAGTATTTTGTTCATAAACTAGCAAATTTTCATTGTAATACAATCATTTTTCTTTTGATAATTACTTATGAGAATATTTCCAATAAATTAACAAAACTAATATCTTGTGTTGGGCTACAAACAAATATTTGAACAAGTACGTGACAAGAACAATTAAAAGTCAGGTCGTCACAAGAAGACTTTAGGTAAAGCTAACCGGGCTTTTTTTTCAAAAAACGTACTCTTCAACTATCGACTGTTGGTGTTTCTGCTTGTTCCTCTTGCAGTACTTTGTATTAAATTAAATTAATGAAAAGGTTTCCGAGATTATTAACAAGAATTTAAGCTTTTTAGACAAAATCCTAACGTAATTACTACGTAAACTAACATTGGTTGTTGCCAAACGGGCATATTACAGCCGGCGAATCTTCTCCAAATGCCTGTCACGACGGACGATGTTCCGACTGTATAGAACATTTGTCTCAATACTAACATAGGCCTTTGATACAAGGACTCTGTCCAACATTTTTTAAGACCCTCTGAGCCACAGTCGAGAAGATGAAACTCAGAATAATTTTTGGCCCCGTATGTGTGGAAGTAATATGGACAAGCCGTTACAATGACGAGCTTTACGAGCTGCACGGTGATTTAACCATCAAATTAAACTCTTCAGGATCCGAGGGGCAGATCATATCATGAAAATAAAACAGGACAGAACCAGAACCCGACACATGAAGTCATTTGAAGTTGACATGGACAGAAAAAGCATGGTAGGACCAAAATTGGATTGGATTGATGGCGTCCACCAGAAAGAACGAGATAAAGGATCCCAACCGACGGCTCTAGACCGTAGAGGCATCGAGAATTGTTGCAACAGTTCAACACCACTGCAAGACTATACAATTGTAGCGTTTGAAAAATAACTAAGTAAAGGAAGAACATCAGAATATTATTTCAGTCATGCCGCTGCTGAAACCAATGTTCGGAATTTCTAAAAAAAAAAAAATTTCTGATTTTCCTGAAGCTTTCACTTGAGCAAATTTTTTCAGTTCAACTTGAGCAATGTTGATGTACATTGTCATCTTTGGCTTGAACAGAGCCCAGAAACTCTAAAGACTCCATCTCGAAAACTCTCTCCTTCACCTTGGAATTCTTCAGCTGGTACTCCTTGATGGAGCAAGATAAATCAGGGATTTTGAAAGCTCTAAGCTTTGAAAAAAGTTTAAGTATTATGGTTCTATCTGAAGAAATTCACTCAGAAAGAGAAACAATTTCTTCATAATACCGTAAAAATATTATCTCTGTTTCACTACTTGAAAGCTTATCATACTTACCCTCTTAATATTTGTATCAGAATCATTTAAAATTAAGTAAAGCAGGCTCTCAAATCTCGCAAATATTCATACCCTCATACACAACCCTCAGCTTTTGATGTGCCTTATAATGGCCCAAAACAGTTCCCACCCGTCTTAAGTCCGCAATCCAATCATAAACAGCTCCATCTCACGAGGAACCATATGTGGCACAAAAAAACAAAAAGTCATTATAAAACGGGAATGCGTGCGTGAGTGTGTGGTGAGGGTTTAATGGTACATTTCCACACAGTTTCTCCACCGTGTTGTTTCGGTGGATCCGGTTCAGTGCTTCGTATGCCAACGGCACCTTAAACTACGTCAAGCGTTCGTTTCCTATACGCACAAACGTGGTTGGTTAATGAGAGTTTAATTAGATTTCGTAAGTTTGTAACCCGACGATATGTGAGGGTTAAGCATTTTCAAAACATTTTTTTTTTTTGTTCACCCCATTCACTAATCAGTCTTCGGTCGATTTTCATTTAAATTACGGTTACATGAGGACTTTCTAATTTTCGGCTCAGCTAAACAATCTTCCTCGCACTAAGCTACGGTTGTAAACCGAAAAGAATCAATACTCAAACAGATTACATCACTCGAATTTACATCGAGAAAACAGCACGAGTACGATGCTAAACTGTTGTGGGTTTTTGCACCGAATCGCCCAGCATCTCTTCCATTCATCCTTCCAATCCATCATTATCATAAAATATTTATAGAAAACTGTAAAATCTACATGCTATCGCTACCCGAACAGATTGCCACCTTGAGTGGTCGTGTGTATGTGTGTGTCTCTTGAGTTGTTCTAAAAGCTGAAGGGTTGTTTGCACGAACACACCGACATAAATTACTTCGCCAACCGTAGGCCAACCGTAGCGTGCGAACACGTTTTTCCGGTGTGCTATATTATTTTACGATCAAAGAGCATCGTACGAGCTTTTGCACCACTTGACTCGAACGACGACGACGAAGACGCCCTGTGAGAGAAGGGAAAAATGGCTCAGGCCAGAAAAGGATTGTATTCGTGTGCTAAGCGGAAAAGCGATGGTGGGCGCTTTAAGATTATCGCCTTCAAACAAAAAGTATCAGCCGATGACTTTTGCTGCATTAAAATTTATGCATCACGCTGTAACGGGCCCAAGACGGTTCTTACTTTCGTTCAGGAGATTATTGATGAAAGAACCTTTTAAGTTGCTAAAAGGAGGGCTTTACCTTGAAACGCGCTATCAGCAACTCGGAAACACATTTGACCTTTAAATCGTTCCAATCGCCTTTCATTTGTCGCACACAGACTCAGCAAGACCTTCACAGAAGATTGTTTTGATTAGTCTTGGTTGTCTGGGGCATGTTTTTGTAGAGCAAAACAGATTCGCTAAAATACGACCTAAACAGATAACAGTCGGTAATGCGCAATATTTATGCTTCGCTAACGACTAACCCAATAGAATCCATCAAGCCGGGATTCCACAAATTTAGCCAAAAACCTTGATAAAACTCGCATCCGAAAGCCTCTGTACGAGCGGTTGTATGTGTACTATAGCGGCAATCGAAAAGAACCATTTAAGCTTCCGCACGAATTCAAAGTAACACCAACGTAGCTCTAGTCCCTGTCGTATGTTTATGCAAATGTAATCAACAGCAAACATTAGGCGCTAATGGCACCCAGCACCGGGATGGCGGTTGGAAATTATAATCGATTAATCGAACGCAATTTTCGAGAGCTTAGTGGTGAGAGTGATGTGCTTCATCGACGGACGGGAGATGAAGCGTTCGGAGTGTTGATTGGGAGGATGTTGTTCCTGGTGATGAATGGCGGAAGCTTCCAAAAAGGATAAGAATGTTCATATTCAGCCCTTAAACATATCCTCTTTGAAAAAAGCTTTCCCGATTGTCACTGAATCTCTATTAGTCCCTCAAACTCTCCAAGAATTCGCCCAAAGCATCCTTCTCACAGTTGTTGACATTTTCCACCATCGTAATCAATATTGCTTTTATTATATTATTATTTTCCCATCCCCGTTCAGTAAACTTCCCCAACGATTCTCCATTCCAACTTGTACCGCTGTGGACCCTTTGTAGCTTCAAGACATCGTCCACCGGTTCCTTCTCTCTAACGACTCTGTAATCACACACACACAAGCCAAGCAAGGTTAAGGACAGCGCCGAGTGTACGGACCAGGACCGGCAGTGGGATCCGATGGCATCATACTTCATAGCGGAAAGGTGGTCCTTATTTCCTTCCAGCTATTACGTTGAGTTATTCCCTTCCGTCTTCGGCCAAAAGGAGTTGTTAGCGACCAGCAGAGCAAAAAGCACCCCTGTCAGTACTGTAATGAAATAAGAACAACTAGCGCGAGGAGTTGTTTTTGCATCGCTTCCACCGCAGGTTGTTATTCTTTTCCGTTCGGTTCGGGTCGCATTGGAAAGGAGCTCGTTCTGTGGTGGAGCAGACAAAGATAAACAGCAAGTAATACGAGAAAGCATGTTGGGGAAATATTTATGTACGAAGCAATACACAGGAAGGACGGAGCGAGCATTTTGAAGGTGAGTGAGGAAAGGGGAGAACCTCAGGCTAAGAAGCAGGACTTGTTAGTAAGAGTGGTTGAGAAGTGCGAAAGGGAATGAACATTATATGCAACATAATCAGCAGATATGAAGGAAGAAATTGGACTCTGTGGCGAATTTTTAAATTCCTGCTCTATATCCTTCAACGCTATCGTAACGAGTCCAGCGTCATATATCTACTGCTGCTTACTTAAACCATCTCCAGGGACTTTTCATTATAACACCAGCTGAATTGACACCTACTGAAAGATTCAATGCCGTCCGATGCCATCTGTGTCATCAGCACACCGAACGGAGGCCCTCCAACAACTGTGCCTATCGTGATCGAGTCTCAAACAGCCCTCACTCTATTTTTAATACCCTTCAGTGTGCATACAGAACCCATTCCCGAGGAGTTCCTTCCCTGTACTGGGAGCCCTCATTCATGCGAGATTTTACGCAAATAACCACCTCCGAGCAGCAACCAGCCAAGACTGTCAACGAAGACAAATTGAACCGAGCTACCTGACGTTGCGTCAATGGAACTCATTCACTGGATGCACTTTATCGCACTTGCTGCTGTGTCTTGGGCTGTGTGGTTGGGCGTCATTTTTCTAAGGACGCTCCTGGCTCGCTCTCCATTTTTATTGGATGCATTTCTGGAGCGCTCTTCACACTCCACTGGCTTCCATATCGTGAGGATGTATTCATTCGATCAACAGCTTTGTAAACATGTTCGTTAACAACACACACAGGGACCGAGAGAGAGGGAGTGTCGATGTCCGTGGGCGATTGCGAGTCTATGAACTGCTGGGACTTGCTGTGGGAAAATGACATCCAGGAGAAGGATGACGGGATATTACTTTTGGGGCTTGAGATACGAAACACCGAACAGTATGTCCCACTATTTGTTGAAAGAAGGCATTACACGGAGGCATTCCGTCAAAGTGAAGGCTTCCTCCCATCATACTCACTCGATCGACACTATCTCGGTTGTATCCTTCGAAATGGCCTACTCTGGTGACAAGATTTACATGGAAAATGAAATATGAAGAGTAATTCCTCAAGCAAAGTGTAACCTTCGATGTGCTTCAATATTTCTCCTCGGTTCAGATTTACGTGAGCTCAATGAATAAAGAGAGCCTCAGACATCGCGGAGAAGAGCCTTAAGGCCTTCTCTGGCAGCATCGTAAAGACAGCGGATTTCGGATTTCCTTCCTGAGGCCCTTCAATGGCGGTTGTTGTTGTTGTGTGATGACTATCTTGGAACCCAGACAAGTGAGCTGCACAAAGAAAGAGGATTGTTTGTGTTGGTGTGTCATGAAGAGTACTCGAGTGAAGTGACGGGCAAGATGAATGCCAGTCCATTTGTTTGCGCCTGGTGGTATGCAAAGTTGTAGTTTTCATGGTTTATAAACTCAATTTAAGGGGTTTTTCATAGAGTTTGATTTGAATTTTCATTTTCTCGCTGAACCATGGCATCTGAACTTTCTTTTCGCTCCCATTTCTTCTTGATTGACCTTCATGTTGGGGTTGGTTCGGTTCCAAAAACCTTCAAATCAAACAACGCGAAAACAACGCGAAAACAATCGTCGACGATGATAAGTCATTAGCATAAAAATGTACCATAAAGATATAATGGGAATGTAATCTTGCTTTACGATTATCTAATGACTTTCGCTGGAAGCCGGCAAATCCTTGAAGCCGCCCGGTCCGTCCTATCATGCCGGTGGAACATTAGCATGAGTCGGCCGTTTGCGGGACTTGCGGGATATTGATTGTGTTTCGTGTTCGAGCTGTGTTTGTTTGAACGTTCCGATGCTTTGTTGATTCTCTTCCTTATGTTTGTGTTTTCCTCTCTCGCACATTTCCCAAGTCTGCAGAGGCTCTTGTGTGAAAAGAAATGTTTCATTCGATGACCCATCATACACAATCTACGGTCACCTTGTTCTTGTGGTAAAAAGCGGTTCAACACATTACCTGACCTCAGTGATGCAGTGACTTTAAAGGGCTGAAAAAAGGCCATCACACCACCACAATCACAGCCGTGCTCCAATGACTCCTGCAGATGGGTGGCGACGAAACAACCGCTACAAATCCCCAGACAAACAAACCCAGCGACAACACCTGGCGCCCAACATTCCGGGCTCTGGTTGTTGGGTTCGAGCGATGGAGAACGTTTTGTCACCGCAGCTCCTCAGTTCTGGCTTCACATGTTACCTCCCTGGTGGATGTAATTCGGTGGGTCCGAAAATAAATCACAAACACGCAACCTGAATTATTAGCGTGCTGCGTTTTTCGATCATTCCTCGTCTGCAGCATTTCACCTCGGACAACTTCTGGATGAATAATATGCTTCCACCCCGGTTTTGAGGGCAAAACATTTTCCAAAGATTTAGTTTTTTTCCACCTCGCTCTCACTCGGAAATCTTTCCCACACAAACTAATGCGACATAACAACTGCTGTAATTTGCATAACTTGCCGCTGTCAGAAGTAGATTGTGTGAGCAGATAACGATCGTTTCAACTCCGGCTTTGTTGACGAGTTTTTAATAATTTTCATTTTCGTTCCTTTCCGCTTTAATTCGGAACAAATTTATGGTCTTATATGTGTTTATCGCGCTTTGTAACCAGTGTCACACTAGACAAACAGGCCCACCCTCGATAATCGCTTTCATCTCAGGCCACGCTTATCATCTCAGCCCTAATTTATCATCGTCTTTCAACGCCATCGAAACTTCAAAAACTAAATTTGATGAAATTAACGCCCATTCCACGGCCATCTCGCTCCGGCGGCCCTACCACATCCAAGGTTTGCCAAGGCCCCCACTGCTGTTATGTTTGCATCGAGTTAAGGCTGATGAAAAGCAATTATTATCCGTCAACCACAACCGCTACCGGCCATAAAGTAGCAGCAGTAGCAGCAGCAATGGAGCAGCAACGATGGATGGCAGAGGAAGTTGTTTAAAACTTGTCCTTCTTGTTAGTAGATAATCGGGCCACTTTTTTGTCGTTGTTGCCCGCTGGTGTTGTTTTCGCTTTTGCCATCGCAACCTTTGCGCTTATGAACTTCCTAGTTAAGTTATTTAGTGTGACGGAGAACATGGTCCGCGCGATAAAGAGGTAGGCTTATTTGCATAGGTATGATTAAAGTTGACTGGATTTTTTATGCTCTTTAGGATAATTTTTTTGTATTTTTCTTAAATATTAAAGTCCTTTTTTATTATTTGCTTCATGTTATTTCTCTCCTAACACATGCCGTCATCACACAAAACATTGTTCCAGCTTCGCCTTATCACTACACACAATTCATGGCCCTTCTATCCCATCAAACCCTATCAGATGGATTGTATCATTAGTGGAGTGGAGCAATCTTCTTCCTTTTCTCTTGTTTAATATTGGCCACCACCCTGCTCTCGCCCACCCCTGACTGACAGCAGGTGCTCGAGGTCGAGCTTAGTTCGGCAAAAGGTTGGCTCAGCAGGCGGCCCGCAATCTTTCGTACCATGGAGCTGGATGGAATGTAGGAAGAATGCTCAGATATTGTACCTCAAAGCTGCATAACAGCACCACCAGCAGCAGCAGCATAGTACAAAGCGCTATTGCTTGCTCTACGCTACACCAGGTAATATGTCATCGTTATTCATTGTCCACCTTCACTGCTGATGTTACAGGGAAGCGTTCCTTCGCGTCTGATGTTATTTCTGGACGTTTGGCAAAGTAGCTAGCACATCACACAACGGTTCTGCTGGAAGATAAAATTTATGGCTCTCACTCTCGTTGCGTGTTTTTTGCTTTCCCCCTTTGTGATCCGATGGACGAAAAGTGATAGTGAACGGGATGAAAGAAAAATGCTTTTGAAATGATTTATGAGTGACGTTCGCGTGTAATTGTTCATCCTTGGTTCGAAGGGATTTTCGAAGTGAAATTTAAAAACTCCGGGAAGTGTGGTTAAAATTTGTTTAATCGAGAATCATAGCATGAAAGTTGAGCTTAAATAGTGAAAAGCAACGGTTGAACAATCAACTCAAACGCATAAAAAATGAGAAGAAATAAATAATTACATAAATAAGATGTGAAACAATACAGGAAATAAAAAGGAATATCTCAAAGTAAAAAAACAAAACTGAATTGAAAAAAACTGAAAAAACCCTTTTGTTAAAAACCGTTACTCACATAAGGTGATCAATAATTATTCATCAAATTTTCAGGTTTTGTGAAACGAAAAAAAAAATTAAAAAGTTGGAAGAACGGATTTATAAAATTAAAATACTAGAAAAAACTAAGAGGACAAAAAAAAGACTTCATAAAAGAATAAAAATTGTAAATAAAATTTAAAAAAAAACATTACTGCTCTATAAGTAAATTGAAAACCAACAAGATAAAACACAACCCACAAACTACGGAATTTTATAGTGAGCGTGTTGAAAACAAAATTTGGCGTCAAAAGAAGTAAAATAACAAGTACATAGAATGAACTACTCAACACTCAAAATTGTAAGCAAAAGCATAAATTTCACGAAAAAAAGGGAATTATAACTTAACAAAACGAAATTTTATTTATTTAATGAGTATTACGGTCCGATGCCGTATTGTCACCACTGCATGTGGTGACTGTGAATTATATTCACGCAAAAAACAATTAACAAAATTAACTAGGCATTTCCTCCTAGTTATTTTCCATATCCCGGGCAAAACAGAACGAAATGTAAGAAAAAATTTTTAGAAGTAATTTAAAAAAATGACAAACCCTGGAATCTGCAAAAAATACGAGAGTTTGCGGCCGTACTCTTAAGGTACTTACCGTTTTAAATACTTACTTATAATTTTTTATGAAACATTCATCCAACTTCATACACTCGACGCCGTATCTAAATCAAAATTATTTTCTTACCCATGAGTGACCCTGAGTCACTCAAACATGTCGTCCTTCTCTCTAACGCTCGCTCCGACGAACCCTTGTCAACCGAATCTGGACAACATAATTTGTGTTTAAAGCGCTTCAACCTTGCATAAACATTGATAAACGGTCCACCCGGTGTGATGGACCCAACCAAGGTCACAACAACCCATGCAACCTATTAACCCCTTCTGCAGTTGTTTTTAAATCAAGTTTTTATTTCACTCTCCGTTACTTAACATGATGAATCTTCGCCATGTTTTCATTCCTTTTCTCGAACCTTTTTTGACGGAAATAAAAACATCGCACTTGTTGTTGTACTTTCTTGTTTGCGGCTAAAAACATTACAAAATATATTTACTTTTTCACTTGTGAGTAGGAACCTTTTCCTCGTCGCACCCAAGCGTGTATCCCGCCGGGTAAATTAACCTCATGAAAAGTTCATCAATTTCCCAATCGGGCTTTGGGGAACGCCATGCTTGTTTGCCTCGATAAAATAATGATGTGGTAAATTTCTTTCTCACACCGGAAAAGACTGGATTTAGTCCCTAACTGCAGGGGTTGTTGGGTCATCATCCTTCTAAAACGAAAAGCAATCCCCTCACCCGAAGGAAGCGTCGAGTGATTTTAGCACACACGCTTAGAAAAAAAACGAGAGATAGAAAAAAAGGACGAGCGACACACGGTGTAATCTCAACACATAATGAGAGAAACAATAAAGGGTGGTTAGAAGTGTAAAACGAGCGAAAGTAAAAGCAGTGTAATTTGCTACAGTGAGTAGAAAAAAAAAACAGGCAACCCTCTACGGGTCGTAATTGGGTCAATTAGGATCCATGCCGCATCACCCAGCGAGGCGGATCAGATCTCGACGGATCTCGGAGGGATGTTTTTAAGCAGTTTTACCTTATGGTTGTGCATTTATTATCATATTAAATTAATTTGAAATTAAGCATCGCAGATGCGCTGTGATTTGTTTGTTTGATGGCTAGAAAAAGCTTGTGATGTACGAAGTATAACTCAAAATCATTATTTTATTTCTTAAGCAATAAAATTTATTGAACTCCATCGATTATTCGGCAACAAATAACACGACTAGAGTCCCTTAAACTATTCTCTTTCGCTTCCCATTTCGAAACGCCATTTCTGAAGTTGTTTTATTTGCCGTTGAAGCCCCCAATAAACAAGACTGTACTCATTTATTAATAGCCGTATGCTACTCAACTCATCGCCACCTCACTGCGTGCGATTCCCAGCCCAGACCGCGGCCTGTGTTATGAGAAATTAATTCAAACGTTTTCTTTCCACGAAACCAAACCACCCGACGGCTGCTTCAAAAGAAACGCTACGTACGGCGAGAGTTGAAGGAGTTAAAGTTCCGGTGTTATTGCTTAGCCTAAAGATAAACGAACCTAACAAAACCCCTGGCAAGAGTTTGGTTTTGGAGGAGAGGTTTGAGAATCTCCACCGCCAAGCTTTTGCACTCGTTATGAGGGTTATGCTAGCCTTTTGACGCTTTTTTCCCTCTGTATCCTTTTATCTCAGGTGGCTCCAAATGAACCGTATCGTATAGCGGAACCTGCATGAAAGTGGGTTCGAAAGTGTGTCGGTGTTGCCTTCGCAAAGGGTGAGCTAATGCGATAGGGGTTCGCTTATGTTCTGAAGCTCCAAACGTCAGCTCACAGGACTCTCAAAGGACTCAAAACGGACTGCGGAAAATTAGGCAACATATTGCCACGGGTGCCCGTCGAAAAGAGGTGCTTATGACGAAATAATGCTATTTTATCACGATCGGGTCTCTTCTCGCACCGGGGCGTTTTTTTCTTCTGGTAAACGTCTGCAGTGGTTATGGGGTGCGATATAGTACGCTAGTTCCGGTACTGGCATGCTGAAGCGGTCTAATCAAAATGAGTTTCTATTTTAGAAGCTTTCTTTCTTTCGTGCTTAAATGTAGGGGTCTCTAAGGTCTAATAATGTCAACTCTAGACCATTCTCTAACTTAGAGGATAAGCAAGAAATCTTTCAAAGAATTATAATCTAATAATCTTCATATCCATTTATTTGAATAAAATAAGATCTCATTAAAATCGACGCTCAATCCAATTACCTGATGCTTATCCAAATCGAGGCAAGAAAAATCTCTGTTCGGTTCTTCCGAGCTTACCAACATTGTGATATTTCCAGCCTATTTTTATTATTTTCTTTTTTCCTACGATTCTAACAGATGTGAACCCCACATTCTTCCGGACGCTGAAATATATCCTTCACAAATATCCCTTGAAATATTACATCCTAGTTCCAGGAAGGTTGTTGCTCCCTTAAGGACTATATATTCAAGTCACAGAAGAATACTAAAGGTGTTGGGCAACTAATCTTACAATAGGCTTCCAAAGGAACATTTTAGCAACAGGAGACCTCAATCGCTTCATTGTTATCGTCAGACTTTTAATCTCACACGCTTGTAGAAGTAATATGGATTTTCCCCTGGCTAGAATATCTTCCTGATAAACAATAAGACCAGTTTAACATTTTCAAAACATACCAAAGACTGTGCAAACCAAAGCACGATTTTTTAAAGACATCCTGGTCTCAACAGCGTCCAAAAAACCACCACAGTAACGCCATCAACCAGCAAACAGGCGCGAAAACGTACGCAGTGAACCGTGTGAAAGGAATTTCCATTTGTAGTGGATTATACTTCGTCTTATTCCAAAGTTTTCCACGTCGTCTTGTGGTTGAGATGATGGCCACCTCGAGGAACGAAAATGATGACTTGGTGTGGGTTTGAATAATTTCACACCTCGCTCCTCACACACACACTTCAGCCGCAATACAACAATGCTGCATTGACGAAACGATTCGCGTAATCCTTTGCATATTGAGGTCGAGTGCTTCACCTGTCAAACTGAGCCTTCCTCAACCGCACTACTCACTAACTAACTCGCTCGCTAATAACCATCGCCATGCCATTCCCAATCCGCCCCCTACGAACGACCAGCTGTATTGATGCTTAATGACGGATTCGTGAGAAATGCTGAGGACCACACAATTCTTGTTTCTTATTTTTTTGTCTCCAAAGCGAGACTAGACCAACCTGGCTGGGGATTGAACTGGGGATTGATAGCGCGACCTGCACCAGCACAACCAACCACGCGGGCGTATTCCATCGGACTGATTTGACCGTGTGCCGAGGAACGGCCAAGAAAACGTCCTGCGAATGAACCGAACGAGGTTCGGGTGCGTTTCGCTCTGGGCTTTGCTCTCCGTTTCATCGATTTAACGGCCAACATGACGCATTCCGTCGGTGATGCTCCTTTGCCGACTGAACTCGCCCGCTTTCGTCGATGAGAAATGAACTCGAGCTGGGATGTGAGTGAGCTGTAAGCGAATGAATCTCGAAATGAATTGGGATGAATTTATGATGGCAGTGAAATGAGGTTCATTAGGCAGCTGGAAAGGATATTAGAACTATTGGAGGAATCATTTGGGATTTCTTCTTGCTTTGAACCCTTTCTTAAAGGTCTCGTCGTTTCTACTCTTAAAGGCTTCAAAGCCAACCTTCACCTTTATTTCCATCCTCAACCCATTGCCCAGCCGATTGTTTGAACGTGTGTAAGATGTTCTGCCGTATGAACTTATGCTCTCTCGCATATCGCAGTCCATCACGAGCAGCAGGTGGTTCGATCAGCTTGTTTAAGTTATGCATAAATAATAGCTTGTCTTCGATATCATTTCCAGCCAGCCCTTGCTCGTACCCGTTCCACACGCTGAACGGCTGAAAATTGCGTTTTATGTTTCATCTTGATTGGGTCTGATGAGCTGCTGCTTTTCTCCGAAATTTCACTGCCGTGGAAAAAACCAGAGGTAGAGACGAGCCGATTCCATCGCACGGCGACTAATCAACGAGACCCACAGCACAACTGGTGCATGAAATTGCTTTTCGATGTTTTTCGGGTAATGTTACAGCCTTAGTGCCCTGACGTCATCCTTTGTACCTACCAGCTCCTGCCTCGACAGGTAAAAAGCAGACGCACCACTACCACCGAGTAGGTTGCACTTTCGCTTCAGAGAATTTATTTATTCAATTTTCTAATACTTCATCGTTGGAGCTACTTATCACTTGGTACCGGTTGGCTTTTCAACAGTCGACTGAGAGCCTGAGAGCCTGTTGTTCACAAGGAAGAGTAATTGAAGAGTCGTTGTTGTTTCTGCTGGAAGACAAAGCGTGTTGATTGAACGCAGATAGGTCTGGCGATGAGATGCAAGGTAGATAATGAACCAGCACCGCTGCACTATTTCGATGTTTAATGAGCGGTTAATGCTTCTTTGGAGATTAAGCTGCTCGTCAGATATTTACGAACAACAGTCGTTAAATTTTTCGTAGCTCAAGTTTTGGAGTGAGCAATACGGCCAGGCCGTTCTTTATGAATAAAAAAAAAGTTTTGGAGGGCTGAGCATCGAGCCATTGACGTCAAATAATATTTCAAAAATAGAGCCTTTCAATAGGCTGTTGATTAAAATGGGGACCTCTCTGTGAAAGTTGCTCCATTCTAGAGCATTCTCGAGCGTCCTTCTACCGAATAGCAGCTTCTAGTCCAGTCACAAAAATGCATCTCCTAACCTTCTAACGCAATGCCACACACAAGCCCTCTTTTCCAGACAACTGCTCTCTAAGCCATGCATCGCTCGCTGCACTCGGTCATTACGTGTTCGGTATAATGATTATGTCTAAAAGGTCTAAAGCGAAACGAGCTAAAGCTAAAAGCGGAAAGATATTTTCCAACCATTTATTTTGCTCCCAAAAAAGGCAATCTTCACCACCGCGCGAACGTGATTGCTGGTGAAAACTTCTCCCCACGAAAAACCCTGGACCCTGGAAGTGAACGATACGAAATGGAAACGAAAAAGTTGCACCATCACGGGATGCATGTTGGTTGCACGAAACTGGTCGGGCCCGGTGTGTGGCTTGATTTTAATCATTTTAAATTGCAAATTAGATCCGCGATAGAGCAAGCCGTGGACGTGTTTTGGCACCTGTAGCGAGAGACGGCCCGTTTCCTTGGCAATACGTGCAGCTGATGTCTAATTAAATCAAGAAACTGTTGTTTATATAACGTGTTAGTGAGAGTTTTGGCAAAAGAAAACAGCTCACTGACAAGATGACACAATAATCTCTTATAATTATTAACGATAGCTTAACCACTGCCATCTGTTTCATCGCGACTGTCATTTGCAACTGGGGACGGAAAAGTTTTCCGATACGCCTTTTTAGCATTTTAATAAATCCACCAAAAGCATCACCAAATCAGTTCGCCAAAAATTGAGCTTCCCAGACTCTCACTTCATTTCCCATGTCCAAGATGCAAATACCAACGTCGGACACACCTTGCATAAAAATGAGACAAGCTTTAGCATTTTTGTGTAACACACAGCCGGTTACAACCGCGTTACCTGTTACCGATCGCTGCTCTTGCTGGCTAAATAATTTACATTTCGATGTTGACCACTGGCAGGAACATGCCGTGTCACATCGACTTTTGCAAACGATTTTCAAAACTGTATTTAATTACCATATTTCCATCCCAAATAAGGGCACACGGTTAGGCTCAGCGCTTGGCGGGAAACGGAGCCAAACGCTCGCTTAGCTTGCTGTGGTGACACAGTTTTCCACCTGTTGGATTTAATTTTACATTATTTATCGCTCCGAAACTCGGCCGT
The DNA here is from genome assembly GCF_013141755.1 of Anopheles stephensi. Classification (NCBI taxonomy): domain Eukaryota; kingdom Metazoa; phylum Arthropoda; class Insecta; order Diptera; family Culicidae; genus Anopheles; species Anopheles stephensi. The sequence goes on along the minus strand of NC_050203.1, from coordinate 79,780,816 downwards.
TGACAGCTTTGATCAAGAATGTAATTAAAATAAGTTTAAAACGGTTATGGAAATCTTTCAAAATCTCATTGAAGGTTGATTTATTTATTAAAAACAAAATCTTAAGTAAACTTACCAAGTAAGAAATTTATAGAAAAAAAAAAGAAAAAACACTCAAAAATACAAAAATTAAATAAAACATTAAATAAACACTAAATAAAACACTGCAGAAATTAAAAGCAAATCAAAAAGTTAAAGTACATCAACCAAAACAAAATGTTATAAATAAAACAGAGAATGGTCAATATAAATATGCTTTCTAAAAAAGTAAAATATCTCATCTCTTCGTATAAAATCAACCACCAAACATCTTCATCATGCCCTCTCCCTTTCACATACTATCCTTGCAAACTTTCACCCCAATCTCCATTCTTTAGTACTGAAGGTCCGCTAGCGGGTTTTCCAACACAAAAACGAATGTACATTCCTTAGGACATTTCCAACCTTTTTCTCTTGTGTATCCTTTCTAACGATCTAAGCACGACCTTTATCAGTCCCCAGAGTTATTCTCTCGACGGCAACACACTAACAACTTCTAATCCCTTGATGTCCCCGGTGGCATGACCCGTGAAGTGAACATATGCTCGTTTCATCTTCATCAATCCCTTCCGGTTGTCCACCGATGTGCGTATGTTTTATGTTACAACTAGCAAAAAACCCCTGATTTTTTTCATTTTTTTTCACATTCTACTCTATATCACGGTAGCAAACTTGGTTTGAAGCAAATGTGGAATCCAATCAAAATACCTTTCCACTCATTGGTAGCGTGACGGTAGGGCAATCGGAACTCAATTGAGCAACCGGCTACCTGGAACACAACAACAACTGGACACAAATAATCGAGTTGAGAGTGAGGAAGGGATACTTGCGAGCGATTTCGGCAAATCGTTTTGGAATGTGACCGAAGTTTGAATTAGTTTTAAAAGAATTTTTGATGATCGAAGGCTATTTTTCTTATCTTATATTGAACTTATAAAGTGGGTAATATAAAACTACTTTCATTTCTTCTTTATCTTCTTTTAATTTGACTCTGTATGCATCAGTCAAACATCATCATCTTTTTTTAATAAAAAAAAATCATACATCCTTACAAAAGACACATTACAGCTTAATTAGCATCATTACGAGCCGCTGTGCATCGCTGCACGCCTTTATGATCGCGAAATCACGAGCACATTGAAATCCCATTGTCACATTTTAAAGCAATCACCTGAGCTTTCGCTAATTAACTCGAGCTTATTGAGTTTACCGATGATAATCATCGTTGTACGCCGCGATGGGACAGTGCTTTCATCATCGTTGTTCGGTAATTGTTTTTAATCTATCAACACGCCATAATTACATGAGGATTTGGCTTGAAAGAAATCATATCGGTTGATGGTCAATAAAACACACACGATTGCTGCTGATTTTTTTTTGTTTTTAATTCTGATTTGGGACATGTGCGTGTATTGTTGAAATTTCATTTGTCTGATTCAATAATGAGTATTCTGAATAATTTAAATATTAGACTAAATTACCTTACATATATCTTTTTTTTATTTCATTGGTAAAAGATTCCCCTAATGCTGTGCAAGAGCTTCCAAGAAGTTTCCTTATTTCTTATGTTTGTAAAGGAAGTTTTATAATTTATTTAAATTTAATTTCTCGAAATTGAGTTATTGATGCAAAGCTTGATGAAACAGTATTCGACATTCGAAATTTATGCTCAACCATCGGTACAGTTACAGATCTTTGTATGATGTATGGAAAATTCCTACCCACACTCTCATACACTCTCACGCACAATTTCTTAATCGTCCGATTTGTACAACAAAACCCATACAAAAAGGACCGACGCTTACAAAAGGACCTCCTTCACCTAAGAGGCACGAGTGGAGCTCAAAGCCCCGTGCCGTTGTTTCTTTCTTAGCCGATTCTTATGACAGATGATCCTTATCAAGGGGAGACGACCCGTGGACCTTCACACACCGGCTGGGATTGTTGATGCCACCCAGAAAGCTTTTCTGGTGACATTTATTCATAAAAGGTGTTGTGCTGGACGATTGCAGGATTACAAAGACTTATGGTGCCCATCGGTTTCGGTGCTGTCCGTTTAGTATCTTGCTCGCAGTGAGGGGGTACAATCTGATGTGAGCAGAAATGATTTATATGCACAACTGAGGTTTGTAAGTAGGTGGAAAAGATATATTGCTAGAGTGGAAATGTGAAATGTCATTAGAAATATACAGAGTTAGAAATATTAAAGTATTTATTGCAACTTGAACTCTCAAATCAATATAATGTTGATAGTGCAGGTCTTACCATCACGCACAAATAAGCTTCTTAAGAGATAATCTTTAATTTTATAAAGTATAAGAGTATAACGTTATGTATAATTTTATAAAGTATAAGAGTATAACGTTATGTTTGACGCTCAGTACTGATAACTAGTACACTGCTTATAAATATTCTAATGATGGCAAAAGAATCAGCCTTAAGATATTTGTAGTCTCTAATGACTTCAATAACCTTATTAAGCGAATGATTTAATGCATAGATCAAAAGAAATCTCTAAAATCGGATAGAATGGACATCATTCCCCTATTTACTCCCCGAAACACAATAATAATTTTAATAACGCCTTTAATAACGTAAAATATCTAACAATCGAAAATGAAATCCCAACGTGCACAGCGCACACGCATCCTGTCTCGAGCAGGACGTATTAACACCACCCAGGGCGATAAATAAAAAGCGAGAAAGCAAGAGCCCATAAACGGATCTCCCTATAAAGTGTCTATTAAATTGAAAAACCATGTTTCCAGCACACTAATCCCACCGATGGTCATACGGCCTTTTGCTCTGACCACCGAAGAAAAGTACCCGAGCGCTCGCAAACCGTTGCTTACAAATCGGCCACCTTTAAGGCCGAAAGCCAACCGAAAACCAACCCCCCATTCACAATTCCCTCTCTCTCTCTCTCCCTCCAGTGGGTGCTAAAATGTAACCATAAAACACTGATATTTCTATATTTTGCTTTTTCCATTTTTTTTAATACCAGTTCCCATCCCTGGGCTGGGTCGTAGAAACTTGACGACCGTGTAACGGTGGGCAGATTACAGCTAAAGCCAATCTCTCTCCATGGTGGCATTTTTTTTTTTTTTTGTATTTGTGTGTGTCTGCAGGTCACTTGGAAGCTAAAAGCCGTAAACGTCTTAAAACCGTCTGCAAATAACAGAAGGCATAATAGGGAGGGCGATGGAAAGGAAGGATCATCTGAGCCATTTGCCACCCATGGTCTGTGTGTGTTGGCCCACATCGGGCGGACTTTAAGGGTGTATTTTTTGCATTTCTTGGTCGACCATTAGGCTCAATTTCTTTTGCAAATGGCCGGGGTCGAGATAGTCACAGCATGAGAAATATTGAATTCAAGCATGCAAATGGTCATGGATCTATTAGCTTTGCATCTGTTTGGCCTGCATGCGAACGAAAAATCCAATGGAGGCGCCTGGATCGTTTTAAGGATTACAGAAATACAATTCTAATAGAAGTAATTTTTATTAATAGACAAATAAATTGGGTAAAAGACTCGAGAAGGCCCCCCCCTGACAAAATTTGTTAGGCGCTGTAGGATTTACGCCTAAAGGTATGCAATCCGCAGTACACGTTGCGAGAGCTTCATAGTGAGCTTTCAGTGTGCTTTCAGTGTGGTCAACATTGCTTGAAGAAAGTCGAATAAAATATTGTTATTATTTGATTAAAATCCCCTCTCCGCTAACCCTACCATTCATTTTGGGTTACAGGGGCTTCGTACTAGTTTTCAGTCGCACTAGGGGTGAACAATCGGGCCTGAAACATGCAAGGCGTTCTCGGACGGTAACGGAACAGTAATTCGATGAATACTTGTTACCTTGCATTGATATTCAGCAAAAGAGGAAACATAAGAATATCATAATCTCAAACCATTTTTTACAATGTATTGTATCAAGTTCTACTCGCTGTCTATTAACAGTATAAAGGAACAATGCACAATGTTTACATCAAATGGGTTTTGACCATACAGAAATCCCACTGTACAACAAAACTGACAGGCCATAGTGCTGCACACAAAAGATTCTAGGGGGGGCCTTCTCGAGTCTTTTACCATAAATTGGAATCAAAATAGTTTTTTTAACAAAAATCTGCTTAAAAAGAGTTTTTAGAAATATTTTTCAGTCGTTCGTTATGAATAAATAAAATCAATTATCTACTCAAATTCAATGGAGACGCCTAGTGTTTTCTAAAAAAAAATAAAGCGGTTCAGATAATAAACATGGCAATACGTCTTTAAGCCGTCATACTCACTGTATAAATAAATCAATTAATAAATAAATAAATGAAAAGTCAAACAAAAAACTTAATGCAAAATAATTTTATTACAATTACCGCTCAACCAATCAGGAGTACAGCATGTGATAAACGTGATTTATATTCCATTAAATAAATTGCAAACTGGAAATAGGATTTCAAATTAGCTCCACACACATTCCGTAAGAGAACCTGTTTCATGTTCTTTAAACAACAACAACAAAGCGCCACATGCATTCAAAAACCCCCGGCAATGTGAATTCAAACGATATCAATCTACATACAAATCCTAGATTGATTGAAAAGCGGTTAAGATGTTTCCCGGAACATAATGCAAATTGAATAAAACCACTGCATGAATAGCACCCGAGAAGCAGTAGCATCACCACCACCAACATCAAGGCACTTCAGACTTGACTCGACGAGCGTGAGAATAAAAGAACTTCTTAAGCGTTCCGGTGAGTGAACAGCCGAGCTGGTATACGCGCACAAAAACGAGCTTCCTTTCTTCGAAGGTTAAAGTTGCAAACAGTTTTCCAAACCACATTTTCTCGCCAGGAAATTAGCTTGCACGCGGTCGGGAAGATACTTTTTAATGTCAAACCGGCAATTGCACAAATGGTTTTGATGCCTACGGTTGTGAAAAGCAGCTGGAAAATGTTTAAAAAATTCCAGTGAAAAATATATTTCCTATCGCGCACAAAAGTTTATTTGATTCTTTTGATAGAAAAAAGACAAATAAAAGAGAATTGACTTCACAAGAAAAAAGTGTCCTGAATGGAATAGATGCATAAAGTGATAATATAATTAAAATCATGATAGAATAAAAAAACAGGAAAAATGTGGAAAAGGAAAGAAAAGGTCATTTCGATACGCTCTAATTATTCCAAATAATTACAGTTTCAACGGAGCTCTGAGACAAGTCTTCTTTTTCCCCTTCTTAAATATGGCCTTAAATTGGAAAATGCTTTAAAATCATAGTCTGCCAACCGTCCATCATTCGCACTCCATTGAGAAGTCCCTTAAAATCACCTACTATGACACTTTATGATTAAAATATAATTAGCATTACCATGGCTACCAGGAAAAAAAAGGAAGAGTTTTCCATCTCTACAGTTTAATCAACATGCCTTTCTCAATTAGCTCGTGCTTCTTCCTATTCTGGTGCTCTGCCTCTCTCTGACTCTTTCCTGTTAGTTTCACTTCGACTTATTTATTTTACTTTAATCATAACAATGCTACTCTTTTTTCACTAGCGTTAGCTCAGAACGTTTACTTTACTTTAGTGTAATTCTGTATGCAATTTAATTCCTAAACCTAAATCGTGTCCAGTTGATTGTTTACTGTTAGGCGCAATTATGCTCACTTTCGCTAAATAAATCCAGTAAAATTAGACCTTATGTATAACTATTTTGTTATTATGTTTAAACAATGGAAATAATAGTATATAAAATAATCAATGTAAGATATCTATATTACTCAAAAGACTGTCAATACCCTATGAAATTTACAATTTTCCAATCGTAAAAATCAACAATTGAAATTGACTGCAAATCGGAATCTGTTTCTGTCTCTCTTCCCCTTGTCATTTCTTTTTCGCTCACACCTTCCCAAAATCAGCATCAATCTAATTTAAGGGAAATTGATTTCGAACATTTGCTCCATTCACAGCGCCGGTAACAAACACGCGCCCGCATCGGCTGTCTGAACGTTGATCCTTCTCACCGCTTTCTATTACTTCCGGATGTCACTGAGTTAACCCGAATTGGAGCGATACGTTAACGATTCTTCGTTGGCGGGGCTTCCGGTGTTGACGCCCTGTTTTCCTCTTCCCGCTTGTCATTGTCGCAACGTTCAAACTGTTCTGGCAACCGGAACGGTAACAGAAGCCCCCCATATTGATGTGTGTATCCGTTCGTGTCTTGATGTTTGCCTTTCTTTTTCTCTCCCACCCCCTTTTTCGTTACTGCTCGCTGTTCCTTCTGGCAACCTGTCAGATAGACAGATGACACGACCGATACCCCGGTGAAAGATGATCTACCCACATCTCGCATCGGGCACGCTCACGGCCCGGGTTCCAGCGCTTCAACCTTCAGCTGATAAACTCTCAAATCCATCACCGGGAAGGAGGATTTCATTTCCTGCCGCTGAGTAGATTTTTCACGATGGGAACATGAAGGAACATGAGTGTATGGGTGTGTGTGGTTTTGGTATTCTTGCACTGGTAAGTAACACCGAAACAAGCAGGCACGATTCGTTTGCATTACCTTGCGTTTTATTATGTATGATGCAAAATGATGATGGGCACAATAACAATAAACATGGCGCACCGCTGCCGATGGTAAGACACACTTTTCAACCGTTTCGCTTGGCTTATGTTTTGAGCACAAATATGATTGATGTGCCATTTTGGAGGCATAACACAGCAAAACATTCTAGCTTAAACTAAATCACTCCCTTTAAATTTAGGGGAAAGCATACACTTAAGCACAATTTAGTGTAAAGATTATCCAAAATTCTTTATCACTTCCAGTAAATCTACTAAAGCGCAATCTCCTCCAGTTAAATGAATTGCTCCAAATAATAAATACATCAGCGCTGATTCAATACTGCCCCCTCTAGAAACGGTACAGCTCTAAACCACATCACCCAACCAAGTCACGTAACGAGTCAAGATCTGCCTGTCTCCTGCCTCCCGCCAAAAAGAAGCCACCGGTTGAACGGCACAGCGTATGGTGTGTCTGTGATGATTCAATAGATTTACCAATGTCTGGAGCATCAATCGGATTTGATGAAAAACTTCAAACTTGTTGAGTGACTTTACCTTTCGTGTGTGTGCTGTCTGGTAAGCCAGACTCGGTACTCGCCAAGAGATAACGCTCGAGAACGCTTCCACTCGTACGTCCACCACATTTGCTTTGTGGTATTTGTGGATGTGGTACGTTGGTCCGATTGAATACTAAACAGTGCTGTGTGCTGTGGCATGTACATGAAGCCATGATGATGGTCTAGAGGAATTTCGTTTTAACGCTTTTATTGAAGCGCAGTGAGACGTTTTCTAATTTCTTTGAATAATTCAAGTTCAAATTTTTATTTCAAATTTCGACATAAAAGTGTCCGTAAAACACAATCTAGATTTGCAACTCGTAATTCTGTGTACACTACCTTATATCAAGATCCAGGATAAAATACAAATAAGAAGTCACACCAGAATACTAACCAAATCAACACTCTTCGTATGAAGCAGTTTCTTCACATTAACATACGGGTTCAATATTTATCCTTAAGTGCTCTGGGATATGTGAGCGCTTAGGACAAACATTTGAGTAATCTTTCTTCCTCTTCTTGTTGAGTGACAATTTCTGTCATACGGTTAAATGGACGTGCAAACCCTGCACAATTGCTGTTGTCATTTTTGACGTTCTTATTTTGGCGCCTTCAGCAGCCATTTTGTACATAGTTTCTTTTTGTTTTTCCATCCTTAATAAAGTTAGTTCGTAAGCGTAGCTCTCTCTGAAGTGTCGTGTCCATATAATTCCGTCCGAATTCCACAAAAATCTCATCAGGTTATGGGCCCAGGATTTCGTGTATGACGGTTTATAGTTGCTCTAATAAAAGTGTTGTGTTTTAAAAATGGAATACGAAAACGAAACCGTGCGCGTCCCGCTTTTTGATGGTTCGAACTTCGCATCTTGGAAGTTCCGGATTCAAGTGGTGCTCGAGGAGCATGATTTGCTTGAATGCATCCAGAACGAGATGGAGGAAGTGGAAGAACTTAAAGTGAAAACGGGAGACAGTGACGCCGCTGGTCAGGCGAAGGAAAAGCTGTGTGAAAAGCGCCGGAAGAAGGAACGACGGTGCAAGTCGATCCTTGTATCGCGGATCCATGACAACATGCTGGAGTATGTGCAGGACAAAAAGACCCCGAGAGCGATTTGGCTTGCGTTGGAAAAAGTGTTCGAGCGTCGCAGCACCGCGTGCCGGCTCCACTTGAAGAAAAAGTTATCGACGTTTCGGTACGAAGGGGGCAGTTTACAGGATCATTTCCTAGCATTCGATCGTGTTGTGCGTGATTATAAGGCCACTGGGGCAGTGTTGGAAGAGATCGACGTCGCTTTCCAGTTGATGATGTCCCTTGGGCCGAAATACGCGACGGTTGTGACGGCGCTAGAGACAATTCCGCAAGAGAATTTAACGTTAGAGTTCGTCAAATGCCGGCTCCTCGATGAGGAAGTTAAGTGCAACGATTCGAGTGTAGTGGCTGTTCCGATGAAACGAGAGTCGGCTGCTTTTGTTGGAAAGCCTAAAGTTTTTTCGAAAAGGCAAATGAAATGCTTTGTTTGTCACAAGCCTGGACATAAAGCGAGTGATTGTCCTGAAAAGAAAATGCAGAAGAGCAACAAAAGCAAAGGCAGTGCGAACGTGACGGAGAAGAGTGTGTGTTTTGCCGCCGGTTTGGTTGCTGTAGAAAGCAATGAAGAAGAAGGCAAAGTACAGTGGTTTGCTGATTCGGGTGCCACAGATCACATGGCGAATGATCGAGAACTGTTCGAAGAATTGGTGCCTTTGGAAAATCCGATTGAAATAGCAGTGGCTTTGAACGGAAAGTCTACGATTGCGCAATATTCGGGAACAATCAAAATGATTGGAAAGATCGGAAACCGACGACGTGAGTGTACCTTGAAGAATGTGCTTTTTCTTCCAAACCTACGGTGTAATCTTTTTTCGATCAGGAAAGTAGAGATGGCCGGAATGAAAGTTGTTTTCGAAAAAGGTTGTATAAAAATTCTTCGTGGTTCGGAAGTGATCGCGTGTGGTTCTCGTCATGGTCTCCAATATGAGATGGATTTTTACCGGAAAAGTGATGAGAATTCGGTATTGTATTCATGTGGAAAGATTCTGAAATGTCATGAGCTTTGGCATGAGCGCTTCGGTCATCTAAGCGAGAAAAACCTGGAGAAGATTATATCCAAGAACATGGTGAAAGGAATGTTCAAGTGCGATGGTGATAAAACGGAAACAATCTGTGAAACCTGTGTCGATGCAAAGCAAACAAGAATGCCATTTCGTGAACGCGTAGACAAACGGGCAAAACGTGTGTTGGAAATAATACACAGCGATGTTTGTGGTCCGGTGACACCAGTTGGACACGATGGAAGTAGATTCTTCGTTAGTTTCATCGACGATTGGAGTAGATTTGTGGTCGTGTACACTATGCGCAGGAAGGATGAAGTCTTTGAGTGTTTCAAGTTGTATGAAGCAATGGTTACTGCCAAGTTCGGGGTTGGCATTTCGCGATTAGTTTGTGATAATGGCGGGGAATATCGTAGTGGTGAATTCGACAAGTACTGTAAAGAAAAAGGCATCGTAATGCAGTGTACAATTCCATATACACCAGAACAGAATGGCGTTTCGGAACGGATGAACCGTACCTTGGAAGAAAAGGCCAGGTCGATGCTGTTCACGGCAGGAGTAGACAAGAAGTTCTGGTGTGAAGCCGTGGAGACTGCCGCGTATCTTGTGAACAGGAGCCCAGCAAGTGCCATCATCGATTGTAAGACGCCCTATGAAATGTGGGAGGGTAGAAAACCTGATGTTTCGATGATGAGGGTTTGGGGTAGTCCTGCGTATTGCCACATACCGAAAGAGAACCGGAAGAAACTAGACAAGAAGGCTTGGAAAGGTATTTTCCTTGGGTACCACTGCAACGGATATAGAGTCTGGGACCCGAACCGTCGCAAGGTTATCGCTGCCCGAGATGTCATCGTCAACGAGATTGGAGGTGCTCACAGGCAAGTGGGGCACCAAAAGCATCAATCAACAGAATCTACGGATGACGTGATTCGTATGAGATCTTCAGCAGATGCCGATTGTCCAACTGATCTGGCTGAAGAAATACGACCGGAAGCAGAGACGGGCACTGAATTCGAACCAGCACTGGAAAATGATGAACCTGAGATGAACGAGACCGTCGAAGAATTCGTAGATTGCGATGCAATCGCCGACGAATGTGAAGACTCAGCAGGGGTTGATCATCGTGCCGTGTCTGAAGAAAACAACACTCGGAAGCGTGTGCCACCGTCTTGGCAGAAGGATTACGTGATGAATTTTTCTGCTTATGCTTTAAGTGCTGTTAGTTATGTCGAGAACTATCCAGATTCAGTTGCGGAGATGCGGAAGCGTGACGATTGGGACCAGTGGAATGCGGCTGTACAGGAGGAGATGCTTTCTCACAAGCAGAACAACACCTGGACCCTGTGCGAGTTGCCCGCAGGTAGAAAGCCTATTACTTGCAAGTGGGTGTTTAAGATCAAGAAGGGTGAAGGTGAAGCTCCTGACAGGTACAAAGCAAGACTCGTAGCTCGTGGTTTTACTCAGCGTTATGGCTACGATTATGCTGAGACGTATGCTCCAGTGGCCAAATTGGATTCTGTAAGGACAGTGCTAGCCGTAGCAAACCAGGAACGTCTGCATGTGCATCAGCTTGATGTGAAAACGGCGTTTCTTAACGGAACACTACAAGAAGAAATCTACATGGTTCCTCCGGAAGGACTGTCCATAGGATCGAAGAAACTTGTTTGCCGTCTGAATCGTGCCTTGTACGGACTGAAGCAAGCTTCTCGTGCATGGAACGAACGGTTCCATCAGTTCGTCACCAGGCTTGGTTTCAAGCGCAGCGAAAACGATCAGTGTTTGTACGTGCGAACGGTGAATGACGAACGAATGATCCTAGTCCTCTACGTCGATGATATTCTCATCGTTGGACGAGATGTGGTGGCGATTTCGGAGATCAAGAGCTGTTTTAAGAACGAGTTTGCGATGTCGGATTTTGGTGAAGTGAGCTGCTTTCTTAATATGCGTATTGAGAGGGATGTGGAGAAGCGGTTCATGAGGATTTCTCAGCGAGGATATTTGGAGTCTCTTCTTCAGCGTTTCGGCATGGAAGATTGTAAACCGGTCTCCACACCAATCGAATGCCATCTGAAGCTGGAGAGAGGAATTGAAGCGGAACGAACGGACTACCCTTATCGTGAGCTGGTTGGGTGTTTGGCATACGTTGCCCACACTTCGAGGCCTGATCTATGTGCCGCAGTGAACGTGTTTAGCCAGTTGCAGAGCTGTCCGACGAATGAACACTGGTGCTACTTAAAGCGCATCTTGCGCTATGTGAAAGGCACTCTTGATGTGGGACTCGAGTTTAAAGGAGGACAAGCTGAACCTGCTTTGATTGTTTTCTCAGACGCCGATTGGGGAAACGATATCAACGATCGACGATCGATGAGTGGCTACATCCTGCGAGTGTTTGGAGGTACAGTGGCATGGTTAACGCGTAAGCAACAAACAGTGGCTTTGTCTTCCACTGAGGCCGAGTTTGTTGCGTTGTGCACGGCCGTCTGTGAAGGAATATGGATGAAAAGGTTGTTGGCAGATCTCGGAGTTGTCATCAAAGAACCTGTGCCATATTTCGAAGATAACCAGTCATGTATGCGCGTGGCGGAAGAGCCACGGGATAGTCGTCGAATGAAGCATGTCGACATAAAGTTCAACTTCATCCGAGAACAAGTTAAACGTGGCGACATAACCATCAAGTACGTTCCTTCAGAAAAGCAGTTGGCGGACATCATGACGAAGGGGCTACCGCCTGTAGCATTCAAGCGTCTTGTGGAGGAGATTGGAGTGCGAAGTTCCAGAAATTGAGCAGGGGTGTTGAGTGACAATTTCTGTCATACGGTTAAATGGACGTGCAAACCCTGCACAATTGCTGTTGTCATTTTTGACGTTCTTATTTTGGCGCCTTCAGCAGCCATTTTGTACATAGTTTCTTTTTGTTTTTCCATCCTTAATAAAGTTAGTTCGTAAGCGTAGCTCTCTCTGAAGTGTCGTGTCCATATAATTCCGTCCGAATTCCACAAAAATCTCATCACTTCTTTGGCTCTATCACATCGAGAGGTCTCGCCCTGCCATTTTACCCTGCGTCCTGCCATTGTACATTCCATCTCAGCCACCAGAACGCCCCAATCTTGAGCAATCATTAAATGCTCTTTTGTTTCAGTTTATTGTCAACATTCATGCCTTTTTAACAGTACTGTTATAAATTATTAAAAATACTTAAAATATTACGAATTTCCCAGTAAAACAAACCATGATTAAAGATGTTTGTAGAATATTATCACTGGTTGGGAGTGATTTTTGTGATATCAGACGGACGTTAAAGAGTTGTAGTGTTGCGCGCTCGACTTACAATTTCATACTGTTTATTCACTGGTCCGGTTACAAGTTCATCCTATTCGATTACATAGTTCATCCATTGGTCAAGTCACTTTCCCCTTAATTCACTTCTAAGTTCGTTCGTGTGCGTCAATTTATACTATCTGCTTATAGTGTTGTTCCTTTACCATATTTCGTGTAATAATTAATATTTCATGCATTTTCTACATTCCGGCCACCAAAAGAGAATTCTTTTCAATTTCTGCAAATTCGTTGTTTTTCTTCATGTAACATGCTAACCAGTATCCTATTCGCTAATATATACGTAATTGACGTTTCGCTTGGGTCGGTATCAGTGTTTGTTTACATTATTAGTGCACCATGTGGTTACACAAATCCCTCGTTTGTATCGATTGGTCGTGGTAACAAAGCTAAACGATTAGCTGCTCTAACAATTTGTTTCCCCCCTGCCGTACGTAGCGTAACTACACGCACGACACCATCCTTGCCCGGGTGCAGCGCCGTAATGCGCCCCATTGGCCAAACAGTCGGGTGAAGATTATCTTCCTGGATTATAACCAGCTGATTGATCTCCAGCTTAACCGGTGCGTTGTTAATGTGTTTGGCTCGGGCTTGGAGTTGTTGGATGTATTCCGGATACCATCGGGACCAGATCGTTTGCACGTGCCTCTGCACGAGTTGGTACTCCTTGAGTCGGTTGGTCGGAAGGTGTCGTATGTCAACATCCGGGATTGCTTGCATGTTGCTGCCGATTAGAAAATGACTTGGGGTTAATGGTTCTAAATCGCAAGGATCATCGGATAAAGGGGTCAAAGGACGGGAATTTAAACATTGCTCCACCTGAGCAATAAGTGTAAGCATACTTTCTTGGGCGATACTTGTTATACTTGTCGTGCGTAAAATGTGTTTTTTAGCCGACTTGACTGCCGCTTCCCATAATCCGCCGAAGTGAGGGGCCCTTGGGGGAATGAACTTCCATTCCATTTCGTTGGACGAACACCAATTGATGATAGACCGGCGATCGTCATCGTTCTTCTTCAGCATTTCGTACACGCGATGCAGCTCGTGGGCAGCTCCCTTAAACGTTGTCGCGTTGTCGGAGTGTAACTCGCACACCTTGCCTCGGCGTGCCACAAAACGACGTAGTGCTGCCAGAAATGCCGTAGTAGTTAAATCACTCACTAGCTCGATGTGTACGGCTCTAGTCGCGAAGCAAACAAAGATTGCGATGTACGCCTTCGTCGGACTCCGATTGCGGACGGGTGATTTCAGCATAAACGGCCCGCAGTAGTCCACTCCACTGATCGAGAAAGGTCTGGTCGGTGATACTCTCGACGTTGGTAGGTCAGCAACACTTTGTTTCACGAGAGTCGGCTTGTTTTTGAAACAAACGTGACACCGGTGGTAAACAGCCTTAACGAGATTCCTCCCACCAATCAACCAGAATCTTTGACGAAGTGTTGCTAATAACAGTTGCGGTCCAGCATGCAACAGTTGAAGATGATACGCCACTGCCAATAACACCGATAGTGGGTGCTTCGCCGAGAGAATCGCTGGATGTCGTCCTTCTTCTGGAAGATCAGCATTTCCGAGCCGGCCACCGACGCGTAACACACCAGTATGGTCGATGTACGGTGACAACCACTTCAGCTTCGATTTGTCGGAAACATGCTTCTCTTGAGCTAAAACCTTTAGCTCCTCCGCGAACGAATCCCTTTGGGCTAACTGGCATAACTTCAGTTCGGCCCGACGTAGTTCCGTGGCTGTAAGCGGTGGAACACTCTTCTCCTCGATGTGTGGCGCATCCTTGCAGCTTACTCTCGATGATTTGTTGGCTCCCTTGATGCACTCCATGAAGCGTAAACAATAAGCTACAACTCGTCTCAGCCTGTAGTATGATGAGTATCGCTCGAACAGTTTGTCACGGAACTCACACCTCGTAGAAACTGTGACAATCCGTGACGCCGTCGCCCGTTCTTCGATGACACCGTCATTCTCCTTCACTGCTGGTGGATGATTTGGCCATGCATCATGACTGTAAGCCAACCAACGAGGCCCATGCCACCAACGTTCACAATTAAGCAGCTCCTCCGGCTTCAGACCCCGTGATATGTCGTCTGCTGGATTATCACAACCAGGAACGTGACGCCACTCAGCTATCCGCGTTTCTTCCTGTATCTGCGCCACTCGGTTGGCGACAAATGGTTTCCATCGACGTGGTGGAGAATCCAGCCAATACATTACCGTCATTGAATCGGTCCAACAAAAGGCCATCGTAGATGCCGGTAACGTTCGACTCACCTTCTGGAACAGTTGGGTTGCTAATCGTGCGGCGCACAATTCCAACCTGGCGATCGAGTGCGTATTCGCCAATGAAACCACTTTCGACTTCGCTGCTAACAATTGCACCGTCACAATGTTGTCCGTCGATTCTGCGCGTACATAACAGCAAGCACCATATGCACTTTGTGACGCATCAGCGAAGACGTGCAATTGCAAGCTGACCGTTGTAGGTTGGGAGATAAAACGTGGCACTCTTAATTCGCGTAGCGAATATAACGTTGAATGAAAGCTTCTCCACTCTTGTTGAAGCTCACCGGGCAGTGCACGTTCCCAATCCCAAGCCTTTCCATTCTCCTTCAAACTCCACAAACGTTGTAGAAAGACTTTCGCGATGATGATTGTCGGACCCAACAAACCAAGTGGGTCGAATATGCTTGCCGTGTACGACAAGATCAAGCTTCTCGTTAATACTTCAGCTGGTTGTGGAAGGCCAACCTTGAAGGAAAACGAATCGTTGGCGGGTTCCCAAACCAGCCCCAGCGTCGAAACAGCTTGACCATCCTTCCACTCGTGCATTGATTGAATCGCAAGATCTTCACGTGGGACATCTAGAAGCGATTCTGGAACGTTAGATGCCCACTTTTTCAATGCGAAACCAGCTGAATCGAGCATTGCGGTGATTTGCTTTCGCACTTCTACTGCTTCGTTAAGGTCAGTCGCTCCTGTTAGTAGATCGTCGACGTAAAAATCACGTAACACGGGATCAACTGCCTTCGGGAATTGATCTTTGTGGTCATGCGCAACCTGCTGGAGCGTTCTAGTGGCGAGGAATGGAGCTGACGCCGTGCCGTAAGTAACGGTATTCAGCTCGTAGGTCGATATCGGATCCAGGGGGCTCTTTCGGTACCTGATACGTAGCAGATTCCGATCGATGATGTTGTGGAGAATTTGCCGGTACATTTTTTCCACATCGGCCACTAATGCGATTGCGTAGGACCTGAATCGCAATATAATCGTTAGTAGATCTTCCTGGACAATTGGGCCAACTAGTAACGTATCGTTTAAGGAGTATCCCGAGCTCGTTTTACAGGACGCGTCAAACACGACCCGTACTTTTGTGGATGTACTCGATTCCTTCACCACCGCATGGTGAGGAATATAACAATGCGGAACACTATCATCCACTGGTTCGGTAAGTTTTCGCATGTGACCAAGTTCCTCGTACTCTTGCATGAAACGCTTATATTCCATCTCCATTTCAGGGTTGATCTTCAATCGCCGCTCCACAGCCATCAGTCGTCGATCCGCAATCTCCTTTGATGAACCCAATACTATATCTGCTCTGGGATTACGAGGCAGACAAACGATGTAACGACCATGGTGATCACGCGTTGTAGTGGCAGCATAATGCTTCTCACAAGCATCTTCCTCAAGCGAGAGAGCGGGTCCCTCTAGATTGGTCTCGTTCTCCCAAAACCGTTGCAGCAATGTATCGAGAGACTCATGGCTCCTAATTGAGTGGCACGAAACAGGACTAGCGACTGAAATGTGGGAAGTATTCCCAGCAACTGTCCACCCAAACGGAGTCTCAACCAACCAAGGACCGCCTTTGACCAGTAACTGCTTCTTTCCGGTATGCCATTCCCAATATGCGTCACTCCCAATGATCACATCAACTCTTGAAGGAAGGTTAAAGGCAGGATCAGCCAACGGAACGTCAGGGAATTTCCAACCAGCAACATCGATTGGGGCAGTCGGTATCTCAGCACAAGGGGAGTTCACTATCAGGAACTCAAGTGGCGACGAAAATGGCGCTGACTTTGACTGCACCGTTGCGATGATCGAACCCTTGGCTTGCTGAACACCCTCACCGATACCTGTCAATGCAACGTTGATCTTTGTACGACGTGTCAGCAGCTTCCGCGCTAGGGATTCGGACACGATATTGCACATGGATCCTGAATCCAACAACGCTCGTGCTTCATGCCGAATGCCATGGTCATCGACTAACCAGAGAACCACCGTTTCGAGAACCACAATTTCATTGCTCGAACCTACGTTCATGGTTACCTGTGGCGGTGAATCGTCGTGCAACATGCTGTGATGACGTGCGTTGCACTTGTTGCAACGGAAGACGGAATTGCACGACCGTACCTGATGATTCGGGTTCAAACAGTTGAAGCATAGTTTATGCTTCGCAATCACTTCACGCCGGAACTTTACGTCTCCTTTGCAGAACTTCGGGCAGCTTCGTAGATGGTGTGGCTCTGCACACTCTAATGGACAGGATGCGTAGGATGTGCTGCTAGCTGGCTTCCGCGTTGACACTGAATTGCTCACGTATCTAACCTTTCCTCCCATTCTTCTTTCTCCACAGGCCACCGGTGTTTGTTTCGATTCAGATATCTTCGCTAACGTTTGGGACGAACGAAGGATTCGGATTCTATCCTGCAGGAAATCGATTAGATCTGAATACTTATCCTTGGGGCTGGCCGATGAATGCTTTTCCCAAGCTAGGATGGTTGATGAATCCAATTTGAAGAACAGCAATGTGGTGAGGGGAGTGTCCCAGTTGTCAACCGGTTCCTTCAGCTTTCTTAAACCGTTCACGTGCCGCGTGAACTCGTCCACAAGCTGCGCCAATTCATCCACAGATCCTTCATGCATCGCGGGAAGGTGATGCAATGTTCGATAATAATCACGGACTAACATGCGCGGGTTATCATACCGTTTCAGCAGCGCGGCCCAGGTGGTCGCATAGTTGTCCGCGGTCAATGTGGTATGCTCGAACAGCAGCGCCGCCTCACTCTTCAATGATGACAACAGATACTGAAGTTTCAGTATCGAAGGTATATCTGCTGACGAATCGATCATTGCCACGAAGCGATCACGAAACGTGAGCCACTTCGTCGTATCACCGTCGAACGTGGGGAGATCGATTTTCGGTAACCGCACATTAATTGATCCGAAATTACCCGTTGAGTTCAGGCTAGAATTGGCTTGCAAAATCGACGCGTTGAGAGGATTGGCTTCACACGGTTGCTTTTGCAACAAAAATCCTTTCACCTTTCGGTACACACTGTCCATTTCACATCGCTCTTGTAGCAAAGCTTCTAACGCTTCGGGAGATTCTTCCAATTCCTCCAGTTTTGCTACCGCGTTCAAATAATCTTGAACATGCCGTTCTAGCTGATCCAAGCACACTGGTATTTCACCCACATCACTTTCACTATAATCGTTTTTAAATTGTTCAATGTTCTTCACAAGCATTTGCGCTTGGCGCTTTTTTAATTGCGCGGCTTTGATTTTCTTCTCCATTTTCTACGTTGCTTCACTAACACACACGTAAAATGAACAAAGTTCAATGTTCTGCACTTCACTAACACTTAATACAGACGATGTAACGTTCACTTTGAATTTGATTCGAAATTGTTCACAACCTGCTGCGTTGCATGCAAGTTTCGTTAGAATACGATAGGAGTGATGGCCGTTAAAATGGAACCACGCTTCGCAATGGCGTAGATTTCCGATGAAGCTAAGCTACGCGGGACGCTAAGCTTTGCCTGTTGCCTTAAGTTGATGCGTAACAACAACTTTCACTCCAGTAAGTCGATTTGAATAAATCGCAACACAACTCACGAGAAAACAAACGAACATACAAGGGTTCACGTGCACGTAATGACCTTTCACAGCAATTCGCGCCAATATGCGGAGCAAGACAGCGAACTGTTCGTTTCCTCACAAACACAGAGATGATTCACGTCACTGTGTACGGTAATTAACGTAGTGAATTTTTTCCGAAATCACTAAACCGACTTCACCAGATCCGGTTCGAAGGACCAAAAATATAGAATATTATCACTGGTTGGGAGTGATTTTTGTGATATCAGACGGACGTTAAAGAGTTGTAGTGTTGCGCGCTCGACTTACAATTTCATACTGTTTATTCACTGGTCCGGTTACAAGTTCATCCTATTCGATTACATAGTTCATCCATTGGTCAAGTCACTTTCCCCTTAATTCACTTCTAAGTTCGTTCGTGTGCGTCAATTTATACTATCTGCTTATAGTGTTGTTCCTTTACCATATTTCGTGTAATAATTAATATTTCATGCATTTTCTACATTCCGGCCACCAAAAGAGAATTCTTTTCAATTTCTGCAAATTCGTTGTTTTTCTTCATGTAACATGCTAACCAGTATCCTATTCGCTAATATATACGTAATTGACGTTTCGCTTGGGTCGGTATCAGTGTTTGTTTACATTATTAGTGCACCATGTGGTTACACAAATCCCTCGTTTGTATCGATTGGTCGTGGTAACAAAGCTAAACGATTAGCTGCTCTAACAATTTGTTTCCCCCCTGCCGTACGTAGCGTAACTACACGCACGACACCATCCTTGCCCGGGTGCAGCGCCGTAATGCGCCCCATTGGCCAAACAGTCGGGTGAAGATTATCTTCCTGGATTATAACCAGCTGATTGATCTCCAGCTTAACCGGTGCGTTGTTAATGTGTTTGGCTCGGGCTTGGAGTTGTTGGATGTATTCCGGATACCATCGGGACCAGATCGTTTGCACGTGCCTCTGCACGAGTTGGTACTCCTTGAGTCGGTTGGTCGGAAGGTGTCGTATGTCAACATCCGGGATTGCTTGCATGTTGCTGCCGATTAGAAAATGACTTGGGGTTAATGGTTCTAAATCGCAAGGATCATCGGATAAAGGGGTCAAAGGACGGGAATTTAAACATTGCTCCACCTGAGCAATAAGTGTAAGCATACTTTCTTGGGCGATACTTGTTATACTTGTCGTGCGTAAAATGTGTTTTTTAGCCGACTTGACTGCCGCTTCCCATAATCCGCCGAAGTGAGGGGCCCTTGGGGGAATGAACTTCCATTCCATTTCGTTGGACGAACACCAATTGATGATAGACCGGCGATCGTCATCGTTCTTCTTCAGCATTTCGTACACGCGATGCAGCTCGTGGGCAGCTCCCTTAAACGTTGTCGCGTTGTCGGAGTGTAACTCGCACACCTTGCCTCGGCGTGCCACAAAACGACGTAGTGCTGCCAGAAATGCCGTAGTAGTTAAATCACTCACTAGCTCGATGTGTACGGCTCTAGTCGCGAAGCAAACAAAGATTGCGATGTACGCCTTCGTCGGACTCCGATTGCGGACGGGTGATTTCAGCATAAACGGCCCGCAGTAGTCCACTCCACTGATCGAGAAAGGTCTGGTCGGTGATACTCTCGACGTTGGTAGGTCAGCAACACTTTGTTTC